>NC_060268.1:179637539-179937539 GCF_021613505.1 Equus quagga | reverse complement strand
CCCTCCCCTCCTCCCTCAGGAACAGGTCAAAGCAAGCTGCAGTGTGTACCCATCACTCCTACTTCTCTCTCTCTCTCTCTTTTTCTAATTCCCAGAAAGTCCAGTCTCTACTGTGGGCTGGGCTGGCCAGACAGCCTGTCAAATCCGCCTTGTGGAAACGCTTAGGGGAACGAGGAGCCAGCCCACTCCCAACTTCCGATGTCGTCTTCCTTTTCATCTTGGATTCTGGTGTTGTAAGACACCAGGCTGGAGAAATGAGGATCGCAGGGGTGGTGGACAGGAAGGCAGATTTGCAGGACGTGCCCTGAGCTCTCGGGCTGGCGCTGTGTGGCGGGGGCCATGTGACAACATGGCCCTGGCGCTGTCCCAGCTCAGGCCACCTGCCCCACGGCCCTCCTTGTGGCAGCGTCTGGACTGTTGACTAGGCAATTTGCTCAGCTGAAGGATTTTGGCTTCCAGAGAGCAGAGGATTCCTCCCTGCTCCCAAACCTCGGCTTTGAAACATATTTTTTTAAGGAGGGGAGACCCCAAATTAAATGCAAATGCATCTGAAACAAATGAAGCCCAGGAGGTAATGGCTGAGACCCTGAGCTCCTTCCTTCCGAGACAGCCCAGCCAAATGGGAAGAACAGACCCTGAAGCCAGACTGCCAGCGTTCCAATCCCAGCTCCATGACTCACAGCTGTGACATTCAGGCAAGCTCCTGTTCCTCACACGCCTCAGTTTATTGATCTGTCAAATGGGAGTGAATATGGAGCCACTTTATACGATGTGGCAGGGATCAAATCAGACGGTGGTGTGGAGTGCTCAGCGCTTGTAAATAAACGGCTGTCATCACTGTTGCAATAGTGTCTTTCTCAGAGAATATGTGTGGACCTCCCCACAGCCATGGCTGACCACTGGGGCAGGGCTCTGGCTGGGCAGGAGGGGTGAGGCTGGCTAACAAGTTCACATGGGGTCACTGCAGCCTGTCACTATGAGCTAGATTAGGTTAGCCCCGGCCTGGACAGCACATGTGAGAAGCACCCAAGGTTGCTTTTTCTGGGAGTGAAAAGGTAGTGATACTGTCCATGTAACGCTAGCAGGAAACTTAGAAGGTAGGGAGGGCTGGATGTGGGTCTCGACCTGCCTCTCAGGCTCTAGTTTGTCATCTACAAGATGGAGTTCATCATGCCTCCTCCCCGAGCTGTGTGCACCATTGACAGGAGAAGACGCACACGTGTGCAAGGAACAGCCACACGGGCTGGACACGCTGAAGCAGAGAGAGGAAAGGAGGCCTGCATGGGCCAAGGCAGTGGTGGTTTCCCCATGTCATCTTTACAAAGGGGCTGGATTTCCCCACTACCGCTTTAAGATCCTTCACCACACACACACACACACACACACACACTGACAACACGATGGTACAGCAGGAAAACAGCTAAGATTAGGGCAAACGCTAGCAGGCAAAATTTTGTGTCTAAAGGAAAACTCACCTACTTCATTATCCAATACGAGGAAACCTGAGTAAAGTCTGTATCATCGCACACCCAGTAACCAATCATCTCAGGACCCAATCACCTATTGAAGTGGGCTTTTCCTGTGAAAGCAGCCTGGGAAAGGCAGTAAATTCTCACACCCAGGGGGCTCCTACACAGAAGACTGCGGCAATGTCACCCATATCACGTATGTTTAAATTTGGCCCCAAAAAGCAAAGGCCCCGAAGCTTCCATTCACTTGTGAGCTGCGTCTTCCTTGACTGCCTTCTAGAAACCAGGCACTGGGCTCGGTGTGAGAGGAAAGCTTCCCGCAGGTTTTGTTGAAGGAGCATGGTATAAATAAAGATGTGCTCTTGAGATACAAAAGCAAAGCATAGTTTGTATATTATGCTCCTCCCAGGACATCAAGAGGAGCTGGGCTCGTCCTGGCCAAGTCAAGACTTCTAGGAGCAAGCCATGTGGATCTCACATCCAAATATCCAGTGGTTTATGGTGAAATCAGGGCCTGTGTGCCTTTCACCTTCCTTGTCTCCACAGAGGGCTTAGGTCTAAAGGTGAGAATATCTCTCATGGAAAAATCTACTGACAGTGCTCTCTCTACCTTAGGACAAGACTGTCTTATGCAACCTTGCTGCCTCCTCCAGTCACCCCACCCCCGACCCAAGCACCCAGTTTCCAATATGGCGCCTCCTGGAGCTGAATGTTCCGTGACTAGGACAGAGGGAAAGGAAATGACTTGCTCACAGGGTGAGATGACTAAGCAGAAAGAACAAGGAAAGGAAAATGCTCTTTCTTTAAATACTTAACGATACACATAAAAAGTCAAAGAAAGGCTTTAGTCATTGGGGGAAAAATATTATTCGAGTCTTCACACTTCTCTACTGTGCACACACATACCTGCTTGCTTACACACACACAGGTGTGTGCACACATGCTTGCACACACACCCCGTGGGGGCATGCACACTCTCAGGGCTTGGCAGGCAGGATGAGTGCTGTCCTGCTGTCTCTCACCCAAATATTTACCTGCTGAGTTTCAAGAGATTGCAGAGCTTTACCCTGAGAATGAATCTGATCTTTTCCACGTCAGAACAGGAAACGAGAAGCGAATCATGGAGCTCAATGGGACAGACCATCCTGAGGACAGATGGGAGGCAATCACACGGGCAATTGTGCATGCGGAGCTCAGAAGGAAGCCGAGAGCCACCGGAGGATCAGGAAGGACACTGGAAATTGCTTTCCTACAGGCCACTCCCCTCTGAGACCCTTTCTGCAAATTCTGTCCTTGTCCCCAGATTTCTTCAAGTTTCCCTGTAAGCCTTGGGAACTCTCTTGAAGTTCATTCCAACCTCAGCCTGAGTGGTGGAGCGTGACCCCCTGGAAGCCCTCTGCCTGGTAAGCTACTCCTCTCCACCCTAGAAAGCTGGTGTCTCTAAGGCCACAGATGGAACAGTCTTGTACTCTTCAGCTAGAGCACTCTCAAACTTCAAATTCCCATTGAGGATATAATGACTCCTCTTAAATTCATGTAACAGGTAAATACCTGATACTGGATTCTTTCCTGAGAACAGAGGCAGCAAGAGGCAGCTTACCTTCAAAGGAAGAAGGGAGAGGAGTACCTGTTTATTGAGCATCTACTATGCCCTTTCTTTACACAATCTTGTTAAATCTTTGCAATAGCCTTATGAGGGAGGTAGCAATATCTCCATTTACAGGTAGAGAAACCTAAAGCCCAGAAAGGTGAAGTAAATCACTTGAGGACACACAGCCGGGAAAATACAGCCAAACCTGCAAATTGACCCAGGTCTGTCGACTCATATCTGAGCTTGCTCCTCGTCTGATCTGGAAGTCCCCGTGTCAACTTCGCATTTACCACCACCAAGCTCCTGAGTGTGGCTGTGGAAAGAGCTGGAAGCCCAAACTTCAAGACACAGTCCCAATCTTCAAGCTGGTGCAGACTGTTTGGGAACTAAGAGGGAGCAGACAGAAGTGCCCAAGAGGGAAGACTACGGCCCTGGGCAGGCAGGTGCCTCTGCGTGTGGGAGGAGAGCCAAGGCAGGAAGAGCAGTCATCACAGGGCCTGACCCAGAAAGTGGGGAGTGGCCCTCCCCTGAGGGGTCTGCTGGCAGGCGGTAAGGGCAAAGGGTGGTTTCCTCCAGAGGGGGCATGATTCCCCTTGAATGGACCAAACATTCTTTCTTTCTGGGTCCTAAAAGCCAAGCCATGAAGAGGGGAGCTGGGGTTCATCCTCTTCAGGCTTTTGGGAGAAACCAAGGGACTACTTCCAGAGCCTTCAGAAAGGGCTCCAGCCCCCAGATCCCAGCCAGGGCCTAAGGTGGGCCAGGGCAGCAAGCAGGAATCCAGGTAAGCAATAACAAATTCCTCACAAGCTCGGAGCTCACAGATTGACCAAGGCACAAAGATTCTCCAACTAGAAGAAAAAAATAGACACGTGTGTGCACGCATGTGTGTAGTTTTGAGGTCACCAAACAGATGGGCAGAAACTGGCCAAGGAAGGCCACAGGGTCCCCAGCAATGGTACTACTGATGGTTTATGAAGCCACTGGACGATACCCTTAGTAGACAATTAATATTTCACGACTCCATCTTAATTGCCAAAAAAGTTCATTTTTGAGGCAAAGTTGTGACTTTTTATCTACATATTTAAACCGTTAGCATAATGACTGAATGGCTAATATGCAATGGATGCATTTTTAACAGGCTTCTTTGAAAAGCCATTCAAAGCTGAACTTGAGCAGAGGACCACGGGGAAGGAAGGGGTCGCGGGCAGAGCTGGCAGAAGGCTGCTCCCGCCTGTGCCAGCTCCGCTCTGACAGAACAAGTGTTGCATGAGATGTGAAGGATGACTATGGCGGCCTGCAAGCCCTGGAGCAGGTGTTCCTCATCCTCATTTGCAGTGGAGCGTGGCCCCTGGCTCAGCGAGCCGCAGCCAGCGCCTGGCAGCCCCTCATGTACCTGCGTGTGGAGAGGCGCTAATGATAATGGATGTGGGCCGATTACCCAGCCCATTTGGAATGGCACACTATGGCCTGGCTCGGGGCAAGAGTTGGCAGCCCGCACAGGAGCAGCAGGGATTCTAGGGTCCCAGGGGGCTCTGGGATGTCCCTGGGGTCCTGATGCCCACGGCTGAGGTGGGTTGTGGCTCTCACAGAGGAGCAGTATGCTGGACTCCAATTCTCTTCTGGCCTCACCAGATCCTACAGTGACATGAATCCCTATGTAATAATTCCAAAGGACATGTGGCTAGCTGCCTGCTTTTGCCTTCAGGAAGTCCCACTGGGCAGGGCAGTCTTGCTGCCTTGTTGGGCTACTGGGGCCCAGAGCATGTCCCCATTTGCTGCATGCCTGGCTGGCCCATTCCTTCCTGGTGGCATGCTCCTGTCCACTCATTCTTGTGCCGATGGGTCCTCCACACATACTGGGCGTTCTTATTGACTTAGGACACAACATGTCCCAGAGTCAGCCAGGTTCAAATTCCAGCTCCATCCCTCACCAGCTCAGCCTCGTCAAGGCAGTCTCTGAGCCCTCTGTGCCTCTGCTTCATCACTGTAAGACAGAGGAAGGACCACAGTGACCTCACAACGCTGAAGCTGTTGTTGGGGGTGGGGATGAATGAAGCACGGGGGTAAAATTCTTAGCACTGTGTCTGGCACGTTAATGATGGATACGTATCAATTCAAATATGGTAATAACATAATAAAATGTAATTACTGTCATACTGCCAGAGGTCAGGCTGTGGAGATACAACGGGGCATGAGACAGAAGTGGTCTTACTCTTCCAGAAATCCCTTTCCAGGGATGGAGGTGGTCACGTAGCTCATCAGGTGCTCAGGGCTCTGAGAGAAACATGTAGCAGCAGGAATGGAAGACAGAGCCTTGACTGGTCCAGGAAGGCTTCACAAATGAGGGTCACTGAAAAGGGTCCCCAAGGACCAGTCTGCACTCACTCCGAGAGGAAGTGAGGATCTGTGAGTAAGGTGTTCCAGGCAAGGACTCAGCCAAGCCTGGAGAACTCAGGGCACATGGACCAAAAGGAGGGCAGATTTGGAGCATCCAAACAGGTGAACTAGGCAGGGGAGGGGCCTCTCACCACAGTCAACAATAAAGGCAAAACAAACTTGCTCCCACTCCTAGTGCCACTTGGTCCCCAGCCCAGGAGGCTGAGCAGGGGGTGTTCCAAGCATCTCCGAGGACAGCTGCCTGGCCCCCTCTTGGGACACCGTGGACTATCTGCTGTGTGGCCAGGGGCCTCTGGGGGCTCAGCTTCCTCCTCTGTAGAGTGAGAAGTCAAGGGGCAATTGCTCAGGGCCCCTTCTAAGCTGAAACTGGTGGTCAGTAATATTCCACAGAGTTTGAGAGAGCTGTTTGGGAAAGTGAAGGGCATCACCATTTACCAAGAGATGATAAATTCTCTCTTCTGCGCCTGTGACTTTGGCCAAAAGGATGCACAACTTATCAGAGATGGGCCAATGGGAAACTTTGAACAAGTTCCAGATTCCTGCAAACAATGATCCAGATGACATAAACTCTTGCCACCAACTTGTTTTGAGAAACCAACCGGTCAATTTGTTTGTTCAGTAGCGTGATTTTGGCATTGTTTACTGATTTTGTTTTTCTTTGGAAGAATAGGTCTGGACAAATACACCTACTTCAAGAATTTTCCACATGTTGATAGTGAAGCCATGCCTTATATGGGTAAAGTCTTTACCGCTTTCAAAATGCTCTCGAATTCACTCTTCTTTTTTTTTTTTTTTTTTGAAGAAAATTAGCTCTGAGCTAACTACTGCCAATCCTCCTCTTTTTTGCTGAGGAAGACTGGCCCTGAGCTAACATCCATGCCCATCTTCCTCTACTTTATATGTGGGATGCCTGCCACAGCGTGGCATGCCAAGTGGTGCCATGTCCGCCCCCGGGATTCGAACTGGCAAACCCCGGGCCGCCAAGAAGCGGAACGTGTGAACTTAACCGCTGCACCGTGAGGCTGGCACCTCGAATTCATTCTTATCTCATTTGCAGGTGCCTTGTGAGGGAGGTTGGGTAGGTAAATCAAACCTCTCTGCAGTGTAGAAGGGTGCTTTGCTCAAAGTCTGGTCAATTCGGAGAATAACCAGCCCTCCGACTGGGTGCAGGGGAACTCGACCTGACTTAGAAGCTACTCTCCTGGGTTGAAGCCCTCCTTGGCCACTGGCTAGTCATGTGCCTTGGAAAGAACAGTTCATTGTCCAAAAGGATTCACCGTCTACGTTCCTTGGGAAGGTAGCTCCCTGCTACACACAAGTTCCTGGTTCCAACTCAGGAATAAGTTGATTGGGAGGTTGGAAGCTCATGAAAAGGGATTTAAAGCACGTTGAAGGTCAACCAGAAAAGCAATCAAGCAGCTCAGAAGTCAACTGGAAATGGGCTCAGGGGTCCAAAGCCAACTGGCCCAGGCCCTCACAGAGGCAAAGCTGACATACTGACCTGGGTGCCCGGGCACCCCAGTCAGAGGGACACTAGTCCCTCCTCCCAATCTGGGGCATCCACAAGGGGCAGAGAAGCCAGGTGAGCAGGAACTCCAACCTCTGAGAAGACGGCCCTCGCACCCAGAGGTCCCTTTCTTCCCCCACTCCTGTATTCTTCAGGCTCCATGTCCAAGGCTGCCCTCGGCCCTGGCTCCCTCCACTCTGGCCATCTCTCCCCAGTGGTCCACATGCATGGTGCCACGCCACCTGCAGCATACAATGCGTTTCAGAGGAATGTTTCCACCATGCATACTATATCAACACCCAGTATGGGAGCAATTTCACTTCTTAATTTATAGCTGCAGCAACAACATTTTCAAACCGGTCGTAAAATATCCCCTCCTCCTCTAATCTGGGGTCTCAGTGTTCTATATCGGGAATTCTGTGACTGGCATGGGAAGCGAGGGATGGTTTATGGAGCATCTCTAAGGGAACAGTGTTATTACAGTAAAAGTTAGGTGACAGGAGAAATAAAGATGGCGATGTTTAAACTACAAAACTCCATATAGAAAAATATTCCTGTCCTCCTCTATTTGCCAAACAAGCAGACTTATTATTACTGTTGTTGTTTTATGGCCTTTTTCATAGAAAAAATATAGCATTATGGTTACAAAAGCAAGAGTGCAATTATGTACACTGTACATAGACTCAACCAGCAGCACCTTGCCAGGCTGGAATGTTCTGGAGCAGGCTGTCAGATCCACAGGGAGTCCTGGCCCCACCCTGGCTGGTGTCATCCCTAACTCTCAGTCGATTGGGGTCCTCCAGCCCATGTCCCAGGGGCAGCAGAGGCCCAGCCTCCTAGTGGGGCTCCTGATGGTCTGAGCCTGTATATGCCGTGGCCCGTTTGGCTCTGGCACTCAGCTTGGAAATGGGGTTACGCCTGAAGCAGGGTTAGCTAGTTCTGATTCTCGACTGAGGCACATTCGTCTTCATGTTCAGGTGTCACTGTAAAGGGAGCAGAAGTGACCTAAGCAGGTATACAGAGGAAAAGGTGCCATGGTCCATGCCTGCTCCTGACCTCCTGACCTGCAGGAGATGGCGGCCGGCCCAGAGTGCTGGCCTCTCTTTAGAAGTTCACTGGCTCCCTGCAGCCTCTTCCATTCTCGCCCTGCTCCATGCATGGCAATGACTCTCACTATGACTGTGGGGACACCAGCCACTGCCCATTCATCTTCACAGCCACCCTGTGGAGTTGGCACAGTCACCCAACTTTATAGATGAGGACACCGACCTCCGAGGCTGTGTGGGCTTCCCAAGGCCCGGGAGCCAGAGTGGCAGAGTTGGGATTTTAGCTCAGGCTGGCCTAGTTCCTGAGCCCGTGCCTTCAACAGCTACTCTGGGGTTGGACCAACTTATCACTCATGGAACATCTGTGGGGAAAAAAAAAAAACTTTCCAAACCGTCAACTGCAGCCCCGGAGCCCTGCCCCCCCAACTCTCCTCTATTGCAGGAACAGCCTCAACACCAACACAGCCAGTGGGCAGCCCCTCCATCTGCCTGTGCTCACCTCTCAGGACAGCCAGGCCACAGAGCCCCGGCTGTTTGATTTGGTGTGGCGGACACCAAATTCACACGTGGACGTGCACTGAGTCTCCCCACTGTGTGGGCACCAGGGACAAAGATGACGAACCTGACCAGACTTGGCCGCTTGCCTTGAGGAGCTCAAAGTCTAACACATGAGTGGACAGAACAAGTAATTGCAAACTAAAAATGATGGCTTTGTTAGCTCAATAGACAGGAAAGCATTTCTCTAGTTGGTTTGTTCTCTCTAAAGAAGTTGGGAAGAAAAGTAAACTAGGGCTGAAAGCTGCAATCGTCTGCGAGGATTTCTAAATAATAAATACTGTGAAGAACAAAGAGATTTCTTATGAAATGTAGTTTGCAGCATAGGTTGGAGAGGGAGATTTCCACCACACTTAAATCAGTGCACCAGTTCGGCAAGCAGGGGCTGAGAGGCAAGTAAAATGTCATTCTCTTTGGGGATTACACAGACGCAGAACTATGTGAGAAAAGTCTGGGGAGAGCTTCTTCTGGATGACCAAGGGTGAATGATGGCTCCTGAAGCAACCAGGGCCCAGGGGCTTGAGAGTTACAGGCTCCAGCTGACCCCCGGAAGCCGGAGCTGGACCTACCCTGGGCTCCCCTCAAGCCTGAGGAGGCCTCATCCTTGAAGAACAAGAGGATTGTCTCAAATAGAAAGCAGCACGTGTCCATCCCCACTGCAGAGACCCCTCTGGGATGTTGGACTCAGTGGCTGAACCAGGACCTGCCAGTTTTCCGAAGGGTGCCCCAGAGATGAGAGGGGCCAGGAAGAATCCATCCCTTGTGTGGGTGACCTGCCCCAGACACAGAGGCACCTGTCCATTCCTGGAGACTATAAAGGGCCCTCTGAGAAGGAGCCAGAAGGGCAGCAAGGAGACGAGTGCCATCTTCATTTCCATATCACCCTGGGCACCGAGAACAGGGCCTTGTTGAGAACTGGGATTCAAGCAAATGCAGATTGTTTGGAGGACCAGCCTGACCATGTCCTGGCTCTGTGGCCTTGGGCAAGTCACTTAATCTCTTGACCATAACTGTCCTTATCTGAAAAACAGGTCTGATACCACTACCGACCTTACAGGATTGTTGTGAAGGCCATAGACGTGAGCATGCCATAGAAGCGTTCATTATCGTTAATGTCGCCATTTTTATCAATCACAATGACTTTGTTGAAGTGTGCTTTACCAACTCTGTAGATAGTATTTTCCAATCTGATTAAAATAAACACGTGTAATTTTCACTCCAACTCTTGACATGGACTTTTCCATACTATCAGTCCATAGCTGTCCAATGCATGAATGACTTTGAGAAGTCAGTCAACAGGTTCTCCCTGAGTCTATCTGTTGGCCAGCATTTGGTCATTATGCATTGGCTCTGTGTCCAGTGCTGTTCTTGGCACTAGGCATGCATGGAGAAGACAGACAGTGCCTGTCCTTAGGTGCCTACATTCTCGAAAAACCCTGCAAAGGAGTAGCCCTGTGAGTAAGTGCCATGACCAAGCTAAGTCGCTGGGAGAGAGAATGTCCATCAGCCTTGCTTGCACACAAAGCCCAGTCCTTGTGTCCTCAGTCTGGGAGGAAGAGGCCCAGGGAAGGGCACTCCTAATGTCATTTTTTGACCCTACTCTCTATGTTGACAAAAGGGGTTTTAGTAGGAACTGTGAGAAGTCTGCGCTCTGAGACATGCCAAGAAGCGGAAGCAGGCAAATCCAGCTTCGGCGGCTGTCCCTCCGCAGTCAAGGACCAACGTGGGCAGTTCCTTTGCCCGTGGACCAGGGGTTGTGATTGGACATCAAATAGACTTCCACAGCGACCTGGGATCTGAGCCTCAAAAGGACTCACCACCTACACATAGTAGCCAGTATGATTACAATAGAGTGGAACCAATGTAGCAGTAAGTGCTGCTGGAGAAGGCAGGAGACACCCCGTGTTAATGAGATTCACAGTGCAGACAGGGCAGAGCCCACACAGGCGGGATTCTCTGTCCACGGAAACAACCACAGTCGTCCGTAATTGCTGCACCCACTAACGCCCCACTCTTCTCCACCCTTCCCCCTCCACAGCCACAGAACTATGCCTTCTTTGTTAATTAATAGAGAAGAACCCTTTTTTAAATCACAAATGTATCACTGCAGGAGAAGGTTTAATTTCATCCAACTCTGACCGGCGTCTTCCAGCAGGTACCAATTAGATGATGCTAAGTCAGGGCGCGGGTTCTAATGAGGAGGGAAGAAGAGGAAGGTGGAGGGGAGCAAGCAGCACAGGAACGGAAGGGAGAGGAGGACCACGGAGCACGCGGAGGCCCACGAAGAGACAGGGGCACCTCCCATCTGTCGTTAAAGTCGCCTCTCTTCTAGCCCCCAGCAAGCTCCCCCACAGCTGGGTGTTGTGAAAGGGCCCCGTGGACTCCCCGGGGGCTGTGGCTGAGTGTTTCAGTCATGGCCTCAGGGAATGAACTAGAAATTGTATTGTAGGCAACAGTCTGCTTCTGATGGGAAGAGGTGACAGAACAGGCCTTTGCCACCTCTGGGTTCCCTTGTTTGCATTTAGAGACCTTGATGCCATTGATCCAGAGTTCCCAGGTCAAGAATTTATAAGCAGAGAGAAGAGGTAGGAGGTGGTCCCACAGTCCCGGGCAGCCGAGCCAGCCAAGAGCACCAGGACCCTCTGCTTTCTGCAACCCAGCCCTTCCCAGCGCAGGCTCAGCGTTCCAACCCAGCACACCCCGTGACGGCGGAACCATGTCCACCATGGCCCCCAGTGAGAAGAGAAGCTGGTTCAGTCACTATACCCAGCGATGCCCAGGCCCTGCTTGTAGAAAACCCTGTAACAGGCTCTGAGCGCTCTGGTCCCAAGGCCCCCGGCACTCCCTAGTAGCCACGCTCGTGCATTCTGCCTAATTATTATTTTGTGCAGCTTTTCACAGCAGAAGGACAGAAGATTAGGTGAGGAGAAAAGAAAGCTGAAACCTCTATAATGAAATTTTAAAATCACAGAGCTCCTGCTGTTAATATTTTCCCAGCCTCCAAAAGCATCAAATATTGTTTTATCCCCCCAACTAATCTCAAATGTATATATGTGTTGCAGTATTTGGACACGTTAACTGGGGGCTGAGTCCTGAGATAACAGTCATGGCAGCTGAGTGTGATGGCCCCACCACCAGGCTCTACATAGTTAATTGGTCACTTTGTCCAGCTGAGCAATGGGGGTTCTGGTCCGTTCCAGTCATTAAAAGCTGCCAAAATCTATACCACTTTGAATCAGCTGATACCCTCCTGTTCTGTGTTGCTTTTAAGCACCTGCCTGCCCAGCATCCTGCTTCTGACTGAAAGCTTCTGGTTCTTTGATGAGGGTTTTGGATAATTTAATCAAGTTTCTGTAGTCTTCTCCATAAGGAAGTGCCTGGCTCACTTTGGGGAGGAGTCGTGTGGCATTACACACTCTTTCCAGTTCTTAATAAGCCTCCCAAATGTGCCAGCACGACAGGGTGTTTATCTCAATTAATGCATTAATAGCTCCACCGAATTGCCAGGAAAATCTGAGACAGGCTCATGTGAGCCGGGTCCCAACTGAGAAAGGAGCTGATGGAGCAGCCACCAAATGTGAAATCTAAACCACGTGTTGAACAGCAGACCTACCTCAGTTCTGTTTTTTTTTAACTTGATTTTTGGTTGATTACACACACATACACACACAAGCATTGTAGCATTGAAACATTGGTAGCACTGAGGAAGGGGAAATGCATAAAGCAGGACCAAGGTGGGATCTACAGGGCGGCTAGGCGGGCCCACTCCCCAGTGGGTCCCTAGGATGGAAGGGGCGGCCGTGGGGCAGCTCCTCAGGGAGTCAGGGAGTGCTGGCAGGGAGTCAGGAGCCTGCATCTTTCCCTCTAAGTGCTCTGGCCGGAGGGGCTGTGGCTCTTCTCCCCACAGCTATCAGTACACCCAAAACCCCGCCAGCCGCATTTCTGTTTTTGCTGCGTAATCAAGACGCTGCGAACATGCTTTTTGTGCTTTGCAAGACTTTCTGTCTTGGGGCCTCATGTTCCAACACCCCCCTCAGGGATCACTTCGGCTGGTGGCTGCGGAGGAGAAGGGGAAATTTCCATTTCTAAGCCCACAATCCCCAGCTTTTGCAGCTGGCAGGGATGTCTTTCTGCATAATAGACACAAATAGACCCTGAAATCGCAGACTTTGTAGAAATAGAAAAGAAAAACAACAAGTCTTTAGGCCCCAGGTAGGCCCCTGAGCCCCCTGGGGACTGGTTTTGAGGGTGGCGGCCTCAAAAAGAAGCGATTTCCAGCCTGTAACTAAGGAAAACAACCTCTAGGGCCCGCACACCCCTGGAAGAGTTAAAACATTTCTCATGTTTGCTTCTGACAGTGGCCTCAGCAGAATCCCCACCTCCTTCATGACATTTTCTGTCCCCCTGGAAACAATTTGATGTCATACCTGGTTCCAAGTATTAGCTTGAACCCAGTGGTGTGGAGGCTAATTATTCATCCTCGCTGCCCCATCGGCCTTGCTTGCTGGGGTGTGGATGTTAGGCAGAAGCTTCTGGGTGAAGGCAGGGAGCATGCAGACAGCGCCTCATCGGGGGCAACCTTGGCGCCTGGAAGGAAGAGCCCAGACACTCAGTTTCACCTGCTGGAGCGTGAGGACCCCCCGCCCCTGGGTGCCCCTGGATGCAGTGCAATGTGAAGATGACATGCATGCTGGACAAGGGAGGTGAGTGGCAGGAGAGGGGGCTCCCAGAAGAAGGGACATAGAAGAAGTGGAGGCAGGAGAGGACCATTTCCCCAGACGGAGGAACAAAGAGCTAGAGACTTCCAGGAGGAAACCAGTCAGTGGGGACGACTGCCTGTGCCCAGGAGCCCCCGGTGCCAGGGTCCCAGCCCAGGAGTTCCAGAAGCACCCGGGGCCCAAGGCAAAGATCTGAGTCTAAACTCTACCACCAAAGCAAGGCATGAACTAGGTCTTCAGAATCCAAGGATCTGCTTATCTTCAGAGCTGCCCCACCAAGGAGTACCAGTGAGGAGGAGGAGGAGGAAGATGACAATGATGATGATAATGACGATGATGACAACGATGATGATGACAGTGATGATGATGATGATGACAATAACCAGCACGTATCAATCCCCTATGCTGGGCCCCTGTCCTAAACACTTTACAGAGATTACACTCTCAATCCTCACAACAAACAATGTTGTCGGCGTTACGACTTTTATTGTCATCATCTCAGGTTTCTCTATAGGCCCAGAGAAGGTAAGTAGCTGGGATTCCAGTCCTGTAAGCCTGACGTCAGAGCCCCTGCTCTCAGCCTCCATTCAAAGAATCCTTCTGCTCCATGTAATCTCTCTTAGAAGGTTCTGGTTTTCACATCCTAATCAGTTAAAGGGTGTCACAGTGAGCAGCCCTGAGCTAACCAGCACTGCAGGCTCCACCCTGAAGGTGGTGGTACGCTGAGGTCCAGCCTGCAGCACGTTGCCGCCATCTTGTTTCATCTTCCCTGCAGCCCAGGAGGAGAGCCTCTCTTTGCACTATCCCAGTGTCATCCCTCCCGTACCCCTGGGCCTGAGGGAGACAAGGTCAGTGTCCTGGCCCCTCTACAGGGCCAAGGCCTCTCCTCACTGCCTCCCTGGGGAGCGGGTCTGGGAGAGCACAGGGTAGGAACTGCCTTCACCAGCTCTGCTTCCTTCTCAGGGAGGTGAGGTGGCAGCAGAGTCCCTGGGGAGTCAAGCCAAGGCCCACTGTCCATGTGGCTAATTACAGAGCTTCAGCGAGAGGGCATCCAAAGCACTCACCTTTATGAGGAAGGAGAGTGGCTGTGCCATGGGTTTTACAGAAAATTAAAGCTGGAAGAATAGCAGGAAGCAACTCAAGGTTCTCTTGGAGTGGAGCCCTCTCTCGTCCTGGAAAAGGCAAAGCCGGGCAGGGAGTTAGCACTGGTCACCATTTATGCTGGGACCCCGCTTCTGCCGAGACCCTCAATGCATGGCTATTCCAGACTGAGAGATGGCTCCGGAGGGGGTGTTGGCCCCTCTTGGAACACTGTGCGCTTGTTTGGGCAACTCCTCTTAGAGACTGGGGCTCTAAAACACCCCACACAGGTCACACTGCCCTGCTGCTTTGGGAAGCATTCTTGCCAGCACCCTGGGGCTGTGAGAACAGGATGAGCCACGCTTTCTAGATAAGGAAACAGCTGCAGGGACCGCACTGGTGGGTTGTCCCCTCCATGACTGAAGAAGGTGGGCCAGGTGAGCCTGAGGTCCCCTCCCACCCTGAGATCCTGCATGTCCCTCATACCCGGACCACGAGCTCCCCCAGCACCGCCACCACCACATACACACTCACACTGCCATGGGCCAGAAGAGTCAGTGGACCTCAGCCCCAGCCACCTGCAGGTGAGCGGGCCTTGTCCTCCATCCAGGGTCAAGTCCAGGGCTGTGGGGGCTCATGACAGCACAAACACTCTCCCAGGAGTTGGAGAGGAGGGAACAGCATCATGGGGGCTTTGGGAGGCCCAGGCTAAAGCCCTCAGGCCCTCGAGGTGCTGGTCTGTTCTCCCACTTATGAGGGTGAGAGGAGAAGCAGGATGGGAGGAGTCAGCGGTTCCCCTAAGCAGGCATGCGTCAGGCTGGAACCGAGAGCATCATTGGTGCAGGGCCACACAGGCACTGGCTTACGAGCGAAGATGACACTGCCTGCAACACTGGTGATGGTGACAGAGATAGCAACTGCTGAGCTGCGCTGCCGTGTGCCAGGGACTGCACCTCTGCTTCCTGTCAGAGCCTCATTTACCCCCACTGAAACACTGTGAAGCCAGGGGGTATGCTCCTTATCTCACGACAGGCAGACTGAGGCCCACAGAAGGTGACACATCCAAGGAAGGCTGCCTGGGGAGGAGGCGATGGGCCAGAATTCAAACCTGCCTAGGCCGGGAGGACGGCAGTGGCACCAAATGCAAAGCGAGGACCAGAGGGGTGAGAGCGTGTCCATGGGCACCCGGATTAAGAGGCCCAAAGCTTGGCCCAGTGGGAAGATGTCAAGCTGGGACTCGAACTACTGGATCCTCCCTGCACCTGGCCAATCCCTGCCTATCTTCTCCACCTCAGTGTAAATGTTACCTCCTCCAGGAAGTCTTCCCGGCGCATAAAACACAGAGCACCCACTCTTCTTTTGGTGGCCTGCTGGGCAGCTGTTTCCTCATCTATCACACTGGACAGGCAGCTGGGAAGGTCGAGTTTGTTTCTCTGCTTCTGTCCCCTATGTCCCCCACACTTTGCAGAGCGACTGGCTGATGTGAGTGTTCAGAGGGTGCAATGATGAATGAATAAATCAACTCACATATCAATCTGTTACCAAATGCTTCTTTCTGCACTTTCTTCCCCTAAGAGGGATCCCAATTGCATACTGGATTTCAAACCTTTGCTCTGAAATGCCACCCCACAACAGCTGGCTTGTCCTCCTAGATGCTGGCTCACTAACAAGGGGCCTTTCTAGTCCAAATGAGGGTCTCTTCTCAAGGGATCCCTCTGGGCAGAAGAGCAAGGCCTGCCTGCCACCAGGTTCTGGGGCTGGTGTGAGGTTGGAGCTGACGTCCCAGGCCCTCTCTGCCACCTCACCTCTGGT
This sequence comes from Equus quagga, assembly GCF_021613505.1. Taxonomy (NCBI): domain Eukaryota; kingdom Metazoa; phylum Chordata; class Mammalia; order Perissodactyla; family Equidae; genus Equus; species Equus quagga. The sequence continues at coordinate 179,921,364 of NC_060268.1, read as the reverse complement.
CCCTGCAGGTCCCCCAGGATGTCACCTCCTGTCTGCAGAGGGAGAGAGTATCAGGAAGAGCAAGGGCAGGAATCCCTCCCCTGCAGCCCATGCTCACGGGCGCAGCGCGGCCATGCCTTCTCCACCTCTGCCTGGAAGTTCTTGCAGACTCTAGAAAGCCTGTGCTGGTTTTGGGTCTAAAGTCGGGTGAATCATGCCTGCTCCTTTTTTATTCATCAGGAAATTGTTTCTCATGAGCTCTTGCTGGCTCTCCCCAGTGGAAAGTCCCTGTGGAGTGGAGCCCTCGTGAATTAATGAGGCAGCTGTGACCACGAGGAAGGAGTGCTGGACTAGAAGAGAAGCCTGGCATCTTCACGTACCAGCTCTGTGACCTTGAACCAAACACTTGACCCTTCTGAGTCCCACTTTACTCAAACAGGGTGGACGTGAGCTTAAATAAACTCATGTACACGTGACTGCTTTGAATAAATGGGAAGGGAAAGAAAAATAACCCTCTATTTGAAATGAATGCAAATACTGGGGGGGCCTTCCTGCTCTGGGTTTGTTCCCCACTGGGTGTTTCCTCTGGAGCCATGCACATACAGCCCCCAGAAGCCCCCGACCCACCCAGAAGAAGCTGTTGCAAGCTCTCTCCCACCTCCTTTCTCCTTTCTCAGTTCTGCTGTCCATCACCTTCTGCCCAGGGTTTCATTGTCCTGCCCACTTATCTGAGTTCCTGTGCTCTCTTGCACAACCGTCAGGCTCTCATCCCTACCACTGCTGACCATAGCTGCTGAGACCACCAGCATCCAGCCACTCTGCCTGTGCCTCCTCCCTCTGCCTGTTTCTAGAAGCAGAGAGAAAGTAAGAAAGGTCACACATCCAGGGACTTATTGTACTAGTTAGGACTGGGTTCAGCTGCAGTGAAAGGGAATCCATAGTGTAAGTGGCTGTAACACATGATCTTTTAGTCCCTCAGTTAAATTCAGAGGGTGGCAGTCCAGGGCTGGTTTGACAGTATCACAAAGTCATCAGGGACCCAAGCTCCTTTACTCTTTCTGCTGTCATCCTCAGCACCAGCTTCCATCTTCAAACTCACCTTGTGGCCCAAGATGGCTGCCAGAGTGCCAACCGTTATGCCTACATTCCAACCAGCAGGAAGAGGGAAAGGAGAAAGGGAAAACACAGACTCATCTCCCAACTAGGTCAACAATCTTTCACAGCCTTCCCATGCATCTCTCACAGCACTTCTGCTTGCATTTTATTAGCTGGAACAAGGCAGCTCCCGGTCACAAAGGAGTTGGGAAAATAACCTTTTACCTGGGCACATTGCCACCCCAAGTAAAATCTGGGTTCTATTACTATGAAAGAAGGGCTGAATGGATATTGGGTGGCATTTAGCAACCTCTGCGACCTTTACCCCAGAGCACACCTCATGAGTGGATATATAAGACTACAAGACGGTCAACCTGAGTTCATGCAACTCCACAGCCTGAGCTGGTGACTTCTGTATGACATCCAAATGGCCCTTGTCATCCCACTGCCATGCCTCAGGGAAGGAGCTGACCCAGGTCTGCTAGCGTAGTCCACGGCATAACTGTCCCTCTGCCAAGTACCCCAGCCCCTCCCTGCAGCCCGTGACCCCCGCAACGCCAGGAACGGGGAAAGAAAGCACCTTGGCTTGTGTTGAGCCCCTGTGGCCTGGCTTGGACATCAGCACTTTTCACCTGGTGTTACAAGAATCCTCCAGACAAACCTGCAACCCTGAGAGGCAGAGGCAGGGAGCTCGGGGCGCTCTTCCCTGTAGGAAGAAGTCCTGGGTCTGGCCTGGTTCTGCTGTTCCCGATGCCCAAACTCTGCCTGCATCACTGTTCTGCTTTCCAGAAAGCTGCCATCTTCAGACTTTCTTTCTGGGGAGGAAGGTGAGGCTCCTGAAGGCTGAGGGTCTGAGACACGTGAGTCTGCCATGCGCGCAGTTGGTTCTGGCGCTCTCCACCCGCCCTTCCCAAGCGAGGGCTTCCCTCCAAGTGTCCATCACCCTCCTGGATTCTTCTGGTTTATCTGATGCATTGTAATGGGCCAGCGAATTTGTATCCAGCTCCAAAGTTGTCCCATTTGTGTGTCTTCTTCGGGGAATGAGACGGGACAGAGAAAGTAATTTTCCGGATAACTGAGGTTTCTGGATAACCATAGGAACTTAAAAAAATTATAGCCATTTGTACGAAAAACTTTATAAAATGTAGCATATGAGCCCCTACAAAGAACAACATAATTAAGCAGAGTATGAATATCATTTAACTTCCCCTAATGACAAGGGCATAATTAGGAACATCAATTATAGGGCTGAGCTCTGGTTTATGGGGCACCCTCAGGAGCTGCTGACGTGTGTAGGGCCATTTGTCCCCATACAAAATGGCCCCATTTATTTTGTTTTCTGAATTCCTCTGGTTATTATTTTTTTTTAATTAATTTGTCTAACGCCTCCCTCCTCCACAAATGGCCAGGACTTCTCAGTGCCGTCACTGGGCCCCGGTCGGCCTGGGTTTGTCACTGTGTTTTCTCACCGTTGCCCGGCCCTGGGCCCCCAGGTCTCTCCTCCCATGGAAAATGCCTGGGACTCATGCAAAAGTCCTGTGCAGAGACCCACTTTACCTAGTCCCACAGTCCAAGTCTTGTTCCAGGTGTCTGAGATTGATCCAGGATTCAAGTCTCTGCGTGCGAAGGGCCACAGAGTCTTGGAGGCCCCACGTGGATCTGTTGCTGTTGCTGACATGGAACTGATTGTCCCTCAATGAATTTGATCCAGCAATAATCAGAACCAGAAATGAAGAGATGGGGCCAAATACCAGTCCTGCGGTTCTTTGTTATTATCAGCCGTCTGCTCCTGTGAAGACGTCTTCAGTGTCGTGGTTATGCCACAGATGGTAGTTAGCCTTCCAATTTACACCAAAGAAAGCTTGGAAAAGGATGACCGGTTTCCACCTGTACTCCCTAATGTGGGTTCCTGTGATCTATGAGGAAATAAAACTGAAGATAAACGTGGAATCTCAGCCTCTGCGAGTTCCGAGCTAGTCATGTATTCATAAAACAAAAGCAATCTGCAAGTGCACAGTTTTCCCTTGAAGCAAATGAATGCATAGCAATCCATTAATGTGGTGAGTTAAATACAGCAAATGCAAATCACTTTAATGATCATATTTACAAAACAAGTTACCTTTATTTGGAAATAATTGCCATGTGCTTTTAGCTCTCCAAGTGAAATCAATCGGGAAGGTCTGAGACTCAGATTTGATCCGCCGTCAGAAACAGATGACGGGAAATTGATACCGATCCATGCCTGCTCCCAGTTTGCCCACCTGTTTCATTTTGGGGTCCTTTTGATATTTGCGTGAAAATGACACCTTTGGATCTTTAGGCTCCTTGGCCTGGGTTGTCCCTTCATCAAGATGACTTTATTGTGGAGTATCACTTCTATGACGCAGAGGTGCCCGTTAGATCCTGGGGACAAGGTACCAAGGTCCTGTCTTTAATCTGAAGTTGGTCATGAATACCACGGTGGCTGTAGGCAGAGGAGAAAGGAGTATGGCTCCAGGGCTGCCCCAGGCACTCTGCAGCACACCCTCGGGGGGTGGACCACGGTCCACACCACACTATGTGCATCAGCATCTCTTTCAAATCACACAGGCGAATGCACACACATCTGTACACATGCACACATGCACACACATGTCCTCCTCAGTCTACCAAATGAAGGAATGCAGAAAGACAGGCAAACACAATCTTCATCAGACTTCCTCCCTCATGCTATCCTCCTAGCCACCACCGGATTGTCCTCATCATTTTTACCTAAGTGGAAGCAAGGCAGGATTCTAAATCTAAGTAACGAGACAGGTTCTAAACTGTTTGAAGAGGAGAAACATCACTGGTTTAGAAAGATGCTCCCACGCCTCCCTGGTGCTGCTGGAAGGCCCAGCTAGCTGGGTCGTCTCCCCTGAGCCACACTGATGAGAGTCAATGACGCCAGGAGACTTCCATATGGACTCGGCTAACCGGCTGTTACAGAATCACGTGATGTCTTCAACAGACTACTTTCTGACCCTTCAAGTGTTATTTCAATATAAAAGAGGATCGAAAAGGTGTACTTACTGACATCTGCTGAGGTGTTGGTCATGGAAGAATTTAGGAAATTAGAAAATAGTATGAAAATGAGGGATTATAGTTATTTCAAACAAACACAAACAGCAGGATTCAGAACAACAGAAGCCAAAAAATCATGAAGAACATTGGTCCGTCTCCTATAATAGAAGAGGAAAGATACATTTAAACTGATTCAAGATTTAGCTATAAAAAAATAAGGGATGAAACATATGCATTTACTGCCATCAGGACAGCAAAGCCGTTGCTATCAGGGGTATCAACTTGGTTGTGCTAAGTTGCCTTTTATTCAGATAAGTCATCCTAAATTAAATATTAAAGATTAATAAATATAATACCCATAATAAATAACACACACTAATTTAATTAAAAATAGATGGTGAATTTTACAAATGGGGCATTATCGTAATGATATAGAATGGACTTGTTATGCTAAAAATGTGCAGTCTTGAAAATGTGCAATCTCGATGCACATTTCACCCTTATTGTGTCTCATTAAAATTTTAAAAATAGCTATTTTAATTGTCAAGCATTTGACAGACTGCTATAAAAACTTGACACTTAAGTTTCAATTTTACAATATGCATTTTAATGACTCCTTCCCCTCCATGTTTTGTTATCCATAATCCTGTTGTTCAAAAAAAATTAAAACGTCATTTTCCAATAGTTTTTAGAGAACAGAGTTGTGCTTGGTGCAGAGCTGCAGGAAAACATGCTTAAATCTTTACAAATAAATATGAAAATTAGAACGCTATTTTATTTCCACTGCAGTCTGGGGTTTAATCGTGGATTTCAAAGCCTTCGGGGGGACCAAGAAAAGAAAGGAAGATACTCGGGGGAGCTCAAGCTAGACCAGAGGGAGCGGGGGCTGTCAGAGAGTTTTAGCACTGGTTTTTTAAAAGGATTTCCCATTTCCTTCACTTGGGATGAAGACAAGGTGACAGCTGTGACTCGCAGTAGCCACTGCAAACGAATCTTCTTTCAGAAGAAAAGGACACTTACAAGTGGGATCGTGAATGCCACTGCAGAAAATGCCTTACCTTACCCAGGAAAGCTGTGTGAATCCTTGAGGACACTAAATCTCCTTGGCATATTTTGGGAGGAAAATCACCTGTGCCAGGGCTGTCCGAATGCCCAGCTATTTGAGGAATTTGAGTCTCCTAAGATCTCCCCTGAAATATCCTGTCTAACCAGCTGTTGTCAATCCAGAAGTTTCTTTGGGTTTGAAAAACAGTATTTGGATAAGCAAAAGTGAAAAATATTATACTGACATAGTCGCCGATGATACTAATGAGGATTTGATTATCTTCCATGGGTACCCGGCAAAGTATGAGTGCTTCAGCTTTTTATCTTCACAGCAACCCAGAGAAGTAGCTCTTCATACTCCATCTCCATAGATGGCAATACTGCTGCTCTCAGAGATGGAGTAACTCACCCAATGGCAAACAGCAATAAGCAACAGTATCTGAGTGCAACCAGACCCTCTGACAGCAATGGTCTAGGAAGCCTGCACTTTGAAGATGTTCTGAAGGTCTGATGATGTCCATGGGCTGATGCTTTAAAACTAAGGTGAGTTGTTTCCAGTTGTCAAGTCTATGAGCTCATCCATCAAGGTTTTCAGCCACTTGTGACTGGTTAAGGTTGATAGGGACCTTCCTTTTCCACCCACCCTCTGCTGCCTCACCACACCCCGTTCTAAACAAAGTAACCAGTCTCCTCTCCAAGGACCACTATTAAAGCCCTGGGCTTCCTTCAGAATGCGGCGTGACTTGATGCTGCGAGTGAAGCCCTGTCCCAGACGTCTGTGGTTGTGATCTACCTGTGTGCTGGTTTCCATGCACTTTCTGCTCTTGTATACAGACCAACCAAAGGGGCTCCTTGGAAAGAAAGCATCTTCTTAGATCTGCACAAGTCTCACCTGTTTACAGCTGGCCAAGGAAGGGATCATTTGTAGAATAACAATAAAAAGAAAACATGGCTCTTGTCAGTGAACTCAAGTCAGTTCTGAAGAATTCCTTCCGGCAGCTCTTTACAGAGTCTGATCTGAACCACGAGCAGACAGGGCTGCCCAGTGCTGCCTTGGAGACGCTGGCGAACATAAAGTAGTGGCTGCCGTCCAGGAGGACTGGGGTGAGGGGTCTTCACCCCATGTCAAAGCAGGCACAACAAGCTCCAAAACCAACTTGCTGGGCTCCCAGCAGAGTGTGGGGAGCAGACATCCCTCAACAAGCTCCAGCATCGCCCTGCTTCTCTGCCTGTGGGCTAGGAGAGAGCACAGCCTTGTACACAGAATGCACAGTAAGCCTACCGCAGAGCCAAGACTGCTCCCCAGGCAGACAGTTGGCACCACCCCACACCACAGATACAGAGGGCCCTGCCTACCTTGCCTCAGTGCCCTGGAGCCCAGAGTGCTCAGTGCCCCAAGATCAACCTGCCGCCCTGCTACAGCCTCCCAGGGCTATTCCACTGTGCAACCCAGGAATCCCAGGAGGAAAGCAGACGTTGCCAGAAGCTCACTTTAAATGCTCAAGAATAAAGTCAAGGGCCACCTTGGGTTTCATGTCACCAGGGTACCAGGATTTTTATCCTTGTGCTTGAGGTCCTTCTGCCTGGAATGCTTCCGTCTTTCTCAGCTCTCCCCAGGGATGTCCCTTCCCCAGGTGGCGGGTGCTGGCTTTCCTGAGAGCCAGACCAGGTCGAAGTCTACTGTGACACTTGCATATCAAGGCACTGTCTGGCAGTAGAGGGTGCATCACAGTTGGTGATAGACAGATAGATAAATACATAGATACTTAGACATACACACAGAGTGATGGTTAATTTTATATGTTAACTTGCCTGGGCCACAGGGTGCCCAGATATTTGGTTAAACATTATTCTCGGTGTGTCTATGGGGGTGCATCTGGATGAGATTAGAATTTGCGTCGGTAGATTCAGTAAAGTATATTGCCCTCTCCAGCGTGCGTGGGACTCATCCAGTCGACTGAGGGCCTGAAGAGACCTGAAGGGCAGAGTAAGAGAATTTGCTCTCTGCCTGACTTCTGCAAGATGGGGCACTGGTCCTCTCCTGCCTTTGGACTTGGACTGCGACTAGAATTTACACCATTGGCATTCTTGGTTCTCAGGACTTCAGACTCAGAGTAAAACCTCACCAGGATTCCAGAGTCCCTGGGTCTCCAGCTCTCCTACTGCCCATCCTGGGACTTCACCTCTGTAACCACATGAGCCAGTTCCTTATAATTCCGTGTTGATATATATAACGTATAAATTTTATAAAATGCATGGAAACAGCAGGTTTTATTCCTGTGTGTTTGATTATGGTTTCCAAATTTTTGCTTTTCTCAATTGCACTGTACAGGCCCTACGAAGGGCTTCTCTAGATTCCTACATAGAAGAGAGGCTGCCTGGTCATCACCTGTGTGTGTCTTCCACACTGCTACATACTGGTACTGCCAAATTTCTCTTCAACACAGTTGTAATAGTTTCATGCCACCCCATGCAATGTCTGGAAGCTTCCTCTATTCCATTCCTCACCGACACACGATATTGTAAGACGTAAAGTGTTGACATTCTGGTAGAAAGGAATGATATCTCACCGTTTTCATTTGCCCTGATTTCTAGTGGAACATTTTTCAGGGGTATATCTATGATTTGTGTTTCTTTTGCCATAAATTATCTCTTCAGACTGCTTTACCCATTTTGCTATTGGGTTGTTCATACTTTTGCAATTGATTTGTAAGTATCCTTTACAAGTTCTGGTGATAAACATTCCCTGTGCTTTCTCGTGGTCACTGGCTTAGCTTTCCTTTCTTTATTGTGCAGCACCCACCCCCTCAAAACAGATGTGGTCAGATGCAGCAACCGTCTTCTTTATGGCTTGTAGTTTCCATAACTGATTGAAGAAATCCTGCCCTACTCCAAAGCCAGAAGGATATGTTCTAAGATTTTCTTCTAAAAATTGGGAAGTTTTGCTTTTTAAATGTGAGTTTTTAATTCCAGTAAAATTTGCTTTTGTATGTGTCCAAGGTAGGGATCTCATTTCATTTTAGTTTTCCATGGGAATAACCAACTGACACAGCTCCGTGTATGTAATGATCGAGTCTCTGCCCAGAACTTACTGTGTCCCCGTCTACTGTTTATGTGCCCAAGTGTGCCTGGGACGGGGCTCTCTCTGGGCTCTCTGCACTGACCCTCTGGCCATGTCTCCTTATCTTGATTACCAAACTTCAGCAACAGTCACAAAGTGAGTAGAGGGAGTCCTCCTACATTGTTCGTCTTCAAAATCATCCTGCCTTTTCTCTCTAAAAATATTAGGATCAGCCTATCAAATTTCACAAAATATCATACCAGAATTTTTCTCAGAATTATTTTGGATAGACTTGCTACCTTTAAGATATTGAGTTTTTCCATCTATGAGCTTAGAATATTTAGTTCTATTTTTATGTTTTCCAAGAAATTTTCTTATTTTCTTCTTCAAGATTGTTTTGATCTTTTCTACCAGTTTTATCCCTTTTTCTCTAAGATTTTATTTCAAATTTTTCTAAAATTACAGAAAAATTGGGAAAAAAATCAGTACAATGTATACTCAGTCTCAAACCAAATTCATGAATTACCGGTATTTTACCACATATTCACTTTTATGAACAGTCAGAAAGTAAGTTGTAGAAATCATGACATAGCACCCCCAAATGATGTGCGTCTATTTCCTATGAAAGAGAAAATTCTTCTACGTGATCACAATACTATCATCATAATGAAGACATTGAACCTGATTAAATATGAGCTGATCTGAAGTTCACATTTAAATTTCTCTGCTGTCCAAAGTACGTTCTCAATAGCTGTTTTCCTCCATCCTACATCCAATCAGGTATTCTTCATTGAGTTTGGGTTAATGTAGCAATTGAGCCATTCCAGACTACAACATTCCCATGCTATTTTTTCTTTTATCATTCCTGGCACTAACATTTCAAGTGTCCACGTCCATGTCCAGGTCAGTTGTACTGCTGAATGTCCCACAACCTATGATTAGATTCAACTTTATTGGCAGGAACGCTACACATCAAGAGACGCAAAAAGGCAGCTTGTCCTGCTATTGGAGACACTAAGTTTGTTCTCTTGCTTAAACTAGTGTTTGCCAGTTCTCTTTCTTGGAAAGGAACCTTGTCCTCTTTTTCGCTAAGAAGCAATCTGTGAGGTGACGCTTTGAAACCATAGGAGTACATGCTTTCGTCCAATCATTTTGGCATCTATTGATGATTCTTGTCTGAACCAATTGCATTGTTGGTTGCAAAATAGAATTTTAAATTTCAAGATTCTTTCTGTATGTATCAGCCGGTCATCATCTGTATAGAAGAGCTTTCATCCCTCCCTCACCTTCCTTTCTTTTCTTTCTTATCACTATGGATGCATGAGGTGTTTTTCTTTAACCTAAATGTTATAATCCATTACCATCTTTACTTACTTTTTGTACTTTTTGTAAAGTAAGATGGTACTTTTTTGTGATCTTCAAGTAGACTTAAATTTAGACAATTTTAAAGCTAAGCTCCTCCCGTGTCCTTCTGATCTGTCCTCATCATTTAAGAACATATCTTTGATTTCTGGCAACAATATATCCTAGGCTCTTCTTGTACTTTCTCTACCCATCTACTCTGCAGACTCAGAATTGGCAATCTTTCAAAGAAGACTGGTTCATTTTAATGGGAAATCACATTTAGTCAGTCAGGTTTTTTACTTTTTTGTATTATTGACTTCTCTATGGTTTTTGTGCTATTAATAAATGGCATATTGAAAATTACATTCTTGGTTGCTTATTGCTGGTACATAGGAAATAATTGATTTATGTATATTGATCTTCTATCCATTAAACTTGCCAAGCCCTTTATTCATTCTAATTATTTGTCTGTAGAGTTTCTTTGGTTTTCTATGTATACAATTATATCATCTGCAAATAATGACATTTTTATTTCTTCCTTTCCAATTCGTATACCTCCCTGCCTTATACTTTCTTGTTTTATTGTGTTAGTTGCGATGTTTAATGGAAATTGTGATGGTGATATATTTATCTTGTTTCTGACATTAAAAGAATGCTTCTAATGGTTAACCATTCAAAGTGATGTTTGCTATAAAATTTTGATAATTGCCATTTTCTAGTAAAATACTTTCTGTTATGTTCTCGATTAGATAAAGTAGCTTTATCATTAGTTTTCTTCAAAATTTTACTTTGCATGTATTGAAATTGTCATGTTTCTTTCTTTTTAATCTGTCAATATAGGGAAATATAAAAATCAGTTTCCTAAAGTTAAAACATTTGTATGAGGACCTGATGGAGTAACCTGGATGATGTGTATCCTCCCACCATCTCTGAACTAGAAGACTGGACAAAATAGATGAAACAACTGTTTTCAGACATTGGACAACAGGCATCTTAGAACTGTGAAGCCTAAGCGAAAGGAAATAGGTTAATTCCTTTAATCATCTTGCATTTCTACCTTGAGGCCCTTTTGAGTTTGATATAGAAAAGAGGATGCTAAAGAGAGCACAGTGGTTGAGGAGAGAGCAATCAGAGTTTCATGAGGCTGAAGCAGCTGGAAAGTGTAGGGCATAGAACCAAAGACAAAGGAGCTACACAGAGAAAGACTCCAGGACTCTGCATAGGGGGTGCCCTTGCATTTGTTGCTCAATAAGATAGACAGGTAGATAGATAGATAGACAGATACATAGACAGATAAATTTCACAGTGCCAGTCAAAGATTGACTGAGAAACCAAAATCTTCATATGCCTAGAACTCACACATGCATGGGGATGTTAGAGTTCTTAGGATCCAGATGGGAGAGTCCTCATGGAACACTCAGAGTATTTGGAGAAGACTCCAGAAGAGTCACACCATGGTAGCAAAGATAAACTAGAACAGACTCTAAAACTCTAATAAAGTTTAAAGGCAAGCTTTGTAATAATCAAACTGATCCTTAACTAACTTGACTTCCTGCAAGAAAAAAATCCCAACATTCTCTGAAGAAAGACAACAAAACTCAGAATGCAACAAAACAAAATTTACGGTTTTCAACTTTAAATAAAAAATTACTAGACATGAGAGGAAGCAGAAAAATGGGAGCAGAGATAATTAGCAGATGAAAATTTTTACAAAAGCTACTATAAAAATATTCAATACATATATAATGAGAAAAAAGGAATACTAATAAAACTTTTAGAGATGAACAATACAATATCTGAACTGAAAAATTCACTAACTGGGATTAACAGCAAATGAGACACTCCAAACAAAGATCAGGGACTTTGAAGACATACCAATAAATAAACCACCCAATCTCAGCACAGAGATAACAAATGACTGGGGAAAAAAAAATAAGCAGAACTACAAGGATATGTGATACAATACCAAGTGGTCTAAAATACATACAATAGGAGATCCAAAAGGCAGAGACATGGGAAAAAAATATTAGAAAAATAGTAGCTGGAAAAATTCCATGTTTTATATAAATTATAAAACCACAAGTTCAAGAAGCTCAATAGACTCAAAGCAAAATAAACATTAAAAAATACTGAGGAACACCATAATTGTAAGGAACAGCAGTGATATGTAAATACATGTATGACACGTAAATACACTAAGAGATAAAAAGCATATTACGTACATAGGAACAAAGAAATCATGACCTCAGATGTCTCATAGGTAAGCCAGAAGATGATGGACTAACATCTTTAAAACTATAAACCTAGAAATACATAAATAGCAAAAGGACATTGCAGAAATAAGGATGAAATAAAGACTTTTTGGACAAACCGAATCTGGGAGAAGCACTAACAGTCTTGCACTAAAAGAATAAGGAAGGGAGTTCTTCAGGTTGAAAGACAGTTCTACCAGGTGGAAAGAAATATGGGTCTACAAAACAAATGAGGAGTCAGAAAAGGAAATATGTGGGTAAGCATAAAAGGTTTTTCTCACTTTTTAAAAGACCAGCACTAAAACCAACTGTAACAGAACTGGATGTGAAAGTTTATTGATAAATGAATAACTCTGAAAACAAAGTCTCGGTTTCAAATTAAAGATGTAAACTAAAGAAAAACAAAATAAAAGATTTAAAATTCCTAGGGTAAATCCAAGTTGTCATGAATATTTGTTGCTGGAGTTGGTGCACTAATGTTGAATATTTGGTAAATATTTGGTAAAACTTGCATATAAAATCATCCAAGCAGATATTTTGTGGATCTACTTTAAACAAATAATTCAAATTATTTACTAGTCATAGTCTATTAAATTCTCCCACTTATTTTAAATCCGAGTTGTTATAATGTTTGCTAGGAAATTGCCTCTTTTGTCTAGGTTTCCAAATGCATTATCGTGAAGTTACTTAATAATACTTCTCTTTCTTCTTCCTGATATTGTTTATTTGTGCTTTTTCTTTCTTTCAATTATCAGAATTTTCTCTATTTTGTTCATCTTTTCAAAGAAACAGCTTTGGTTTTCGCTGAGCTTCTCTATTTTTTTGTTCCTTTCTATTTTAGTAGTTTCCGTTTCTTCCTTTATTATTTGTTTTCTTATATTTTCTTTGGATTTATTTTGTTATTCTTTCCCTAACTTTTTTAAGCAGATTTATTAACAAGTCATTAACATACAATAAGCTGGACATTTTTAGGATATACTGTATGATAAATTTTGACATAGGTACACTCCTGTGAAACCATCACCAAGATCAAGATAATGAATCTACCTGTCATCCCAAACAAGTTCCCTTGCTTCTCGTTACGTTTCTTCCCTTCTGGCCTTTCCCCTACTCCTCCCTCAGACAATTTTGATCTACTTTCTGTCACTGTAGATTAGTTCCATTTTTTAGGAGTTTAAACAAATGGAATTATACAATAGGTGCTCTTTTTTGGTCTGGCTTTTTTTACTCTGCATAATTATTTTGAGATTCATCCACATTGTTGCATGTGTCAATAATTCTTTCCTTTTATTTGCTGAGTAGTATTCCATGATGTGGATATAGCACTATTTCTTTATCCATTCACCTGTTGATGAACATTTTAGTTGTTTCCAGTTTTGGGTTATCACAGACAAAGTTTCTGTGAACACTCAGCTATAAGTCTTTGGGCATGTGCCCTTGCTTCTCTTAGGGAAATCTCTGAGAGATTATATAATAGGTATACGTTTAACAAACTACCAAAGCATTTTCCAAGTGATTGTACTATTTTATATTATACTAGCAGTGTGAGAGCTTCAGTTGTTCCAAACCTTCACCACTATCTTATTGGACAATCTTTTTAATTTTAGACATTCTAATAAGTGTGTGGTAGTACTTCACTGCGTTTTTAATTTGCATTTCTCCAGTGAATAATGGTGCTAAGCATGTTTTCAAGTGTTTATTTGATATCTGTATGTATAGTTTGATGAAGTGTATGTCAAAATTTGTTGCTCGTTTGAAAAATTGGGTTGTTTTTCTTATCATTCAGTTTCGACAGTTCTTAATATATTCTGGATACTTTATAAAGTATGTGACTTGAAAATATTTTTTCCCAGTCTGTGATCTACCTTTTCATTCTGTTTTGAAGAGAAATTGTTCTTAATATTGATTAAGTCCAATTTATCAATTATTTTTCTTTTATGAAATGTATTTCTAAAGAATCTTTCCCTAAGCCCAAGTTACAAAGATTTTTTCCTATGTCATCTTCTATAAGTTTTACAGCTTTAGGTTTTATATTTAGGCCCATGATTCCTTTTGGGTTAATTTTTGCATGTGTGTGAGGTAAAGACCAATGTGCGTTCCTAATGCCGGTGTTTTCTGTCTTGCTCAGTCTTGCCAGGGAGTAATGAATTTTGCTAAATTTTCAAAGAAACAAGTTGTGGCTTTTTTGTTTCTCTCTGTTATACTTTGTTTCCTATTCATTTAATTTCTGCCACTGTCTTTATTATTTACTTCCTTCTATTTTCTATGGGTTAAATTTTCTGATCTTTTAAAAATTTCTTCAGTTGGATACTTAGAAGGTTCATGTTCATCATGTCGTCTTTTCTCATATATAAAGTTAAGGCTATGAATTTCCTTTTAACCATGGCTTTAGATGCACCCCAGAAACTTTAATATGTAGATTTTTCACTACTATTTAGTTTGAAATATTTCCTAATTTCCACAGTAATTTTTCTTTGACATATTGGCAATTTAAAAGTGTACTGCTTAATTTACCAACTCTTGGGGTTTTCTCCAATCAGAGAACATTCTCTGTATAAATTTAATCATCTGAAATTTATTGATTTACTTTATTACCCAATTATATATACATAAATGTTCCTTGATTATTTGAAAAAGAAATATGTATTTTGTAGTTGTTTGGTGCAGTATCTATCTATTTATTATCTATCTTTCTGTCTGTAATATAGATATATATTTTGAGATTTGTATTTTGATATATATCAATTAGATCAAATTTGTAAAACAATGTTATTCCAATCACCAAACATTTTTTTGTCTGCTTATCCAATTACTTGCTGAGAAGTGTGTGTTAAATCTTCCACTTATTTTAGATTTGTCTATTTCTCTTTATATCAGATTTTGAGACTATTATTTTATATATACAATATTAAAATTGCTCTATCTTCCTGGTGAACTGAATTTCCTATCATTTTAAAGACCCACTTTATCTCTAACAATGCCTGAAAATCTACTTTGTCTAATATTAACATAACTTGCCAGTTTTCTTTGGTTTATATTTGCACTGAATATTTTACCATCAGATTCCTTCCGAACTTTCTGTATCTTCATATATAAGGTGTGTCTCTTGTAAACAGCATATAATTATCAATTTTTCATGCAGTATGATAGTTTTTGTCTTCAAAGAAGAGTATTTAATCTAATTACGTTTAAACTATTACTGATCTATTAGTTTTAACTATGGCATCTTATCATCTGTGATTTATTGCCCACACTAGTTCTTATGTTCATTTTTCTTTCCCTTTCTGTCTTCCCTACTTTTGAATTAAGTATTTTTATTCTTTTATTTTTCCGCTTTGGCATTCTAGTGTCTTGTATGTTGTCATTCTTTTATTGTTGTTTTCTAACACTATCTAATGGTTATTCTACCACGTGCATCATTAAATTACTAAAATTTCTTTTTCTAGATAAGGAAAGACCCGAAACACTTTGACTTCATTTACCCTGCTCCCTACTTAAGTGGAATTGTGGTTGTGATTTTTAAAATAGTACATGCTTGATAATACACTACATAATAATGCACAATATAATCCACATAATTTTATAATCACACATGACATAATGATTACTTTTTAGAGATCTCACCCATGGAGTAAGATCCACATGTATTATTATTATGGTTTTATACCTTCACCGTTTGTTTAGATTTACTCATGCATGTACCTTTTTTGTTCCTCCTTCTTTTCTACATCACTAAACTGCTTGCTGGGATCATTTCCCTTCTTCCCAAAGAATAGTTTGTAGTATATCCTTTAATGGGAGCCTTCTGGTGATAACTGAACTCCGTTTTTATTTGTGGGAAAATAACTTTATTTCACTTTTTTTTTTAAAGATTGGCACCTGAGCTAACAGCTGTTGCCAATCTTTTTTTCTTCTTCTTCTTCTTCTTCCTCTCCCTCTCCCTCTCCCTCTCCCTCTCCCTCTCCCTCTCCCTCTCCCTCTCCTTCTTCTTCTCTCCGAAGCCCCCAGTACATAGTTGTATATTCTAGGAGTAGGTCCTTCTGGCTCTGCTATGTGGGATGCCACCTCAGTGTGGTCTGATGAGTGGTGCCGTGTCTGTGCCTAGGATCTGAACCAGTGAAACCCTGGGCCGCCAAAGCAGAGCACATGAACTTAATCAGCCATGGGGCCAGCCCTCTGCTTTAATTTTTGAAGCATGTTTTCACTGGATATAATATTCTAAGTTGGAAGTCAGGTTTGTAAATCACGTTATTCATGCATATTTTTAACCTTTTTACTGTGTCATCTACATCTCTTACACATTTCTTTGTTTTCAATCTTTTTCAAAGCTCTTTGTGACTTAGTCTAAATTTTTTTTAAAACTATCTTCTGATTTACCAGTTTTTTCTTCAGCTCTGTTGAATCTGCTGTTGAACCCATCCAATAAATTCCCACTGCTTTCTGGTCTATTTCCTGTTGGGGACTCAACCAGAAGACTGGCTTTAGCAGGGCCCCTACTCCATGGCAGGCAGTGAACGCTAAGCTTTATGCTCCCATCCTCGTCAGTCAGTTGAAAGCTGCTGCTTTGGAATTGACAATCACCTCTGGGGAAAAGCAGCCTCATAGCCTGACTCAACTCTCAAGGATTCTGCCCTCTTCCTCTTCTTCTCTCTCAAGTGTCTTCCTTGTCTTACGGTTTGCACATATCTTCCCTCCGCATGGAATACACTTCCCCTGACACACACATATACACACGCATCCCTCTGATCTTACAGGATTCATCTCACTTGTCATCTCATCAATGAAGCTTTCTGTACCCACTCTATCTAAAGTCAATCCAGTTGTTCTCTGTTTCTTTCAAAGCTCTTATCACAACTTGTATTTATTCCTTGCCTACCTGTCATTCTCTCCCCTCCCCATTAAAGCATAAGTCCCATTTGGACAGGGACCTCTTGTCTTACCCACTGCCTGTCTCCAGTACCTACGTCAGAGCCCATGCACAGTAGGCTCCATTCAGGTATCTGCTGAGTGTAGTGGAGACTTTTCACTTTCCCAGGTATCCACACTCTCCTCTTCCTTTTGTTGACTTTCCCCCGCATTTTAACCGGGGACATAGCCATCAGCTGCAGAGTACATTCCCCTAGTTGAGCTGCACTTAGGTGTGGTGACAAGACTGTGCTTTGGCCATTGAGAAGTGAACAGATGCAACATGGGCAGCTTCCCAATGACAAGTCTATGAAGAAATTTCTTGCCTTCCACCAGCTCTTTTACTCCTTCCTGAGGCCTGGTGGTGGACATGGTGGGCATGATTGGGTTAAACCTTCAGCCTGAGTGATGCATTCAGCCAGAGGCATCACCTCAGGCTGGAGTAACAGGATGGAAAGACCTGGGTCTCTGCACAACTCATGGAGCAGTACAGTCTGCCCACTTTGGGGTGCCCATCAACTTTGGAATGTTGTGTGCGAAAGTAATGTTTTCCTTCTTGTCTGGGCCTTTAAAACAAGGGCCTCCCTGTTACAGCCAAATCTCCTAGTTGAACATCAGTGGTGGATAAAGGAAGATAAGAACTTTGCCATTGTCCCTTCTTCAGGCTGTAGAGCAGTGGTTCTCAAGTAGGGACATTTGGCAATGTCATTTGGTAATGTTTGAACACATTTTTGGTTGTCATAACTTGGGGGTTATGACACTTGCATATCGTGTATAGAGGCCAGCGATGTGGCTAAACCACAATGCACAGGATAACCCTCCATAACGAAGAACTATCCAGCCCCAGACGTCAATAGTGCCCAGGTTGCAAAACCCTGCTGTAGAAAAATGGTTATCACAAACCTACTGCTGGAAAGGTAGGTGTTTTAGTGCTGACTTTGCGATGGGCCATTCACTAATCAGTCAATGCTGTTCTCTCCAGTGGCCTCCTTGAGGGAGGAGGTTAGTCTTTTCTCTCCAAATCCCCAAAGTCAATTCCAGGACCTAGCACAGAGGAAGTGCATAACGTCTATTAGTCTCTCATACCTTTACAGGTGTGGGTCTCAGCCACAATTATCCTTCCCTGCCCATCCGTACCCAGTCAACTCCTTGCCTCCTGGCAGCAGCCTGCCCTGACCTCTCTCCCACCCCAATTGTGGGTTATTAGGTGTCACTCCTCTGTGCTCCCGAAGCATTCTGTAATTCTACCATTGTAGTTCTCATCATGTAGCTTTAGAATTGTGTGTTTTCACACTGAGTAAGATAGGGGCCAAGATTTATTTCATTATCCTGTCAAATAAATGCAGGCACAAATATTTGTGATTTTAAAAGAATATATCAAGAAAGAGACCACCATTTCTTTTTGTTTAACTAGTGGACATTAGTGCACCTGTTTCTAGCTCAAGGCGGGGCGGCTGGCGACATCAATCCTGTTTTTTGTCAGGTAAGGCTGGCCCGTGAGAGCCAATTTCGAAGATAGCCTGGTGTGTGAAGGGGGAACTGGGGAGTTTGGAATTGGGATGGAATAAGGACTCCATGAGGCTAGGGGAGCATGAAGGGACCGAGGACGCGACAACAGACAGCCAGTTGACTTTGTGGAAGGACTTGATCCATCGACCCAGGGAAGCTGGAGGTAATAGGGAGCCTGCATTTACCACTCAAGAATCACAGATCTTTGTGTCCCCACTTGAAAATTCAAGTGAGAGACATCCAGCAGGACCCAAAATAACAAAACCAACTCACATCGTAAACAGACATGTCTCATTCCTTTAAACAGACACAATACAGCTCTTAGTAAATGTTCTTTTCCTTAAACACTGAGAATAATTACAATAAGTCAAGGACATAGAGTTCCTAAACAAATACACAGGACTGAAAATACTAAGCGCCACTAGGTGAGAATTGAGAATCTAGTGCTTTTTTTTTGTTGGGGAGCCATAGCGCTGGTGTATAATACGATGTAATTGGTTCTTTTGAAGTTTTTAATCACTTTTTTTGTAAGCTGAAGTGACGCTGACAAGCAAGGCTATCAGAACCCCAGCTCCATCCATCAGTGGCACAGGGGACCTTCACCGTGCCAGTTCAGGCTGGCATTGCTTGTTGTTTTAGAACTTCTCTAAAACACCCAGCATACTGGGAGGGGGGCTCGTTACAAAGACGCCTCCGGAATAGATGATGAGGTCAGAATTTCCCACTTCCACAAATCATTTGCCGGTGAGCGTGTTATCAAAATATGAGGCGGCCCCTTCAAATATATTTTAAACACCGTTAATGTATTTCCACATGTCACCGTCTGACAGCTCCACTGTCCTCAACTTTGCCACCAGGGAAATTTACATGCATTTGAATTCACTGGGCCAAGCATGGTCTCCCCACACTGACAGCCCATTTAGCTCCATGATAAGTTAATCTGCGTGGTGTTTGATAGATTTCTGTCTTTTACTCAAAACAGAGTTTGTGAAAATGAATCAGGAACAAAATTTGCAAAACAATCGTGCTCCAGCCTCTAGTCACTGTGGAAGTCACTTGGAAATGTCCGATTCTGTGTGGCCAGCCAGGCCCCAGCTACGGGTGACTTCCCTCTGCTTGTCCCGTAACCTGCATTTCAGGCTCCTTTTTTTGAATAGTCTTCATGTATTGATTCAATTAGTCAACAGTAGAATTCATCAGCCAATGTGTCCAAATGCAATAAAATTTTAAAGAATTAAATTTTCTGCCTATTTATTTTATGCCAGTAAGCCATGTTACCAACCCCCCGGATGTTTTTGATCATTGTCTTAGTTTTCTAGGGCTGCAGTAGCAACTTACCACAATGTGGGTGGCTTGAAACAAGAGAAATTTATTCTCTCACAGTTCTGGAGACCAGAAGTCCAAAATCAAGGTGTCAGCAGTGTTGACTCCTTCTGGGGCCTCTCTCCTCACTTCTACTGGTTGCTGGCAATCCTTGGTGTCCCTCAGCTGAGGCAGCATCACTCCAACCTCTGCCTGTCTTCACATGGTGTCCCTTCCGCTCTCTCTGTCCCTTGTTTTCAATCTTCCCTCTTCATTTTCTCCAATCGCAAACAAACTGACAATTCATGAAGGTGATGGGAAATCGCTGGTACCCAAAGACCTTCTGCTCGACCACCTGCAGCCCATCCATCTCTGTGCCCAGGTGGACACGCCCAGGTGGATTTAGTATAGTGCAGCCATCAGGCCAGGGAGTGTAGACCACAAGGGTGGCAGGATGTGGTCAATGGCAGAACCCAGCAGGAGACGAGTCCAGGCTCTACCACAGAAGAGTGATGAGATCATGAGCAAATTTTCTAACTTCTAGCTGACCCTTTAGTATCAAAAAGCAAACCACCCAAATCTAAATGTGTAATGGTGACAGATCTGCAGAGGAGCTTAGGAGTCTGCAGTGGGAGGGAACTGGTGCAGCTCTCCACGGCTGTAACAGAGTAGTGGCATCAAATAGCAAATAGCAAATTCTAGGATCTGTCAAGGTTTAGGGTTAGAATTTGGGCCCGGGTTGGCTAAGTGATTCTCCTTTTCTTCAAGATGTTGAATAATGTCACCCAAAGGTATTCAGTTGAAGGGTCCAAGAAGGTCTCATTCACACATGTGGCTCCTTGGCAGGGATGGGTGGAAGGCTGGGCTTAGTGGAGACTGTTGACCAGAGCCTCCATATAGCCCAGGGCAAGTGTCCCAGAAGAACCAGGTGGAAGCTGTGTGGCCTGTTAGCACCTAGCTTCAGAAGTCACATAGCCTCGCTTTTTCCTGTTCTGGCCAATATGGTCACAGTTACAACCTGCCAACATTTAAAGAGGGGACAGAGACCCTGTATCCTGATGGGAGGAATGCCAAACCATTAATGTCCATGTGTAAAACTGCCTCAGGAACCACTGTGCCCGGGTTCAAACCCCACCTCTGCCACTTATTAGTATATGATCTTAGGCAAATTAAATCATTTCCTTATCAACACCAAAGGACGTACCAACCTCATAAGTGTGTTTTTAGGACTAAATTATGTAATAATGTAACGTGTTTACAACCTTCCATCATTATTAGTTATTTTTATATGAACCCTCAAATTTCCCATGAAGATAGCCCTGGAGGACCTTTCAAGCTCTGAAATTATGTATGACCATTCCCTGGTTCATTCATTCACTCATCCATTCATTCATTCACTGTCTTCATTTCTTAATGAACAGCAAGTATTGAGAGGCTTTTGTGTGCTAAGCCCTGTGCCAGGCATTGGGGATATGATGGTGAATGAATGTGCACACAGTTCCCGCCCCCAAGGTCACTGCTGGGAGAGATGTTCTAATCAAAACACACCTAACTATAAAACTGTCATGGTGCTAGGTCCTACAGAGGTGCTGTGGGAGCCCATGGTGGAAGGAGTGACTGTCCAAGAAGGCCAGGAAAATAGGTTCTCCCAGGAAGTGACACTTGAGTTAAAGTCTGAAGGCTACTGGGCCTTCCCTAATTGAGGAGGGAAAGCAAGAGTATTTCCATACAGGAAACAAAGGTCTGGGACGAAAAGAATAATCGTCACAGCTCAGGGCCCAAGGGAACTAGAGGTGGCCCCCTGGTCACGGCACAACATAAGTTCACTCTTCCATCACAGACAATGGTGGCCAATGCACGAGCCAGCGCTTCACCCAACAGGGGCCTTGATCAGCCTGGAGGAGAAATGCAACAGTCACTGGAGAGGGTTGGGGGTCCCAGAGAACTGTCTCCCTAAGACGAGACACCCTCATGCATGTGTCATATGCTGAAGGCCAGGATCCAACAGGAAGACGGAAAATGATGATGCCAGGGACTGAGCGAAACTGCAGATGCAGAGATTGGTGAAGGCGAGAGGAGAAGGGTCCAGAATTCAACAGGAGGAGCCCCTTCTGAGAGGAGCAGGGCGCCTCGTCCTCTGGGACATGAAGGAAGAAACATCCAGATGGCAGGTAGATCTGGTGGTGGGAAGACAGTGGGCTCCCCTCGGATTGTCTCTAACCACTCAGCAAAGTGTAAGCAAGGCGCCCATTGAGAAATTGTTGGGGGAGTCTCAGTGGGGAGTTTGAGAAGACAGAGAGAGAGAAGACGGTGTGAAAGAAGCATGTTGATGAGCGAGAAAGATAATGCACAAGAAAAGGCCAGGTGGGTTGACCTGAGTGGCCGAACGTCCTTTGAATGGGTGGTCCTGACTTTAGGTTGAGACTAGTCATCATGATCGCACCACTGTAGATTTTTGCCAGTGACTTCCAACTTGATGGTTGCAGCACGCAGTAAGAGGAGGATGAGCTGAACCAGGCTTGGAGCCCTGCATTGCTAGTAGATGGAGAGAAAGGAGGCAAGGGAATGGGCCGTGTACATGGGCCACTGAAAAGTTTTCATCAAATGATCCACTCAAGACTATACTTGAGGGGAGAGGAGAGAAAAAGAGGGAGACACATATAAGTTGTTCAACCCATTCCCCCTTCATAGATGGGTGCCTCATCCCCCTCTGGCCCACCCTGGGCCAACCTCCCTCAGAGAAGGCTCCGGCCTCCATCTTTCACACATTCATGAGAATCTTAACCCGTCTGTTTCCTCTGGTCTCATACTACAGTCTTAGATGTTCAAACACCATCATCCCCTCTGCCTGGAAGGGCCTCCATCCTGCCAGGCCTCAAATGCCCCCATGGCCCGGAGGCCTTTCCTGACAGACTCAGCCAAGCTGCCCTCCTGTCAAGAGCCCTGATAGGATGTTCTGTGGCCTGGCCCCTTGGCGCCCCCATCTGTAGCTGTCTGCATCCCCCATGTCCCTGGGGAGCCTGAAGCACCAAAGGGTAGAATCTATGCCCAACTTGCTCACCACTGTGCTTCTGGGTCTAGCTTGGTTCTTGACACAGAGTAGGCACTCAATAAGTGCATACTGTATTGAAAATTACTTTATCCTTTATAGTACCTATACACCCAGGAGAATGTAAACATGAATTTACTAAATGTTTGAATGACCAAGATAGGCTAAGGATGCTCTGACCACATCATACCTTCCAGAAGCCTGTGGAACCTCCTCTTTCACCAAAGTGGCCAAATCTAGACTCATTAAGGCGGTGTTTGCTTGCTCAGGAAGCTGTGCCCTGGCAGAGCAGCTGCATGGTACTGACGGGCACCCAGAAGAAAATACCAACAGCCAAGTGGAGGAGGAGGATGCCACCCCAGATGACAACGACAGCCTCTTCTGGACACCTGGGGCCTGATCCAGGTGTGTAAGGTTGAACAGCAGCCCAAGAAATTAGGACATGCAGAGCAACCTTGAGAACTCAGGCATAATCTTTAGATACAAATGGGGTTGCCAGATTGAACAAGCACAACAAAAATGTAGGACACTCAGTTAAATCAGAATTTCTTGGCCAAATAGTGAATAATTTTTAGTATAAGTATGACCCATGCAGTGTTTGGGACATGTTTATAGAAAAATTATTCGTCATTTATCTGAAGCTCAAATTTACCTGTCTTTTATCTGGCAACCATACACACAAACTACTCCACCCACATCCACTCCCTTACCCCTCAACCCCCGCCCCCAGCCCCGCCCCTCCCAAGGGCTCACATGAGGGCAGAGTTGGATGAAGCCCCGGTCACTGAAGATAGGTCTGGGTCCTAAGCCATTGGTTCAGCTCCTTCCCATAAGGAACATGGGCCCCATGGGGACAGATCTTGTGCGTGCCGGGTTAATCTTGCATCCAGGGAGTGACGAAACACAGTGGTTTCAAATATGAACCAAGTAGAAAGCGTGCGGGTATCAACGAGGGATGTCAACAGCAGGGAACTCCCAGTATCGTGTTTCTGAACTGGGACATACTCAGGAATGATTCTCTGCGTAGAATCAGGGTGTGAAATTCAGGTGTGGGCTGGTTTAACATTCCTTGGGCCCCTTCGCAGGGGCTGCCAACCAGAGCAGGATGCCAAGCCAGGGCCAAGTTGCCCGTGTGCACGGGGACAGAACGGAGCTCTTCGGCGTTGGCCACCGGCTCACTCCCTGCACAGCCCTTGGGGATGGAAGCACGGAGAGGGCGTGCTCCTCCCACCTGAGCTGCGAGGCCCGTGCTTTAAACAAAGCAACACAGACTCCAAGGAGCTGGTTGTCAATTGTTCAAAAGAAATCAGAAGTCTAGATTTCATAGGTAAACACTCTCGAAAGTTAACGTTAATAATGATTGCAAATTCTTTAAACCGGGATAAATCTTGACCACGGGCCAGATGTGGCCACAGACTCCCAGTTTGGAGTCTCCTTGGCTATCCTTGGCTATCGGTCCTCTCAACCAGAAGCTTCTTGAGGAGCAGGCTCTGGCTCCCTACTGTCCGTCAGATAAGAGCTCAGCCAGCGCCAGCACCACCTGAGAAGCCCACTCCTCTCAAGGCCCTCACCTTCTGCTCTGGCCTCTGCTCCCAGGATGCCCAGAGCCAGGAGGCAGGTCTGACGTGACAAATCTCCTCTGAGCCCTCTGGAAGTACCGGAATATATACGGGGTGCACAGCGCTGGGGAGGACAAATGGATCCTGGCTGCAGATCTGTCAGCACAGGCCTCCAAATCACAGCTTCGCCGGCTCACGCCGTGCACACCTGCGGCTTGTTGACGGTGTAGAAATGAGAAATTTGGAGGCCATTGAACACCCCCTGAATTCACACAAGCAACCCACACAAAGGTATTTAGCACAGGTGTTTCTGTAATTGTGATGCATTAGGACGCTTCCTAGTGTTCAGTGGCCCTCAACACTCACACCTCCACCCGCCGGGGGAGGCCAGAGGGCAGGTTTGGGCCCACGCGGTGGGGACACGAGATGCAAGTTTGCCAGCAGAGCCCAAACGCCCCTGGTGCACATTCTTGCTCATATTTCTCCTTTGGGGATTGTTGCCAGCCAAAGAGCGCTTAAATGTTTGCTGAACCCTCTCCTGGCCTTGCTCCCTTTCAGATTACAGAGGGTCTGCTGAGTGGCTTGCTGGAAATGCCCCGGAAGCAACAGCAGGCAGACAAGGAAGGCAGGAGAAAAATGATCAAACTTGCACGTGGAGCCGTGATAAACTTGGGAGCCTTAAAACGAGGTCAGTCGAGTGAGCTGTCAACTGGTAACAAGGGCCCCGGGGTGGGGAGTTCAAAGTCATGCATCAGCCTGAGCTGAGGACTGGGGCTCCAGGGACCAGGAGCCCCGACATAAATGGATGGGGCCAGAGGCGTGAGCAGCCAGGATTGGACTGAAGGAGGAGGCGGTGGAGAACGAGGCGGCAGGCGCCAGTGGGATGGCTCTCTCTTGCAGCATGGAGGGAAGTCCTGGAATTTTCTCCTGCATGGTCCCCAGGCCTCCTGACCTGAAAGATGTAGCAGAACGAGTGAAATGGGGTGCAGAATGTAGGCAGTAGGGACAGGGAAGCCACGCAAAACATTTACTTTTCCAGGTGCTAAAAGGTGGCTCAGAACTTCAAGTCTGTCTGCCCTTCTGCCCCGACACCTGTGCCAGCAAAGAGGGGAGAGCAGGCACAGAGAGCCAACCACAAGCTCACTGGTGCACACAGAACGCAGACCCCACCGCCTGTGTGCCACAGGGGCACAGGTGGGTTCTGCAGAACGGTGACAGGGAGCAGGAGGGCCCCCAGAAGGCAGCCTGAGTCTACAGCCAGGCTGTGCCTGATGCCCTTGCATGTGGCAGGCACTGGGAGCAAGGAGGGGCATCTGACATCCACAACGCCACTGGGAACCTCTTTCACTCTTTTAAGTAGTTTTCAATATTATTTCTCTGTGGCCACACTGTAAATTTTGTCCTCGTGAGAGCCAAAGACAAACTCCGGCGTGCTGGACACACAACCAAAAGGCGTGGTTTTGTTTACCTTTAAACAGATACACAGCCAGTCATTTCTCCAGCAAAAATAGTTTTATTCGGGATCAGTAAAGAATTGCAATTTGGGACGTGCACGCTATGGCAAAGCACAGGCAAATCGGAGACATGAAGGGGCTCGCTTTTCAGAGCAAAAGGAGGGGTACAGAGGCACTGTTCTACTGAAAGTCCATTGAGGGAAAGTAACAGCTCAGGGCAGCAACGGCTTCTCATTGGTTGGGCTGCAGCATTTCTCCTTGGTTGAGCTGTGGCATTTCCCATTGGCTGAGCTGCAGCGTTTCTCATTGGCTGGGCTGTTGCCAGGTGGGGAGAGAAACCTTCCTTCAGCAGTAAAGTAGTTGCACTTCCTGCCAGAGAGGCGGGCATGCTCTCTCTCTGTTTGGTGTAACTGAGGATGTGTGATAGGGTGTGTAGCACCCTCTACATGCCTTCTGACTCCAATTAATTGGGGTTTTTTAAATTAGTTTCCTACAGATGGGAGCCTGGCAGCCAGGAGCCACCTTCGCTGGCAGGCATGGGAGCCTGGCCTGTGGCTTCAAGGGGGGCACTGGGGCAGAAATGAGCTGGGACACCCCCATGTCAGCGGTCCCTGCTGCTTGCAGTGGTGAAGACAAGCAGGTCATGCGTGGCACACGTGTGCACAGTGCAGGGATGCTCATACACACACACAGATGCTCACACACTTGCACCATCACCTCTTCTGTCTGCAGAGACCAAGCTAGGCAGCCCAGGCACAGCTCTACACTAATGGGACACCGAGTGTGGCTTCTCAGTCCAGCTCAGCCCTGCTCTTCACCCTCTGAAAATCAGGCATGAGGCCCACAGGGCTGAGCAGCGCACCTCACACAGGTGTTGGAGCCGCCTGCCTCAGGTTCTCCTGTCGTCTACAAATAATCTCTTCTTGTTTGTTTTTGTATTAACATTTATTTCTTATATTTTATGTACTATAAAATTAGTTTGAATTGTCACAACGATATTGAAGTATGTAATTTAAGATGTGTATAGGCTGCCAAAATGGCAGAACATACCTGCTATGGACTGAATTGTGTCCCCCCAAATTCCTGTGTTGAAGCCCTGACCCCACTGTGATGGTGTTTGGAGACGGGTCTTTGGGAGGGGATTGGGTTAGATGAGGTCGTGGGGATGGGACCCCGTGATGGGATTAGTGTCCTTGCAGGAGGAGGCAGGACACAGCTCATTCCATCTCCCTCCATGTGAGGACACAGGGAGAAAGCGGCTGTCTGCAGGCGGGGAAGAGAGCTCTCCCCAGAATCTGACCATGCTGGTACCTTGATCTTGCTCTTCCAGCCTCCGGCACTGTGAGAAATAAACTTCTGCTGTTTGCCTGCCCCCGACTCCACCCCCGTCTGTGGAATTTTGTTAGGGCAGCCTGAGCTGACTGATACAATACCCTAAAGGGTGAAGACTAGAACTGGCCCTTTGTAAAACTTAAGAAAAGATCACAGGCCACGTCTGCGGGGTTATCTTCCACTCCATGGGGGCAGATAAGGGCGCAGATGTAGAAGGACATGTAGGACCACCCTGGTCCTCCTGAGAAAAGTCAAAGGACCATGTAGATGAGATGCTAATAAGTCCTGTAGATGTATCTGGTTTAAAATAACACATCCGCTAGCCCGTTCTCTGAGCTTGGCAATACAGCAGACCCCACGTAAAGCGGGAACAGACTTGTCCAGACACATTCACTCCCCCGTGAGACCTGAAACAGCCAACAGCCAGCTGGGAACTAACCCCCATGACCTCGAGCCCAGGAAATTTAGAGCCCCTGCCCGTGCCTTGCTCCCCACACTCAGGGACCACCGCTCCAAGTCTGGGAAAAGACGACCAAGCAGAGGCGCCCCCTAAAAGCTGTTCCAATATTATTTATTCTTCCTTTCATTTCTAATTTGGCTTATGTTGATTTTCCCTTTTTGCTTGAGTTGGGCTTTGCCAGCGATGTGTAAATGTTATTGTTTTTGCTCTTCCTTTCAAAGACCTAACTCTTGGATGTATTCCTCATTTCTGTAATTTCTGTTTGTTTTTTTTTCCCTCTTCCTGCTAAAGAATGAAGCCTCTGAAAGCCTCTGTTCTTTGAAGTTCATTTAGATTTTCTTTGGGGCCTTGTTTACTGTCCATCTGCTTTTGTATTTGGATCAAAGGGTAATCTTTTAATTGGAAGATTTTATCATTTTTATTTATATCCTCCCTTGTTAGAGAAAATTTTTCATAGAGATGAGTAGCTCCTGCTACGGCAAAGGAGTCCTGCCGATGTTTCTTTGCTCTTATTTAGATTAACACTTTCCCTCTGCCCTCATTTTATTTGTGGTTCCTACTAATCATGAATTAATGTCTCTCCTTTTAATTGAGGGTTTTTATTTTCCAACCATCTTCACTGCTATTTTTTAGTAGATTTTATTTAAAATACCTTGATGCCATATTACTGGACCCTATCCAAGAAGCTTAATTAATGTCATTCATCCATTATTTTTAATATTTTTATCAAAATAAATTGCGCTTTTATCTAATTTTTTAAATTAAACATGTTTTCCCCGGTTTCCTTCTCTATTTTTGCTCCTTTTGTTTTGTGTACACAGATGTCTGATAAGCCATGTCTTGTCAGAGTTTAGGTTTTTATCCACTAAAGCCTTCACTTTTTTGATGGGTCAACTTAAACCCCTGTGGTCACTGCTAGAATCACGAACACAGTCTGTCACTAGCATCGTTGAGAGAAGCTTCATCACTTAGGGCTTTTGATGCATTAACCAGGATCTTCTGGGTCCAACATTTAAAATTATTTGGAAGTAGACATTCCATTCTTAACACTACTGTGATCTGAAGATATCATATGTACTTTTTTTTTTTTGATGAGGAAGATTGGGAGATAACATCCATTGCCAATCTTCCCATTTTCGCTTGAGGAAGAGGGTCCCTGAGCTAACATCTGTGCCCATCTCCCTGTACTTTCATATGTACATGTTAAACCAGTTGACATCTACAGGACTTATTATTTATTTATTTATGTATTTATGTATTTATTTATTTTTATTATTATTATTTATTATTAGCAGCCCCTCAACACCATCCTTTGACTTCTCCTATGGAGGACAAGGGTGGTCTCCTTCTAGATGTCCTTCTCCACCTACACCCACTCTTGCCCATTTTTCATTACTTTAGTCTCAAATTCTGGGAAATGTTTTTTCATTGTTTGTTTTTGGCATCTTGCCTTTTTCATTCATTGATTAAAATGTTTGCAGCACACACTCTGCAAACATTGCTCTAGGCACAAAAGATGGAGCAGAGAGCAGAACAGCAAAAGTTCCTGGTCTGAGCCCTGGAATTTTAGCAGAGGAAGACAGACACTGAAGGAGTATGGTGGATGGCAGTGGGCACCATGGAGACAGATAAAGCCGGAGCAGAGGGCAGAGCAGACATCAGCAGAGAGCTCTTTTCTGTGGTGGTCAGGGAAGCTGGTGAGTTAAGCTGGCATTTGAACCAAGACCTGAATGAAGAGAGGGTATAAGTCATGTGGATAGCTGGCAGGGAGAGAGTTGGGAAGAGAGAACAGCCAGTGCAAAGGCCCCGGGGCATGTGTGGCTTGTTACGGATCAACAGGAAAGTGAGTAGGGCTGGAGCAGGGAGAGAGGGGAGTTGATGACACCAAGAAGGTTGGATGCTAGGAGTGGGAGAGAATGGCTGGAATAGAAAAGGGAGGTTTGGAGGTTATGAGCAGAAAAGTGATTTAAATTTTAAGTGATCTGATTAAATTTTTAAAGAAGCCCTTTTGTCACTAAGTGGAGACCAGGCTGCAAGGAGAACAAGTAGGAGGTTGCTGCCCCAGTCCAGGCACCCTGGAGTCTGGTGACAGCAGTAGACAGTGAAGAGTGGTCAGAGCCCAGAGATATGTCAAAGCAGTGCCAACAATTTGCTGATGCCTATGATGTGAGGATAGAGAGAAGGAAACAGAAGTAACTGCGTTCTCTTCAACTGTTCTAAAGATTACCAGTAGGGTAGACATGTCAACAGTCCTGCCGCCCCCTCAGTGTTTTTCTTTACTCCTGCTCTGTCCGTTTCTGACCATCTCCCATTCATATGTTTTACTTCTCTCTTAAGATGGTAGTTAGTTTCACAGTGTGGTCAGCAAAAGTGTTTTCCCACAATTTCTATTTTTATTCAAGATTTCTTTATTTCAGGTGTATCTAAGCCTTCCTGTGACCTCAGAAGAAAAGATATGCTAGCGGTAAGTTCTGGAAAGGGCAAGTCTCACTGGGTCCTTCCGTTGCCTTCACGTGAGAATGACAATGTGGCTATAGCCTGGGTTATGTCCCCCAGATTCAGTGGTGGAGCCCTAACCCCCCAGTGGCTCAAAATGTGCCTGTATTTGGGGCCAGCCCGGTGGCGCAGCGGTTAAGTTCGCATGTTCCACTTCTCGGCAGTTCGGGGTTCGCCGGTTCAATCCAGGGTGCGGACTAGGCACCACTTGGCATGCCATGCTGTGGCAGGCATCCCACATATACAGTAGAAGATTGGCACGATGTTAGCTCAGGGCCAGCCTTCCTCAGCAAAAAGAGGAGGACTGGCAGTAGTTAGCTCAGGGCCAATCTTCCTCAAAAAAGAAAAAAAATTTGCCTGTATTTGGAGATGAAGCCTTTAAAGAGATGATTAAGCTCAAATGAAGCCGTTAGGGTGGACCCTCATCTGATTTGGCCCGCGTCCTTGGGAGAAGAGGACCTCTGGCCACACACAGATTCCAGGGACGCCGTGCACAGAGGAGAGGCCACTTGAGGACACAACGCAAAGGTGGCCATCAGCAAGCCAAGAAAAGAGGTCTCAGGAGACACCAATCCTGTGGACACCTTGATCCTGGACTTCCAGCCTCCAGAGCTGTCACCAAATAAATTTGTGTTATTATGTCACCCAGTCCGTGGTATTTTATCACGGCAGCCCTGACAAACTATAGCTGACATCCTCCTTTAAGAATTCTGAAACTTTTTTCCACTCTCGTCCTGCTTTGTTGCAGTTGAGGAGCTTGAAGTGTCTTGATGTTAGTTCATCTGAATGTGTCCCATTTTTCTTTTGGAGAAGTTGGAGAATTCTCTTTTTTGCTCCTGGCGATTTAATTCAGTATGATCCAACATATGACTAGTGAGCCCTTTTTCCCTATGCTGGCCTTTCTGCAAAGTGTTACTGATGTAAAGACAAACAAACACGGTCCCTGTCATGAGAAGCTGGTGGCCTGGCAGGGCTCAGGTGTGGGAACATAGAGGACCCTGAGTACTACTCTAGCTGGGGAAGATCCAGGTACCCAGCGGCACAGAGAAGCAGCTGGGCATCCAGCTCAAGGAGGTGCGACCCCAGGGAGACTTGCCAAGAAGAGCTCTTGATCTTTGTCTGGACATATAAGAAAGCGCTACCTGGTGTATCCAAGAAAGTCGATGAAGAAGAGGGGGTGGGGGGGGCCGGGTTCCAAGAAAAGAGAACTTTTGCAAAAGTTCAGAGGTGTGAAACAAAACACGGCTTGGTAGAGCCGGGATCATGGGACGTGGTGGCCAGGGCCTCACTAGGAGGCTGGACCACACTAGAAGCTGTAGCGAACAGGAATCAAATTTGCATTTCAGACACGGAAACGCCACACACTGCAAAGCCATGGTTGCAGAGAGGAGGAATGAATCAGTGAGGATGTTTTCCTCTTTGCGGATCAGCGGCCAGACTCCACTGGCTGAAACAAGAAAGAAGGTTGGTTCTGGCAGCAACAGATCCAGGAGAAAGGCAGCTCCCCCAGATTGACCTCCTCCCCCTCCGACCCCCGAGACTGTCTCGGCCTGGCTCTTCCCTGGGGGTGGGCTTCACTGCTAGGCCAGGAGCTCTGGGCCTCCCATGCAGGCACATTGGGCGACTATGAGAGAACAAGCTTCTGCTTCCGCAACGGGAGTCTCAGGCTCACCTGGTGGGCTCCTCGGCCCCATGCCCACTCCTGACCACGACTGTGGCCAGGAAGAGGAATGTGCGGGGTCACCCGGGTGGCCCTTGGAGCTGGAACGGAGGCAGTGATCTGTGAGAGCTGAGGACCATCTGAGCGAGCAGACACACGCCTGCACAAGAGGAGAATGCCGTCAGGAAGGAGGGAGGCGGATGTGGAGGTCAAAGGGCAGGGAAGAGCGTCAGGAGCTTTTGGGGACGCTCTGCCGAGAGACAGAGGAGACCTGGACGGAGGCGCGAGCAGCGAGGGCAGCGAGGACGCTGGACTCGAGAAGGTGAGAGATGCTCATCAGCAGGGTCTGGAGCAGCTCTTGGGCCCCGTGGTGTTTTCTATTAATCTACCCGATCATCACTCTTTCATTTTCGAATATTGGTTTTCTTCTATTTTATTAATAGTTATCCAAAATTTATTTTATTTTATTATATAATTCTAGAATACAATAGGGATTATGAATTCTTTTCTTTTCACTCTGAAGGACCTGAGTTCTCCACTCCATGTCTCTATTTTCTCTCACTTTCATCTTTGTTCGTTTCCTCTACTTTCTAGAGGCAGTGCCTCAGCTTTAAATTTCAGAATGACCCCATTTTAATCCCAGCTTCACCACCCTCTAGCTTTGTGACACTGGCAATTTACTTAATCTCTCTCGATCTCAGTTTTCTCGTCTATAAAATTGGGATAATAACGGTATCTACCTTGTAGGGTTGCTGTGAAAATTAAGTGAAATGATGTAATGAAGTGCCTGGCAAACAGGAACTGCTTAATGACAGCTAGCCGTTCTCAGGCATTTCATTTTGGTTATCTTCTCGTTATCATTATGATTAGGAGTATATTTTTGGAATGTCTGCTGTTTCACAGCATCAGTCCTAATTTTCCTGTCCCCAACAACAATTTGCCTTCACTGGCAGAATGTGGTAACTTTTCTTTTTGTTTCTCTTCTTCCTGAGAGTGGATCAGAGCCCTTTGCCAAAATCTTCTTAGGTTTCCCGTGGGAGATCAATGCCATAGTGAGATTAGTCTTGGTACTTTTTCTATTTTCTATTTTTTTTTTAATTTTTCTTTGAAACAAGGAAAGTTTTGCAACAGGATCAGCTGTTCTTTCCAATATGTAAAGGAGCAGGTTGTCTGGGAAGCAGCTGTGAAGCCTCCTGTTGCTCAGTTAACAACATGGTGAACTGCCAAGGGCCAGCTTCATGATGCCGTAAGGTGGTGACATTGTAGAAGGATCAGTTTTCCAGGAAATTCTATGGCCTGAGGAAAGGCCCGTGTGTGATGTTCATGTGACCTGGAAGTGGTGACTTTCTTTCCCTAATCCCAGCACACTCACCACCCAGCCCCTGACCAGCAGCCCCCAAAATTGGGCTGGACACTTGGGCCAGGTGCAAATATGCTCTCAGGTGCCTCTAACAGATTCCTCTTGGAGTAACTCATGTAGTAAATTTTTATCGAGCATCTACCATAGTGTTCCTGTTCAAGGAGCTGGAATGTCATCGGTGAACGACACCAGCAAAACACCTGCCATTGCATAGCTCCATTTAAAGGGCTGAAGCCCTGCACAGAAGCCACATTGGGATCCAGTGGCTTGTGCCCCCCTCCTGGCTGAAGGCTCCCACCCCGCCGGTGTCTGGTCATTCGCCCCAACCCAGGGCACACCTGCAATGGCACACCTGCCCCAAGCAGAGACTTCCCAAGCCACAGCCTGGAGTGTCAGTTTTCAGCCTATTCTTCAGCCTAGCCACTGGTGTGGAATATCATAGAAAGTCTTTCTGGAATATTCTGGAATCCCAGCTTCTTTAGGGGATGCCTGTTCTTGAGAATTTCTTTTTTTTTCCTACCCTCCAGATGATTTCATGAGTTTTTTAATAGGAAGAAGAAACTAGGCCCAGGGGGTTGTCTCTAGTATTTTTGCCCCTACCTCCGCCTCTGTCACCTTCTTGGATGCCTTTCTCCCAGGCTCTTTTAAACACTCAGTTTTCAGTAAATTTAAGGTTGCCCCGCTCAGCACCATGTGTCCTTTGAATGACATTTTTTGCTGGATTGTGTACTCAACCTTTTTTTTGTATAAGAGGTGCTCCTTTGAGATGGTGCCAGTCTGATCTCATCGGAAGTTTACGAGAAAACCCAATATGCTCCAGTCCTACTGCGGGGAGAGTGCGCGCCAGCTAGCCAGATTTATCCGCAGCTCCAGTGCAAACACGGCTGATCGCTCTCCGGCTTTGTCCTGCGCTCACTGATTCCAGAGTGGTCTCTGGGGCTCCGCGTTCCTGCCAGAATGTTCATGACATCACTCATATTATTAATAATTACAGGTTATTCACAGATGGACGGGCAGATGGACACACAGCAACAGAGATTTGTTTAATCTCAGCAAGGCTATTTCCCCTGCATATTTCCCTTTGCCCACTCTTGCTGCCTCCCTGGAGAAAAAAATTAATGAAAAAACAAAATGTCTATGAGAGAAAAATGAAAATCCTGTCGGAGGTTTTGTTGCATTTTCCCCCTTCAGGAGGAAAAAATGACCTGTCTCCCTTCCCTTTCTCCGCACGGTCTGTGTAATGTGTTGCTTTGTGAGTCTTTGAACTATAAACATTCCCAAAGAAAGACACACTCCTGTCACTCAGCTGACCCTCACATGGCTGCAGGCTCGATCTGTGATCCAAACTTCAGAGACGGGGAAGGAGCAAGAGCTGACCTTATATAGAGAGAGGTACTCACTGCCTGGTCCCCAGTTACTTGCTGGGTTTTCTGAAAGGAAAATAGAGCACTGCTCTGTCTCTGGAATGTCAGGGGCCCTGCACAAAAGACACGCATGACTAAATGTGGCACCACTGGGCACCTCCCCTTAGTCAGCTTTCGAGGTGACCAGGCCCCCTTGTTCAAGACTGGAGGCCGTTCAGCCAGACCAAAGTTGAACTTGACTCAAAGAGGAGGCTGTCTACATGAGGATGGGTAGAGAGAGCCGCTAACCAGCTAAGCCTATAAACTAGGAGGGGAAGAACTTTCTGGATCATGCAATAGTATGGTCTGCTACATGGCACATGCCTTAGATTGTTAACAGTTACACTAATTTTTAAATTGCACTTACAGTCCATACTCTTCATTTATTCGACATTGAGTCCTTCAGTCTCCTTGGTCTTCCCTTCTCCTTTGTCTTGTCCGACATGATGGGCCTCCCGCCCCCAAGCACCGCCCGATAATGAGCCATGATGTGGGAAAAATGCGACCAACTCCTCTCCCTTGGCTTGATAACACCGTCTGTTCAGCTCGGATCTGGTTAATCTCTTCACCTAAATATGAAACGTTTAAATCATCTTTTCTAGGACCTTAAAGGACAGATGGAGTCTTCAGATGTGTGCATATCATCAAACCAGGCCAACCCAATTCTTGGATGGCCTTTTAACACCTCTTATCCCCACAGACTCTAGACTAGTTATATTTGTGGCCATGGATTAAGAAACATATCTGGTTTACTTGCAGTTGAAATAAGCAAGACATATATGTAGCATGATCCAATTGGGGAAAAAAGGCATTTTCAGAAAACAGCTCACCTTTTGGGCATCTCTCCACTCAAAATATGTTGGGGCAGAAGAGTTACTGATCATTTTTTAAAAGCCCAGGTATTTGACTGTGTTCAACCTGTCTCGTGCTGTTTTCCTGCCAAATCTCTCTGTGTGCAAACACCACCTGCCCATCAGAGACTCAGTGACTGGGCTTTCGTACAACTTGTATAAAACTGGCCTAAAATTGCCAAGCATTTCTGTGTTGCCCAAACTCAGAGATATTGGGTCTTCCATTGGTTCATCACAAGCCCATGATTATCAACTGAATCTGTATTTTCCTGATAAGACTCAACCCATTTAAACTGCTAGAAAGGTTGCCAGTGTAGCTATTTTGCAGAATTTACCAATTCTCGACTGTGAGGCCTTAATTCATAGGGAAGGCCTGCTGCATAGTAACTGCTTAACAAATAAATTCTTCTTCAATAAAAGATGCATAGATATAAAAATGTGGACTCTGGCCCCCCAAATGAAATCTCCTCCCTCCCCGTGCAAAGGGCAGGGTCGTTTTAAAATAAGTTAATGTCAGAGAGAAAGCAATCGGGCTGACCTGGTTGATACACACAGCACACAGCTTATTAAATATTGAAACTCTTTAGAAAGGTCTACTGACCACAGAGTCCAAGTCATCTGTGGTGATTGAAAAGACATGATTTCTACAAATTACACCCAACCACCCCAACCTCCTCAACTGAAGCATCAGCCACCAGCATCCTGTTATTTTTCTGATGGCACAAACAGATTTATGCCGATGCCTCCCTACTATTTTCAACAGGCAGAAATGCAGATGCAGACCCATCGCCCAGGCCGGGGCTATATTCTGAGGCCAGCCACAGCAGCCTAGCTAACTGGCCCATCTGGGGCTCCCACCTTTGACCTCGGCTTCATTAGCACAGCGCTTTGGCCCCCTGAGCCAACGAGGCTGCTGAAATATGAATCAGCTGCTTCTCCCAATTCCCCATTCCTCTAGCAGAGGTGCTAATGAACGGGGTAGTGGCCAAAGAGTGCAATGGGAGAAGAAACAGATTTGGGGAAGCCACAAATGGGACAGCCTACCTCTGGACAATGGCAAAGAGGACCATGATGCTTTCTATGCAAATCTCACCCATGTGACAGGCCCCTGAGATCCTCCCTGCCAGTATATCCAGGTGTCTCTGCCTCTCCAGGGCCCCTCCTCCACCCTCTATGTCCTCACCTTCCACACACACCACCTACAGGCATGATCCTTGTAGGCTCCAGGACTCAAAAACAAGATGGTGCTCCACCAACCCCCCAGACACCCTCATGCATTTAAAAAAGAAAAAGTAAGGGCAGGCCCCATGGCCAAGTGGTTGAAGTTCTGTGCACTCCACTTCACTGGCCCAGGTTTGTGGGTTCAGATCCCAAGTGTGGACCTACTCCACTCATCAGCCAAGCTGTGGAGGCATCCCACATACAAAATAGAGGAAGATTGGCACAGGTGTTAGTTCAGGGCTAGTCTCCCTCACCAAAACAAAAAAAAGAAAAGAAAGAAAAAAGTAAAACACACATATGCAGAAATTAAAATCACTTTGCTTGCAGATTTCCTGACTGTGCAATGATGACTGATGAAATGACACATCAGAGCTGGAGTTTGTTGCTAAGTTGGCTGATGCCCTGAGCCTGAGCTGGTCTGTCCATGGGTCCTCCTGCCACACACCCCCAGATCCTGCCACACCAGAGGGCTCACAGAGCCCACGCTGCTCACTTTGTCCCCTCTGACGGGTCCCTTCTGATCCCAGAGCAATCTGATTCCTCTTCGTAAGTCAGAACTTCTATTTCCTTCTGAAACCCACATTCCTCTTGGACTTGTAACCTTGATCGCCCTTCTTGAAGTGGATATTTTCAACATCATTGCGCTGCCACTCTATGAGCTTCATCTTCCTAGTGATGCTGAGGCTGGCATGGCAATTCCATTTTTCCCGGCAGCACTAAGCAATCATCATTTGTCTTAAAAATTGGCACATTCCTCCAAATACATTCATGAGAAGGTTGGGTGTCTACTCCAATGAGAGTCAGAATCTTAAAGAAAGCATCTCCACCTACTTTTCCATATCCTAAAGCTAATATGAAAAAAAAAGACAGGGATGATGTTTTCTATAGAAGCAGAGATTTGGGGAAAAGAGACATTGAAATGCATGAGGTGAAATACATCCAAAAATATAAGCTCAAAATTTCATTCCATAATGAAACAAATACCAAGCAGAGGGAAAATTCTAATCGCATACCTAGAGATCAAGAACATATTGCATTTCTATGTAAAACAAACTGATTTCTCACAACTCAGAAAGAAATTAAAATTATTCATTCATAACTTCATAGATGAGGTTTCGCCTCAAACATCCTACTAATCCCTATTTTCATCACAACTGGGAAGGAGAAGTAGTCAAGCTTTTTACTTTGGGGACATCTGAGCTCCTCAGAGGGAGGAAAGAGGTGGCTTCAGCCTTTTTTCTTTTTTAAGTGTGTCATCAATAATTCCGGCCCAAGGCTATGTGCCCCAGCTCCCATTAGAAAAGTGGAACGAAGGCCGCCTGCTCTCGCATAGCCCACAGCACCGCGCACACGGGACCCTGCTCCGGAGTGGAAAGGGCAGCTCAAGCCAGTGACCAAGGGCGTTAGCATTTGGGTGTCAGAAGTTAACTTCTCGTCTTCAGCCAGAAGCTGTTTTCCCCAAGACAAGGAGAACCAAACTACATTAGCTGATGGCTCACAGCATAGAAGAAAATGATCTCTTCTTCAAACCGTGAGGGGCTGTTTATTATCACTGCCAACATAAATCTCGCCACCTGCAGGGAGCAGTGGCTACGTAAAGCCATTGCCCATTTGTGAGGCTGTCAGAGATCACACAGGGGATCATCTTTATGCCCAGTGAAAAGGATCAGGAACACACCCACCACATCAACTCTAACAGCCAGCGCCCCCCGCAGGTGGGACAGGGAGACATCACTCACCTGTGCTTAGAAAACACTGTCCACAGAGACCCGTGACTCTGGAACAATGGTAAACTGTGGCTTGCCTAGAAATTCTTATTGCTTCACTTAAGCTTCTGATTCAAGTTTAAATCAGCAAAGACACTCTGTGTGTGTGTGTGTGTGTACAAGTGCGTGTGTGCATATGTGTGTGCATTTGTATGCACATATTCCAATAGGGAGATGTAGTGGAAGACAGTTTTAACTGGCCTGGGATCTTTGTCTGCACTCCCACTGCCTAGAAATAGCCACGCTTTCCTTCCTGATGAGGAATTCCAAAAGAAGGTGGCTCCTCCCTTGGGTCTCTGTTTCTTTGAAAAATCTCCTCTAAAATCCAGCTGGCAAGGCAGGTGGCTTCACTCCTTGGAGGAAATTCATGGGATGGTTTTAGATCTAGGATTATGTCTTAATCAGGTACAAAGACCAATTTCCTGAAATGGGAACAATGCTGAAAGCATCAGCTCTGTGCCCACTGCTCTTCTTAAACACTGTGCAGACACTCAAGGGCCGGGGTATCTGCGATCTCCTGTTTCAACTGTCCTCAGAGATTCACAGCTGTGACCACTTCTCACAGTTATTCACGAGTTGCTCCAAATGGGAAGATGGTGATCTCCACCCAGCTCTTATGGGTAAAAAGTTTCAAATGCCTCTGAAGAAGTCTGCGGGCTTAGAACTGAATATTTTTTGTAGATACAAAATTTATTTTATGATACTAAGCACAAGAACTGACATTATAAAAAAATGCCAGGCTCCGACTGACAGCTTCCTTCAGCTGTGTCATGGGTTGAATTGTGTCCCCCAAAAGATGCTGAAGTCTTAACCCCCAGTACCTATGAATGTGACCTTATTTGGGAAGAGAGTCTTTGCAGATGATCAAGTTAAGATGACGTCATCAGGGTGGGCCCTAGTCCAATGTGACTAGACTCTTTATAAAAAGGGGAAATTTGGACACAGAGACAGATACATGTAGAGGGAAGATGAGAAAATATAGAGAGAAGACAGCCATCTACAAGTCAAGGAACACTTGGGCCACCAGAACCCAGGAGTGAGGGCTGGAACAGATTCTCCCTCACAGGCCTCGGAAGGAGCCAACCCTGCCG
The DNA here is from genome assembly GCF_021613505.1 of Equus quagga. NCBI lineage: Eukaryota > Metazoa > Chordata > Mammalia > Perissodactyla > Equidae > Equus > Equus quagga. The sequence goes on along the minus strand of NC_060268.1, from coordinate 179,882,129 downwards.
ACATCTTGATTTCCAACTTCTGACCACCAGACTGTGAGACAATAATCTCTGTGGTTGAAGCCCCAGTCTGTGGTGTTTGCTATGGGAGCTGAGCCGACTAATACCAGGTGTTTGAAGAGTCTACCCCATCGTCATCACTGCAACTTTGACAGATCGTGTTTGCTCTGTCCTCTGTGTGGGGGCCCCTCTCCTGCATCCTCAAGGCCCCTTAACTTCTGTGGGGTAATTATTAGGTGATTTGTCTTGAGAGACTGAATAAACAAATGGACAAGGGCCAGACCACAGATTTCAGTGGAACTCTGACCCACAACCTCGGCAGCAACCAGCCCAGGAAGCTGAACCACAGCCTCTGCCACAATCAGCCCAGAACAGTCAAGACGTGGTTGGTCGATAACTGCCAGCTTCCCTCATCTTTGCTTTGGCTTCCAACTCAGGCCCAACCAGAGAAAGCCAAATATGCTCCCCAAACCAATCCCGTAGGATGCTCTGCTTCTGGTGAGCTGCCTCTGGCTTCCCCAGGCCACTGCCTCCAGGCGGGGTGCACCTGGAGCCTCCGCCTTTTCTACTTTAAAGCTCCCGCCCCTCCACCGACCTCTGAGTCTCTGCCAAATGCAAGCGATGGGGGCTGAGCCCCTTGCCGTGGCAGCTCTGAGCAAGTAGCCTCTGTTTGCTCTCATTTGGGTGGTCTTCATTTCCTTTCATCGTCTGACTCCCACATTATGTCACAAGTTCCAGGAGCGGAGAGCACATTATAGGTTTCAGGAAATATTTTTTTGGATGGGGAATAAAATGAATTAATGTTGTCATGACAACACATAAATATTTGTTGAACGAATGAATGGATTTTGCACAACTTGTATATCTGGGAGGAAAAATTATCGAAGAATATGAAACACTAGCATGAATTGCATTACTAAGGTTTGATTGCATTGGGTAGCTCTGGGCTTTGGTCAAACTTGGGGAAATGGCCAGATTGTGAGTTTCCAGTTTCCAATACAATATGCATTATTCTTTCAGCCTTATTTATTGTGGTATTTTTCAAATTATAATAAATTTGCTTTCTTCTGAATATTCAGATGCTTCAAAAGGTACCCAAAGGATGCAATTAGCCTCTGGGGAAATATGCTATTATGTGCACATATCATGTTTTGCATAGGCTTTCCATCATCTACATAATTTATGTGCTTCTGCATAATTTTGCCTCTTTTTATGTTTTCTATGTGTTTGTGAGATAATCTAGAAGTCAGTTTCCTACCATCACAAACACAGAAAGAACTCGAGTCAGTTCCTTCACCCAGTCTGCTTTCCTTCCACTGAACCCCTTGCAGCAGCCTCGGGAGACTGTTGCCTTTCAGAGGCACCACACATCAAGGCGGGAAAAAAGTGGAAGGTTCAGGGAGCTTGCAGGAATGAAACGGAACCTTGTCCATTTTCATATTCTTCTGGGTATTCACTGGGGTCTCTGATGGATGGTGCTAGCATTTTAATGCTCTTTAAACTGTTTATAATCCTCACTTTGGTTTTGAAACAGAAAAATAATGCCAAAATTAATGGCTTTTTAAAGCTTCTGATGTGAGTTGGTTGCATACAAATTTCCCTAAAACTGAAAAGTTCCCTCATCTAGGGAGCAGGTAAGTTGTGTATAACTCTGGTTGGACTTTAATTGATTTTTCTCTCTCAACAACCTTTTCTATTTTCCATGTTCCTAATTTCCGTCTCTCTTGTGCTTTCTTTGCTGCTCGAATCTCCTTACAGTGTGGTGTCAGATGTGGAATAGAGGCGCCTTGCCAGCCGAGCAGTGACCCCGTGAGCAGACCTTGGGCTTAGGCCTGCGTGGGCTTCGTCCACAGGTTGGCTCTCCTACCAGCCTTGCCAAAATCAAGAACAGGCCAAAAATTTGTTTTAGCCTCCTTTTTCATGGGGAAATAGGGAAAACGTATAACACTGCACATGACTCCTTTCTGGGCCAAAACATGGAGGGAAGACAAATGATAGACATTTTTAGAAATTACCCTAGCATGTGCCTCATTTTTATAGATGAAGAACTGAGACCAAAAGAGTTATAGTAGCCAAACAGTGGAGGCAGGTGTCAGAGTCCGGGTGAGACCTCGCGCCTTCTGACTCTCAGTCCAAAGCTTTTCGGGGGGGAGAAGCCCAAGAAGGGTGGGCTTCACTAATGCACACACATCAGGGGCCTGGCTGCTGAGGCACACACTTTGAGAAAGCAGCCAGCCCAGGAGGAGGTGCTGCCCCCATGGACCAGAGCAAAACTAGCTGACCGCAGGGGCTCAGGCCTCTTCCAGGTACTCAGGAACATCATGCATTTGCTCCTTACTCCCCAGACCGCGTCATGAGACCCTCCGAGCAGCACAACATAACTGTAGAAACCACCAAGGCCACCGCCTGAACCACCCCCCCACCCCACCACGTGTCTACATAATTGTCACAAAGATGCACCCAGCAGCCACCCAAAAGAGGCCAAGCAGAAAAACAGGGTGGCTCGGCAGAGAGACCCTAGGACAAATGTTTTCCAAACATTCTTAGCAAACAAAAAGATTTCCTATTAGAACAAAAGGAATATTTACACATTGAAAGTGAAAATCATTGGGTTAAAAGAAATATGAGCTCAAAATTTACCATTTCTACAGAATAAATATCAACATCTGTGAGGGCCAGGACAAACCCTCACAGAACTGACAGGAGTGAGGCATTCAGATGGAAAACAGATCCTCCTTGTCCCCCACACAAAACATTGCCAAAGGATAGAGCAAGGGAGGGGAAAACATCACTGACATTGACATTGTTAATATCGTGCATCTGAAAATCATACCAGAAACAAGAACTGAGGGCACAAGGAAGTCTATGTTTAGGATTATAGGATATGGGGTCTTCTCTTTTTAAAGTTCCGTGCAGAAGCAGTACAGGTGTGTTAGCTAAAGGACAGTACATCCCCGGGAAGTCTTTCCAAGTGGCACTGACCACTGGACCACCGCGTGCCACTCTCCCTCCTTCCAGGCTTTGCCTTTGACTTCTGCTCTCCTTCTCTCTTCAGTGCTCCCCTCACTTGTCTGCCTTCCCTAATTGTTCTCTTCCTCTCCTAACACAGCACCTTCATTCTGACAGAGGCTCTTTCTCGTGTAAATGACAGAATATCCAGGACCTTTTCTAGCTTTAACACCCCCGATCAACTACCCTCCTTTAATGGGGGAGCCAACTGTGACCCAGAGCAAGAAGAGATAAGGGGCTGTTTGAGGAGGAGGCAGAGCGAACCTCAGTCCATAGTTAACTCCTCTGTACCACTCCTACAAATCTTCCAAACGAAGAGTCATTGTCTTCTGGTAACAGTGAGAAGGTGGCTGCACGCCCCCACATTTTAAAAAGTAGCAAACCTTTTGAGTAAAGTGATGATCTCAGCGCAGATGCCTAACAACGCCTCTCACCAAAACACTGCCAAAAGTGCAAATGGAAACGAAAAATCGTGAAAAAATGTGTGCGTTACCCTCCCCACCATGCTCCTGGCGTTTGGCCCGGTGCAGGCTAAAGCTGCATGTGACATGGGGCACATACAGTGAGCATGCCATTTGGAAGGCCTCTCTCCTCTGTAGATCCAAATAGTGAAAATGCCCTCCACTGGAAGGACCCGTGGCTTATTCAGCTGCTCCACCAAGCAAAATTCCACAGAGGAGAAGAGTTCTACCCGAAGCTGCAGGCAGAATATGAGTGGCACCAAGTTGTTGCTGAAGGAATTCTGTTTCCGTCAAGAATTCATACCTAGTCCAGAGGCAGAACCCAGCCGAGAGCAGGGGGTGAGAGTTTAGCTCGTGGTATAGTAGCTCTCGTGACCTATCGAACTATATAATTGAGCTGTGTAATTAGTTATTTGACACTTGTTCTTCTTTGGTGATATACGCTCCATGCAGGCAGGCACCGTAGCTGTCTTGCCTCCAGGCCCTGCACGAGTGGAGTGCCCCTTACAGAGAAGGTGCAGGATCACTCCTGGATGAGGGGGCAATGGAGTGGACGACAGAAGGAGGGAATCTTCGAGAAAGGACTCCACCTGCCGGAATTGCCCAGGGCTCCCTCTCCGGCCCTCAGGGTGGGGCTGCCGATCTCCAAGACACACTGGTGCCCACGGAGATTCACGTTAGTAGCACAGGGGAAGGCAGAACCCACCCAATCTTTTCACAACCATTCGCCAGAGCTGCAGAGATATTTCTGAATTCAATTATAAGTGAGGAGAAAAACAAAACCCAAAGAGCTGTGACGTTAAAAAACGAGAACTCACAATATAGAATAAAAGCATTTTTGAAAAATGTATAAAAAACTTACAAAAATAAACTTCAGTGAAGTTGGAGAGCAACTATTGGAGCTCTCAAAAATATCTTTTAAATTCAGGAGAAGAACTCTCAGGAACAAGCGATGAAAGATGAATGAAAAACCAACAAGATGGAAGGCAGTGAATAACTAGAAAGGAGTCAACAGAGAACAAATTAAAGGACAGAAATGCTGTTAACATGGAGAACAACAGGACCAGGGGCTCCAAACGACGGAACTGAGCTCACAAGAAAACACCCGATCTGTGAGTAAAAGATGATGACTTTCAAGGAGTGAGAATCCAGAGAAAAAGAACACAACAATTAAAATGGTAAGAGGATGTGGAGAGAAGAATGGCAGAGAATGGAGAGGGGCTATGTAGACTGTTGCTTTTCATGAAGAAGGGCCCAGAATAAATGGAACAGCAGCTGCAGAAGAAATTGTCCCAAAGATGGAAAAAATAGCTTGAATCTGAAGCCTGAGGTGGTTTCTCACCAGCGAAAACTAGATATGCACCAAGTAAAACCTCATAGGCATACATTGATAAAAGTCTTGAGTTTTAATGATTAGTAAAAAATATAGCAAGCATTAATGCAGGAAACGGAAGCAAAAGCAAAAATGAAGAGATTGCTTACACAAAAGCAAGTCAGGTTGGCCTGTGATGGCTTCTCTGCAATCTGAAATGTCTTTATACTTTTGAGGCGTTTAGAATCCCAGGAAGATAGAAAAAATTCTAAAATTAATTAATGCCTTCCTACTGTACAACTGGAAGTCAAAAGACAATGTTTTATTGATATGAATAGAATTGATATGAATAGCTTGATATGAATAGAAAATATGCTTTAAATCTGTTTTTAAATTAATTTTAATTGAAATTAATTTTAAAATATTCAATTTAACCTAAATATAAAATTTAATTTTAAATTTTAATTTTAAATGTTAAATTTTAAAAACGTAGCCACTTTCAGAATAGATTCTGTTACCAGAAATGGCGGCTAAATTATTGGGATTAACTTTGATTGAAAACAGTGAAAAATGTTCCACAAAATAAACATCCACTTAAAAGGAGAGAAGAATTGAAATCGTAATCAGGAGTCCCAGGCCATATTCTGGATTTACTCTGAGGCAGGACTCTCAAACCACGCTAAGGACTTTGTGGACACCACACTCTTGGGCATGGGCTGCTTTTGAGGATGATGGAGCCAGACATGAACCCTGCCTTCCCTCCCCCATCCCAGGGACCATAAAAGAGGCCTCCTTGGAACTGAGCAAAGGAGGAAAAGACAAGGGACAGAAAAAGTGTCCTGTCCCTCAGGTTGTGACCCCAGAGCAGCCACAGTTCATAACTGCACCCCAAGCTCATGGAGCCTAGGTGGGATGGGGAAGCTCAGACAAGAACGTGGATTGAGTGGGGCCCCAGCTGGTACCTAGAGAAACAACCCCAGCGTCTCTCCAAGGAAGGCCCAGTCACACAAAATTTTAGAGTAAATGTTCACAGGGCTATACAAGGAATTAGGCAAAAAGAGAAAGAAAAAGCAGAAATAGCCAACAGCAGAACCACCCCTGACAAACATCAGTGTTGGACTTACCAGGCATTGTAACTTTCCTGTGCTACTTACAGTTAAGGAAATAAATGACAAGCTTGAAATCTGCAGGGGATAAAGAACAATAAAAAGTGACATGGCAAGTCTGAAAAAGGACCAAAGAGCTTCTAGAAAGGAAAGATATAATGACTGAAAACTTAACAAAACCAATAAACACACTTGGCAGCAGAATGGACAACAGACATCGAGAGAATTAGTGAGCAAGCAGAAAAACAAAAAAAGTCCAGAATTTGGCACACACAAAAAATGGTGCACAACTCAGAAAAGAGGGTCTGAGTGTGGGGAACATAGACAGCCACACATGGGTTTACTCAGAGTCCCAGAAGGAGAGGGGAATGGAGAACAGGAAATGTTGGAAGAAAGCGTGAAGGAGAATTTTCCAAAACCAGTGGAATACACTAATCCACAGATTCAAGAGGCCGAGATAATCCCAAAGAGGAAAAGTGAAAAGAAATACCTAGAAAAGCCACGTGAAACTGCAGGAAACCAAAGACAATGAAAATATTTTAAAAGAAACTAAAGAAAGAAGATGACCTTCCCCTTTGAAAGTCCTTGGGTGCAGGAATGAGCTCCCGGGCAGATAAAAATGATAGAGTAATCCTAATGTCTAGTGGGCTAATAAAGAGAGAATGAAAATACCAATGGGAGCTAATACACAGTCAAAATATACTTAATTCTTTGTATTATCTGGGAGAAGGAAAAAGATGCTGACTAACTTTAAACTTGAACAAATTGTTTGTGTGTTGTAATTTCCAGAGTAATCCCTAAAAAAGTGGAATCTGAGAGACTTTCAAACTTGAAAGAGGAAAAGCAATGAAATGATTTTTAAAAAACCATCCAATCCATTTCAATCCAAGGCAACAAGGAGAGACAAAGAAAGACAGCACAGGTGGAAAAAGGGAGAGCATCAACTAAAGTGTAGATTTTAACTCCAACGCCTCCGTGAACATGACCTGCAAAATGTTTGCCCTCCCTCCCTGGAATGCTAGGATTTGCAGGTTCTTAGACATGGCCTCGCTCTGAGCAAAGCTCCCAGGTGTTTCCAAGAGAACACATTTTCCTCCTCCCACATCCTCTTTCTAAACTGCAGGAATCTTAAAGAATCCAGGAAACCACAAATCCAGTCTGCAAGCTGTGCTGGCGGGAGAGGCTGGGAAGAAACAGAACACGGAGGTGGGGAGTGATTCGCTTGCAAAGGTTTAAAGATGGAGAGAAGACAGTGGTTCGGGTCAGGGCTGGAGGTGGGTGTGCTAGGTTCTGCTCTAGGACCCTGAGTTCTGCAGGCGGGGGCATGAATGGAGTGAGCCCCGGATTGTGAGGCCCAGAGGGAGGAGGTGACCTGAGATGCGCTTGCACCGGAGGCTGTAGAAAGATCTTACAGGGCACTTTGGGCTGGGATGGCCCTCCCAAGATGTTGGGACCCAGGCCAGGGGTCAAGGCCCTGCAGTGACCAGCCGTTGGATATGGGCTGCCCCCAAGGAGGCGCTTGACCTTGGGCAAGGCAGCTTCCTGCCTCCAAGGATAATTTCTGGGGGAGGGACTCAGTCGTGGGCCTGCCATATAAGCCAACATTCCTGGAAGCTGGGGAATGAGAGCTTCAGTCCGAAAGGGGAACCTGGGCATCTGGGCACACACCAGCGTCCACTTCCGGGGAGGTGACATCAAGGATACCCTAGCCAACTCCAAACAGGTTTGAGTCCAACCCCCAGGGTCGAGTGAGTGCGGCGCTCCACCCGCCTTCCTTTCCCTCCTGTCCTCTCCACTTTTCCCTTTGCGGACAGCCAAAGCCCAAGCGGTGTGAAGCTTCACTTCAGCTTCAACGTTCCTTCCTCAGACCCTGCCGGGCATTACCCTGCTCACCTCCAGGGGGCGCCATGCACAGCGTAGTCCACCCACGGGCAGCCCTGAAGTTGTGCAGCACACAGAACGGATCTGGTGACTCAAAAACAGTCAACTGGGAGAGCTTCCCACTGCTCACACATCTCTCCTGGGCCACCTTCCGGCCGTAGGACCATCAGTTTTTCCAGCGCAGGTTTCTTGGCTTCTCCACGGGATCTTCAAAGGCACCATACTGAGGCTCTCTCTTCAATGAGCCCTCAGGACAGGCTGTCTCAGAGAATCTAAATGCAAGCAAATAATTAAAACGCTTTTTGGTTAGAGGTCTCCCTCAGTTTTGTTTAGACTCCTTCTTTCAAATCTAAACGCAGGCTTTTTAGAAGGAAACGCATCAGACGCTCTGAAATCACAGAATGTGGGATGGTGAGTGCAGCAGGAAGGACCCTCAGAGCTGTCCCCCGCCAGGTCCTGGTGGCATGGAGGCCATGTCGGGCGCTCAGGAAACTCTGCCTGACCCTCCTGCCTCCTCCTTCCCCCCACGGTCTGGACAGGAGGGGTGCCATCCCTCTTCCGGAGAAGCAAACTGTCTTTGCTAGTATAGCGCTTCCTCTAGCCCACAAAGTTGCCTAGAAATTTGTCTAAGTTCCAGCTAGGCTAGAAGGGACACCCCCATCTCCCCAAACTCCCTGGGACAAAGTACCACACGTTTGGCAGAACGTCCGGCGACACCACCTAGGAATGTTCGCCCGTGCAGAGCCCACAGCCTGGCCCAGCAGGAACCAAAAAGCAGGAAAAATTTAAATTATTACATTATTTGTGGAACCTGGGAGGGAATACCTGCTGCTTCTCTTATCTTTTATTTATTATAATTAATATGTTTAACTCACGGATCTTGCAGATGCATGAAACGAATAGCTGAGAAAATAATGAATATGTTTTATTAAAAAGTTCAGATGAAGTTGAAAAAATTGGAGGGTTAATTAATCACACTAGTGTCTAGTTACATAAAAGCATATAGACAGATGCTTTCAATTTAGTTTTAAAACAACTAGCAAAATATCTAGTTACTATCCAAATTCTTTCCCGTGGTCTTCTTGGGTAAAAATTGTAGTATTTCTTACAGATTATGTGCAACCTGGAAGATGTTGTAAGTCAAAAATCAACTTGTTCATGATTCTTTTAATATCCTAAAACAGAAATGCTATGATCCCCATAAATCTGACATCATTAGAATTGTGTACAATGAGATTAATGGTTTGAAATAATATTTCTCATCGTAGTGTCCAAGGCCAGGGTTCACAGATATATTCCAGGGAGCTTTATCAGTTACTTGAGAATCTTTAATTTTTTTCTGTTGCCGTTTGGCTGAAAGTCTGAAAAACTTATTTGTGTAATATAAAACCCTCTCTTGTACCATGATAATTTCCCACCAAAAGCCGTGTCTATGGAATAAAGTTTCAGTTTCTGAAGTGACTGTTGCTCTTACTGAGGCCTGTGGAAGCCCCAGGAGTTTCTCAAATATACGTTTGGGGTTTGTCCTTGGTTCTTTTTCTTATAGAAACATAATTGGATTCTGATGCCACAACTTAAGGAAATAATATACTTCAAATCAACAGGCCCCTCATGCAACTGAAATCGTTATTTGCCTCTTTTTTTAAGAAGAAAGGAAGAACATATACACATACACACCCAAAAGCTTGCATTGGGTATTTAGTTATTCAATTTTTTTTAATGACAAAACTTGACAGGTGTGTCGTGGGATCTCTGGTGGATAGACTCTAAGATGGCCCATGACCCCTCCTCACGGCATTCACAACCTCTGAGTGTGGGTGGACCTGTGGCTTGTTTCTGACCAATAGAATACAGCAGAGTGATACAATGCACGAGATTACATTTACACAATTATGTTGCACCTGACTGCACATCTGCCTTGCTAGGACATTCTTCCTTTTGCTGGCTTTGAGAGCTGACCTATGGAGAGGGCCATGTGGCAAAACTCTGAGGGTGGCCTCCAGCCAACAACCAGCAAGAAACTGAGGCTCTCAGTTCTTCAGCTGCAAGGGATGAACACTGCCTGCAAATCTAGGATTTTGGAAGCAGAGCCTTCCGCAGTTGAGCCTTCGGAGGAGAACACAGTCCTGGCACCAACACCTTGAGAGGACCCTTGCAGAGGACCCAGTTAAGCTAGGCCCTGACTTTTGATGGACAGAAATTATAAGATTTAATAATGTCATTTTAAGCGGTTAAGTTTGTGCTAATATTGACACACAGCACCAGATGACTAACATAGGATCCATCCACTCCTACGTTCCACACTGATGGTTGAAACAGTCCATCACTGTAACAGCCCTTCACCGAGTTCCTTCTCACTTCAAGACCCTTCACTCTGTTCTTCTTGCCACTGACGGAGGCCAAGCCCCCATCTCTCGCTGCTTAAGCTCTGCAGTGTTTCCCCTCGCTACAGGGTAAACTCTGGGCTCGGCAGCACAGCACCGCTACCCTCTGCTCAGGAGGGCCAGCATCTCCTGGATCCTGTTGCCCCTGCTTCATTCATCCTCCACTACCGCACACTGCTCCCCACCCCCACCGCTCTGCCTCTGCTGGCGCCTCAGGACTGCCTTGTTTACTCCTTACATTTCTGATCTTGTTTGAGCCCACAGAAATCGTTCTTCTCATTCTGAGCATGAGAAAATCGAAGTCACGTGATCTACCCAGGCTCACTGCCGGAGACCGACTCTCCCCCGACTGTAACCTGGACCTTCAGAAAGCAGACCCTGCTCTCATTCCACCTCTTCCTTGCTGAGGACAATTCCGTTTCTCTCTTTCTGGTTCAGGCCCTGCAGGTGAACCCTGCAGCGAGAAGTCCTCTGGCCTGAGAGTGGGAGGCTGGGTCCGTGCTGAATGCCTGCTCTTTGCCTTCACATCCACCCTCCACCCTGCTCCATGCCTGGGAGGTGGGCCAGCGTGGGTGTATCACAGGCTTCTTTACCCTTCAGCTTATGGGGAGTTTAACCAATGAGAGGCACCTCCAGGAGACCCAGAAGATGGGGGGAGAGTGGGGTCTAGTGTTGACACCCCTAGCCTCTTCTTTATCAGGTCACCATGGAGTGATGCCTCCCTCCACCTTCAGCCACAGCTTCTGTCAGGTAGCCCTCTCCATTCATCTCTTTCCAGTGACCACCTTCCTCTGCCACCCCGGCCCAACGGTGGCAATGCCCCTGGTGATACCAGCCCAAGCATACCTTAGTCTCACTTAAGCTTTCCCCAAATCTTGCCCACAATGGGTAAACATTCTCTTTATTAAACTCTGCTCAAATTCCCTAAATTGAACATGTCCTTTATTTCCTGCCAAGGCCTAACCGATACAGGGCCGCTGCTGGGCTGGGATCAAGATGCCACTTCTGTCTGGAAAATGGCTTGGATTCCTCACTGTCCACGCAGAAAGAGCAGGAGCCACTTCTGGACAAGCCTTTTCTGTCTGTGGTGCTCTCTCCAGGAGCCACCCAGCTATGGTGCTCCACAACTTGGTGCCACCAGCCACTGGGGCACCTACATCTTCTCCAGATCGCCACCAAATGCTTTGCAGTGGTGCAGGATGGCTGTCAGCACGACTGTGTGCTTTGTATGCGTGCAGAGCCACCTGCCTGCTCTTCTTTACCATCAACTTCTCCTAGATTATGAAAGGGTTGCTTCGTTCATTATTATCTGCTGAAGTATACTTAACATAACTCCACTGATCCCAGGAAACATGATCTTAAAGAAGAGCTGGTACAGTAATTAAATGTAGTATCGAGAACATCGTTAAAGTCAATGACCCAATCCATTAGCAGTTTAAACACATTTTGCCTTAATGTGATTATATTCAATGAAATTCTGAAGATGTTGGACAAGTGAGAACATACATAAAATCAGTAGTGCTATTATACTTACTATCTCCACTGTAATCAGATGGCTGGGCTATGACACACAGGTGGCTGTATGGCGGAACTCCAATGGCAAGCCACAAGCAACAAAACCTCAAGCTCACGCATGCAAGAAATTTTTTTTTTTGAGGAAGATTAGCCCCGAACTAACTGCTGCCAATCCTCCTCTTTTCGCTGAGGAATACTGGCCCTGAGCTAACATCCATGTCCATCTTCCTCTACTTTTATATGTGGGCTGCCTTCCACAGCATGGCCTGCCAAGCAGTGCCATGTCCCCACCCAGGATCCGAACCTGTGAACCCCGGGTGGCTGACGTGGAACATGCATGCTTAACCGCTGTGCCGCCAGGCCGGCCCCAACAAATATTTTTAAATAAACCCAAGTAGATTCAACAAATGCAGTGGTTCTTGTTGCTCTGTAAAGACATCTGTTCTCTGAATCACTGGATAGAATGTCAAGTGTTGATTCTCAGCTACTATGGCAAGAGATTGGTTGACTCTTGATGGAGGAGATTTATGTTCAAGTGGCTCCTTCAAGAGGCCAGATGGAGTTTGGCATGGACCATGGGAAATGGCTGGAGTTGCCGTCATTGGCAATGAGGTGCTGAGTCTTGATGGGTTCCAGGAACATTGCACCAGCCCTACGCACTGGAATTGGCAGGGATGACCGCAAGAGCGAGGGAGCGCTGCCCCCGACTTGCTCAGATAGAGATGAGTCACCCCAGATGGCAGGGATGGCTGGCTTCAAGTCTCAATGGATGGATTTGTTCTTGGGCAGTGACAACTTCTTCCTGTGGAACATGACATTCCTGAGCAGGAACATGACCTGGTTTCAAGGAGAACCATGATCATCCTAATCTAGGCAATATTCTCGATGATTTTATGTTCCTTTCCCCCGCAGTGAATGGTGTAGTTCACTATTTTCCTGGACAAGCGGGAAAAGAAGAAGTGAGTTCTAGAATTGCCTGTGACTTTGATTAAGCCCTTTCAATCCAAGCGTCCCTCACTTCCAAAGGCTGCAAGTATTACCTCTTCTTTGGGCACATGCTAGGCTACATTTCCCAGTTTCTCTAACACTTAGATGTGGCCATGTGGCTATGTTCTCTGCCATGGATAAATGGGCCAATGTGGGCAATATCTGAGCTTGGCACATACACCTATGCTCTTCTGTCTTTGGCTCCTTCCAGTTAACTGTAACATCCATGCCCGGCCTTGGAGCAGCCCAGGTACAGACATCACCCAGAGACCACACCTGGCTAACCAGGACCCTCTCTCTTGGGACTGTTACACAGGCAAGAAATTAGCTTCTGCTGTCATAAGCCACTCAAATCTTGGCTATTTGTCACTCCAGACCAGCTCACTGGAATCAGTACTGCTTCTTTCACTCAAGGCTGAGATTAAGAAGCTCAAATTATTTAATTGAATGCATCCTTGGGTAGGGAAAGTCTTCAAGGTCTGCCCTTTTGCCCTGGCGGCATGTCTTCAGCACCCTCAGAGCGCTCTGAGCTCACGTTGGCTGTAGTGTCAAGTCCTGAGAAGCTGCCTAGAGTCCTACAGGGCTGGGGACACAAGGACACATATAGGCCAGCTCTGACCCTCAAGGCTCCCTCAGTTTAGAGTGCATTGTGATACGCCATGTAGTTTTTCCTGCCCACTCTACCTCCTGCACGAAGCTGTGTTTATTTTCTTATGTATCTGCTCTCAGTATCTAGTGCCCTACAGGCACCAAGACAAGGGTATTAGAGTGGGAGGCACCATGTCACAGGGATATCCATCAATCCTTCTGAAGCAGCTGTTCTCTTAGACTCAGCACACCTTAGCAGGGCAGGCCTCCTCCCTCCTTTTTCAGATGAAGAAATAACCTTTACATCTCAAGCCACTGAGATTTGGGTCACTTGTTACTGCAGCACAATTTGGCCCATCCTGGCCCAACTCCTACTGCTTGGGGACCATTTACCTCAACTCTGAACCACCCAACCTGAGTCGATTTGCTTCCTTCTCTTCTTCCAGAGCATTTTTTACACACATTTACAAATTGCACACTAAATGTTTATTTATGTGTCTATCTCACCAGCTTTGATTCATCTTTTTTATCCCCAGGCCTCGTACTGAGGGTGGGATGTAATAGGCACTTGCTGAATCCATCTCAATTCCCAAACGAAATGGGCCCTCCGGCGCAGCAGAGGCCACCTGTTAACACACATCGAATGGGTTGTCTCGCTCCCTGGCAGAAGCCTCAGGGACATTCTCATTCTGGAACGAAATGTCAAGGTGTTTGTGATTCAAGTTACAGGTCTTCGTGCTTCTGTCTGTGCCATGAGCACAATGGAAAATGGAGACACAGGGAAAATAAAATCCCACCCAGAGTGTAGGGGCGGAAATGGCAAGAACACAGCCTTTAAAATGTTTAGTGACAAGCCTGAGCAATCGCACGTCTCCTACAAGCCAGCCGCAGCTGCGCGCGGCTCCTTGGGTCTGTCTCAGCGCCAAGCACTTTCGCCCTGGGCAGTGTGCTGTGGCGTGACATTATTCTCTGTGACAGGGACACTGAGGAATGAGGAACATTTCCCACATGGAAGACTGTGTGAGTGGAAAAGGTTATGAGCAGCTGTGAGAATCAGGTAAGGATGCCAATGACACCACAGGCTCTATCCTCACACAACGGAAGCCTAAATGCTGAAGTCACGTTTGTGCAGGGTCCAGGTCTCCGTTCAGATCTGCAGGAATGCACGCACAGCCCGTTTGGACAATAGATCCATTCATTCACGCATGGGAAAGTCTAACAGGGTTTGGGGCTGAGGCTCAGCCACACACACCCTGGTCAGCTGGAGGCAAGTCAAGCGTCGTGCACAGGCTCATCTGGGTGAGCTTTGGAGGGTCAGATCCAGTCCCATGGGGCTCACAGGTCCCAGGCCCCAGGCCCCAGAAATGCCCAGGTGACAACAGGTCATCAGAGGGCCAGCCCCATATAGTGAATCCCAGCTGGGTCCTGATCTATACTGTGTCACAGTGAGGTGAGGTGTCACAGCTAATTCCTTGTCAACAGTAATGTGACAGTGAAATTTGTATTATTCTAACAGCTGGCCACAGGTTAATGAGGCACTAGAAGGTGGTGGTGAGTCCCTAAAGGGGATGATGAGACTCCCGGGCCTGAGTAGGGAGGCTCTGAGGAGTCAGTGCAGAGAGAGAGTGGAGGTGAGGGGAAAGAAGGTCCAGACGAGAGACAGCTGTGTGCATGACAATGCCAGGATCCAAACCAGAACAGTTCAGGAAAGCAGAAGCCAGAGCTGGGAGAAGTGGCCAGTGAGCTGAAGCTCCGAGCGCCCAGCCCCGGAATCTCTTGTCCTCCTGGAGGGGTTCAGGCTTCCACCGGGCGTGGAATGGAGGTGGCTTCAGCACATACTGCTGATACACCAAAAGGCCAGCCCCCTGCTGATTCTAGATACCAACGGTTAACAGTTGGAAGAGAATATATCATTTCTATTGTTTAAATCAGTTAGAAATGAGTCAAGTTTCCACCTGCGAAGGAGGAGTCTCTGGCTGATGAATTTGGGGGTGGGAGTGGGGGAGGCTAGGCATGTGTGTTGCAGCTGGGAGTTAACACACCTTCAGCCTTCTAGGAGTCTCGATGTACCTCTCCCACAGTGAGTGGTGTTGTGCTCAGAGCCTGGACAGATCTCCACCAGGATGGAAGATGTACTTCTTTAAATGCACAGGCCCCTCCAAGAGACCAAAGTAAAAAAGTCAAAGATGGTGTGTACCTAATTCACGCTTTTTTTTTTTTTTTTTTGGCCAGGAACATTAAAAGGAAAAAGTCATCATAAAAGAAAAAAATGTCAGCAGCAGAAAGATCTTAGTCTCAGCTGAAGGACAGCCCTGGAGATCTCATCCCTTGAGTTCTGTACTCGCAGAATTGTCCTTATTTTCTTGGCATTTTGGCTTTCTTCTACCAGAAGCAGCGCACGTCTGAGGACAGCGCACGTCTGCCTGCCTGTGGATCCGCAGGTGGGTTTGAAACATGTGGTCAGAGAGACCCAGGGGTATCTGATGGGGACTATCTAGAGAGAAACCTCAAAATAGAGGGATGGCCCCTCAACTGACTATGGAGGGGCACACAAAACTTACATCGGGCACATTTTGTCAATTTCTTTCTTTAGAAAAAAATGCAAAGATGGGCCAGTTTCATCATTCTGATCCTAGCAGGCTGCCAAAGAATTTCAGAGGTGCTGCCCTCTGAGGGGTTCATCTTCACAGCTTGGTTCTGGGGCCACACACTCCTACGAGGGATGATCAGGATTGCCCTGCAGCCCATTGGGTGCCCCCACGAGACTCCACCCTCTCTTCTTCATGACCGATTCAGACGTCATCCCAATAGTCCTGAGGCAGGTTACAAATATTTGGTGAAGTTTATTTCTTGCCACCTACAGAGAATCAGTCACCATGACCACCAAGTTCCCCTTCTCAAAAAGGGGTGCTGGTCAACACGTGCGCTGTCCCCAAGGTTCCAAGTCCCACCATCAGTTCTCCCAAGGCACCTTCTCTAGAAGCACTTCTGGATGTACCCAAGGCTCCCTGGGGATCTTATTGATGGCAGATTCACATGCAGTAGGCCAGGGTAGGGCCTGAAATTTAGCGTTTCTAACAAGCTTCCAGGTGATGTTCACCATCTGAGATCTAGAGCACATCTCACTGTAAATGAAACACACCCTCAATCTCAGATTTCTCTTAGGCCGAGGGCTTCTTTGAACAGCTTTGCTGCACCAACCTGACCTGAGGCATGCGTGTGACCCCATGCTGCGCCATTAAGATACCCAACACGACAAGACAATGTTTCAATCCTATTTCACATTTGCTTTACATATAACTAGGATCAAGTGTAAACCACAAGGACCATCAGATACGGGTGCCTGCCTTCTGTCTATGAAAGACTCTAAAGAAAATCTAATATCCACTAATAAGCGTAGATTGGAAAATAATACAAAGGACTTGACATTTTTTTATGCTGCTCAGTGTAACAGGATCTCTCTGAAGAATATTCTACTCTCTGCAGGCATATTTGAAATGTTATATTATTAGCCACATGCACAAAGACAAATCTGTATGATGTGTGTTCATCATGGGAATTTTTAAAAACACAGAGAGGTATAAAGAACAAATTAAAAATCCTATGTAATTTCACCATCCTTCTCTTTTCCATGCTTATGTATCTTGAGGTCACAGTACATATAATTTTATATCCTTCTTTTTTAACTTAGCATTTTATCAGTATCATTGCCCTATTGGAAATTAAGTAAATCCCATTTTTCATGGCCTCATAATACTCCATTATGAAGTAACGATTCCTCTTTTTCTGAGGATTTAGATTGTTTTCTTTGGTGGGGGCTAGTGCTGTAATGAATCTCTTTTTATATATATCGTTCTTTACATGTTCATTCAGGTCACCAAGTTTGAGCTTCTAGGAAATCTTAGGTACTGAACACTCTCTTAGGATGGCTTTCTAGAACAGGAAATATTGAGTTAAATAGCAAGGAGATGCGTATACCAAATTGCTCTCCAGAAAGTTTGTGACAATTTAACACCCCCCAGAATAGGCAAGAGAGAGCCTGGCTCAACCCCAAGCCTTCAGAAGCATTAGATTTAATGAGTTTTTACATTTCTAAAGCCATTTTCAAAGCAAGTAGTCACATACTTTGTCAATAGCTGTCACATGCTTTGTCGATAGCCCGGCTAATAACGGTTCACAGGGCATCCACCCAGTCCTCCGGAGCAGAAGGCTCTTAGGTTCTCACTCTGGCACCATCAGAAGCGAGGTCTTGAGCCAGTAATAAATGACTGAAGGGAGAAAAACCCAGAATCTTGTAATTGATTATTTAGTGCAAAAGAGGAAGAAAATGATCACAGGTGGTGACGGCAGATGTGACGGCCCAGGATACTTGGCAGAACATTCCATTACCAGTATCGCAGCTTCTAAGGTGCTGAGTGTCCAGGTGAAACTCTTTTGTCCCTCCATACAATGATTATACTTATTTTTATTTTCTCCACTTACTCTCCTCTCTCTTTTCTAAATACTTAAATCAGTGACATCCATAGCAGATGCTGTGTGAAATTAGATGCGTAAGTGAGGCTATAAAATTCTCTCAATAAACAATGCCAGCAATTAAATGTTTCACAACAGACCATCACTGTCATAGCTCAAAATGGATGCACGACAACTTGAAAGACAGCAGTCATAGATATCGAGTTTGGCAAGGGGCCCAAATCAACTCTCATTCCAGGCACCAGTTCAAAATGTTATTATTATTATTCTTAATTAGTGCACACTAATTACTTTCTAACTTTCTCTCTGCTTTTAAAAAAACTCCTTCTCTTCTCTCCTGGAGTTTCAAGGATACTCACTGACAGTCTAATTTGATAATGAATGCACACTCAGAGAAAAGGCGTTCTGCTCACCAGCCAGGCTCCTGCATGATCCCTACCACTCCTAAGATTATCTCCCTGGTATTGAGGTTTGGGAAGATTTTGGCTTCAGCAAAGAAAGTCAGAAATTGCTATTAGGCTTCTAATACATCAAAGATGACTTCATTTGCATTTCGCCACCACAATGAGGATTAATAGGCAAATGGTACATCATCTGCAGCCCAACTGAGTTAAAAGGCGGATAAACATTCTACACGGAAGCTAGAAGATGGATTGGGCTGTTCCAGCTAGGACGCCAGATCGTCTACACCTCAGCAATGTCAACTGAATAGCAATGAAGGTTGTAAACTGAGAGTCCCAGCCAGTCCTGCCCTGACTCATATTGTTGGGCGTTTTCTCTCACCCAGAAAGCCTGTGCCTCACCAAGGAGAGGTATCCTCCAGCAAAGTCAGCTGCAGGAGAGAAGAGAGATTCAAAACAATAACAAAAAATACAAACGAAATAAAACACACAGAGACACACAAGCACACAGACACACAAACACGACTGGAGGTGGTACAAGAGAGTGCCCTTGAAAACCGTTCCGTTGGGTGGGAGGTATTCCTTCTTTCCCTTTACCTGCTTTGTGCCCGTGGCTTACATAGATCATATTTAACTTGAATTCTCACAATTCTCAAACCTTCAAGATAAAGTCATTATTGTTCATTTTCTGGCAAAAGAACGGAGTGAGGTCCAGGGAGCTCATGGGGCTGGGAAGAATTGGAGCCTAGCACTTTCTGGTTTAAATATGTCGACTTGTTCCGGTGGACCACACTCTGCCTCTCTGCGTGTTTGACTTTTACCTCTCACAAGCTGCTCTGGCTTCACCTTTCCTCATGCTCAATGTAAGTTGTGCCATGTGAAGCCAGCCTCCAGGATGAGAGATTGGTCACACTGGGTGGTTAGGAATGTCATGCGACTGACTCCTTGCTTCCCTCCAGCCGTCTTTATTCTTATCTGTGGCCACAGCCGAACTCTTTCACAAGTGTGTCACCACTGATCTATAATGCTAGATGAGTGGGTGTGGACGAAAAGAGCAATCTTCCATCACCAGGTCAACCTCAGCCCACTGGGAGACGGTGAGGAGCATCCTTTTTGTAGCCAATGTTTGACTTAGATCATAAAACATGAGAAACGGGAAAGAATGCAGTGACCAACCACTGTTTGTCCAACTTCTGACTATATCTGCATTAGTTACAACTCTGCTGATTGCAAACAACAGAACACACAAAGAAAAGTGAGTTGAGCCCAAACAAAGGAATAATTATCTCAGATAGCAGAGGGTGCAGAGGTACATTTGGCTGCCCCTGGGCTTGGTTGATGACACCAGGATACTTCTCCCAATCATTCCCTGGATCGGCTTGATTCTCAACTTCCCCACAGGGTCCCCATCCTCAGAACACAGAATACCCTGATCTCTACCAATAAATGAGCCAGGGTCCCACGAGTAAGTCTTGTTGCCCCTCATTCATCTGATTGTGTCATGAGCCTATCCCTAAACTAACTCCTGCACCTAGGGAGATGGGAGGTGCGGCCTGGCTTAGCCCAAGGCAGGGGTTTCACCCAAACACAGTGGCTGAGCATTTGGACAGTGTATTCACCCTGAGGAGGGTGTGAGGTGTGGTAACTAGAGAGAGAATGAAGTATGCTAGAAGGCAAAAGCAACAGGAGTGGAGAAGTGGGTTTGTGGTTGCAAGTCACACAGAGCTGGAGCTAAAGCAAGAATTCAAATCATAACAAATTCAAATCATGACAAGGCATGGTCACACCCTCACCCTTTGCACACAGTGAAAATAGTGAGCATATGTATGCTGCCCAAAACCAGGATTACCAAAAATTAGGGTTGTGGTTCACATGGCCAAAATAAGAGGCACTCCAGGTCATCTGGCCATAAGGGCCACTGGCTTTGAGGAGCCATCAAAAAAGAAATGAGCCCTGTCCTAGCAGGAACCAGGCCTGTTGCCTTTCTCTGCTCAACAAAGTCATCCCAGCTAAACTTGCAAAGCCTTGTGTGTTTCACAGGTCATTTCCAATAGATCCATTTTTTAATTTTCTGAAAAACTATCTCGACACTTTTGTTACAATTTGTCATCTCCAAGAACAAATTAGTCCCGCACAGATTTCCTGATTATGTGTTTACTCCAGTCATCATTCTTCCATCTCTGGCCAACATACATTCCCTTTGTACCTGCTATATGCCAGGCACCGTGCTAAGCGCTGGGAATCCAGAAGTGACTAGGAACCAGTGCTACCCTTAAAGGAAGTTGTGCTGTAGTGAAAGAGCTCACAGTCAACTGCTAAATGACTTGAGACATGAGGGACCTCTGTTATTTCCAGTCCTAAATGACCCTCTATGAGTGGGTAAAAATCAACTAATAATTTGTAGAAAGGCAAATGAACAACAAAATAAATATTCCATAGCTAGTGTCATTCCACTGGCGCAGGAGTTATGGTGCCGCTTGGCACAATGTTTTACAACAAGCTCTAATGGGAAATGAACTTTATACAAACCCCGTGTGCTGTAACCCTTTCTTTCGCCTTTCCAGATATCTCCCACCCTCCACCCTTCTCCACTTTAGCTTTGCCCAAGAAGACTTCGATTGATCTACATAAATGGGCATCCTTGCACTTTGGCTTCCAGTTGTGTTCATCCATGGGATCACTGGAAGGAGATCAGAGGAAGAGAGCCAAGAGAGTAAGATTGGGACCTGTTTTGCCCCTGTTTCCTCCCTGCCAGGACTCATGGGTTGGCTGGCCGTGACCAATGGCCACACTCTCTGCTAGGAGGTCCACACCACACAACTATTGTCTTCCAAGTCAAGTAACTGCTCCGTTCCTCATGCCTTTAGGCTGAGAGGTAGTGGTAGATTAGCTTCTGGGATTTCCCTACAACTTCCACGCATCTCTGCAAATAGTCCTTTCTTAAGTTCTCCTCAAATTACTCATTTTGAATGTGCAATCTATTTTCTACCGAGACCCTGAATGATAAACCCAGTTTAGCCAAAATTTTTTCAAATATCTTCTATGTATATTTGGTGATCTTCTGAAGGTTTCAAAAATGGTGCATGAAAACTCCTTGCTTTACTGGCCTCAAGGAATGCCTCATTCCTTGATCTCATTCTCCAGATGAGTTGTGAGCTCTCTGCCAATTCCACCTTCTAGACTGATCTCACCCCTAAATTCTGACCACTGTTCCTGATACACAGTCCCAAAGAGTCAGGGCACCCAGATAAGCTCAACACCTACTGTCTTATTCCCCCTGGTTGCCCTGGAAACACATACACACACCTCAAATACACCAGCATTAAATTAAGTGTGAGACAGAGCCAAGTGTTGGCAAGGATGTAGAGCCACTGATGCTATCGATATGCTGCTCATGGGAGTGAAAATCAGTACAGCCCCTTTCAGAAAAGCATTTGGCAGAATCTACTAAAACTAAAATACAACCACCCTCATAACCAGGCAATTCCACTCCTAGGTAGATCCAAGAGAAATGAATGCACATGTCCAATAAAGACAGGGACGAGAATACCCAGAGCTGCACTGCTTGTAATAGTCCCAAACTGGAAACAATTCAAGTGTCCCCTAACAGGAATATAAATAAACAAACTGCAGGATTTAACAAAGAACAAGCTACTCGTACATGCAACAATAAGGTTGAACCTCACGTATTTTGTTGAGAGGAAGAAGCTATACATGAAAGAGTACATACTGCAGGATTCTATTTATATGAAAATCAAGAACAAGAAAAGCTAATGGATGCTGAAAGAATGCAAGGTAGTGATTCCCTTGGGGAGGGCTGTATTGACTAGAAATAGGAATGAAGAAAACCTCTGGGGGCTGGAAATGTCCTCTATTTTGATCTGGGTGTAGACACATGTAAAAATTCATCAGACTGTACCTTGAAGATCAGGAGTACCCGTTACACATTCTGCTGTTTATATGTTACAACTCCCTCACAAATTAAAAAGGAGACTTGAAGACAATAACAATATTAAATATAATGTTTATTAAAATCAGATGTCTGAGCGATTCTGAATATAGTTGCTTATCAATGTGTCTATCCAAAACCATAATAATAAATGGCTAATATTTCTTCACAGAAGCAGCATAGGAAGTTCGCAGGTAACCAAAGAAGGTTCAGTGGGATGGTTATAACAACTTACGATTCATTGGCTACGTTTTTACTTCCAGCCCAGTCTCTTTTTCAGGGTCACTCCTATAACTATACAGAGTTGTAAACACAATTTACAGGGAACTGAGTCACTCTGCAGACCCACGGGCAGAAGTGATAGGGCACCGTTATCAGAAAGGCCCAGTGGCTGTCCTCTGTAATGGAAGAGTTTAGTTCCAACGTGGACACACAGGTTGGAGTAAAAAAGCAGTAAGGGGTGGCATTAAGTGAACTTCCCTGGAAAAGGAAGGAATTTTTTTTCAGTCTAGAGAAAGTTTTTCTAGGAACCTTTGGCATAACTACAGTATTTTCACAAGTAAAGAGGTGGCCCAGGCAAAGTCTCTGTGACTTCTGCTCCTGCAAAGGCCCTCTAACCTGCTTTTCAGCTGTCTGCACCTGCAGCAAGTTCATCTGGGAGCCCTTTGAAGTTTGTCTGCAGCTCTGCCTGGAGGGTTTCCGGCTGACCATGCCCCAGCAACGCAATGCCGTGATCTCGCGCGAGAGCCATCCCCGAGGCCCAGGGTATACAGACTGCTCAAGTTTCCCCCGCAACCGGCCACCCAGGCACCTCCCAATGGGTTCAGGGAAATTGTCTTGGGTCAAGATACAAAGCTCGAAGACGTGTGCTCTGATGAGAATTGTGCATCCCACTGCACTCCACGCAAGGTCACGATCCGGCCCCTGCCAACTTCCCCACCCTCACTGAGTCCCTCTCCCCCCTGCCCACCACACTGTCTGAGGGCCTCCCTGTGCCCAGCCCTGTCCCACCTCCCAGCCCTCAGGCCGTCCTCTCCCACTGCAGGAGAGCGCTTCCTCTCACCCTTCACAGCTGCCTGGTCACCGTCAGGCCTCAGCCTAACTCTTCTTTCCTCAGAAGACCCTTCCCTGGAGTGCCATCTACAGCAGGGCTGCCCCGGTGTTCCCTCGCATAACACGATTCTTTTCCTTTGTAGAGCTCATCATAATTTCTGACTGTATACTTACTCATGTGCTTACCTTCCTTCTCTCTGACTCTTGTCTCAGCCTGGACCCTCGAAAGAAAGAACCAAGAGTGAGTAGGGCACAGGGTACCAAATGCCGGCAGAACCAGACATTTACGGAATAGAGAGATAACACAAGGATCCCAAACATATGGATTACTGCCCCAGTCAGCCACTTCGCAAGGAAGAGCTCATTAAAATGATGGGCACAAAAATAAATTCGAAAATAAATTTTAATCCTAAAACCCAATGCTGACGAGGCTGTAGGAAAAGAGAAACAAATTCATTGTTGATAGTGGCAGAAAGCAGCAGGAGAACATCTTTGAGTCACTAACAACTATTTGGCATCAGGAATTAATTCAAAATGAGCAAAACTACTTTTACAAAGGTATACATTTCCCATGTTTTCATAATAATTAAAGATTAGAAATCAACTAAAATATATAACAAAGTATATATTGTATAGAAACAAATATAGTATGTCAATTGGATGGCATTTTTGCAGCTATCTGAAACTATATATGTATTTTAGCATCATAATAATTATTGTTGACCATTTTCTCATATTAAATAATAAAGCTTAATAAATATAGTCTACAAAACATTTATGCTACCACGTACAGATACTAATAAAGAATGGAAGGGAACACTCAAAATAAACATCTTTGTGTAAAAGAACAGAAAAATATTTTCTTATTATACCTGAACAACGAATAAACAAATAAAGTTGACCAACAATGAAAAGTCTACCTAGATCACAGTATCTAAATCTAAAAATGTTAGTCATTGATGGTTACAGACACCAATGGCTCCTAATTCTGCCTGCTCCCCCAGTCCCCCAGTGCTTTCCCCCTTCGCTCAGCTCGTTGGCTCTTCCATGCCTACCATCCACCCACCACAATGTCCCACACAGAAACTCTGCTAGGAGGGAGGTGGGCACCCATGTGACCCTTAGATACTTTATCCTCAGAAGATAAAGGTCAGGTCCTTTCTCCTGCTGTAAGACCTGCCTGAGCAAATGGTCCTCCAATCAAAAGAGATCCACGTCTGACTCAACACAGCTCTGGAAAGAGGGAGTTTTACAGAAGGTCTCTTGAGAATGCTTGGGAAGGGCGCTCTGGCTCACACCAGACTCCCCCGGGGGCCCCAGCTGAGGTTGCAGTGTGCTGATTATTCCCTCCGAAACAGAGGTGCAGAACTCAGGGCTTTGGCTCTGAGGCTGAGCCTGTAACTGACAACCAAGAATAGTGCATGTTTTACTCTCCACACAACCTATCGATTGACCGCCCCAATGTGGGTCAGGAGAAGACGATCTAGAAGTGTCATGTTTGACTTATATACCAAAGAGTTCAGTGGCTCTTCAAGATGTTCACATGAAGATGATTTTTACAGGTAAGAGATGGACGTACAGGAAGTGAAGAAAATGCACTCATGCAATAGAAAGTGACTGATTGTTTTGTGAATTATGTCCTCGGGTATCTTTTTAAAAAGAGCTAAGTAGATTAACCCTCTAATTAGGAAGAATCAAGGTGGTCATATTTCTTTATTGTTACAGTCTTTGAAGTTTGATCAGAAACTTGACCAGTTGGGTTTCCACGTGTGTCCATGACCTACAGGAGCAAGCCGGCTCTGTGGATAAGTCCTCCCCAGAGCCTTGCAGTCCTGCCTGACACTCTGCCATTGCTAGGGCTGTGCATCACTCCTGCCAGGAGACGAGCCCTCATCACTCTGAAGCTTCCTGAAGGCTCATTTAGGCCTTGGCAGGATGGCAGGTACAGAGCAGCTGTTCGCTCTGACTCTTTCCCGTCATTTGACCGATTTTTAATCTGCTACAACGCTTCCAAAATTGAAAACGAAACCAGGTTGGATTCCCGACCAGGGCTGACCAAGTGCAAGGCTGGCTGGCTCATCACAGCAGGTGCCAGAATGAAGATGAATCTCTGTGACCGCCTGGACTCCTGGCGAGGCAGAAGCTTGGCTGCCAGGCGCCCTCCACGCGTGGGAATGAGGCCACCAGCCAGCAGCGAGCACCTTCCTGAGCAGGGCTCAGGGACTCTTTGTCCTGACAAATCCAAATGTCCTATGACCCTCACCAGGATCTCCTTGGTTCTCTCTCAGCCATGAACAGACTCTCTGGGAGATTTTATTAATAACTGAGAGGCACTGATGTAAGAGACAAATTTTCATCAGGATGCAATCACAGACTGTCACTCTTCCATTCATTCTGATTTCTATTCATTTAAAATATTTCTTATGAAGATTTCTTCTAGGCATTCTGGTTTCTTTTTTAATTGTGGTAAAATACAATAATATAAAAATTTACCATCTTAACCATTTTTAAGTGTGCAGTTCAGTGGCATTACGTACGTTGCTGTGAAATCATCACCATCATCCATCTCCAAAACTCTTTCCATTTTGCAAAACTGAAACTCCATGCGCATTAAACAACGACTTCCATCCCCTGCCCCAGGCCTTGGCAGCCACCATTCTATTTCCTGTCTCTATGATTTGACTGCTCTAGAGACCTCCTATAAGCAGAATCATGTAGAATTTGTCCTTTTGTGACTGGCTTATTTCATTTATCGGAATATCCTCAAGCTCCATCCATTTTGTAGCATTTGTAGAATTTATTTCCTTTTTAAGGCTGAATAATATTCCATTGTATGCATATTCTGAATTATGTTTACCTATTTATCCTCTGGTGGACACTTGGACTGCTTCCATCTTTGGACTATTGTGAATGATGCCACTATGAACATGTGTGTACAAATATCTGTTGAAGTCCCTGCTTTCGATTCTTTTGGGTATATATCCTGAAGTGAAATTTCTGGATCATATGGTAATTCTATTTTTAATTTTTTGAGGAGCCGCCATACCATTTTTCACAGCAGTGGCACCATTTTACATTTCCATTAACAGAGCACAAATGTTCCAATTTCTCTACATTCTCACCAACACTTTTTCTTTCTTTCTTTCTTTCTTTGATAATAGCCATCCTAGCGAGGTGGTACCTCACTGAGGTCAGACTTCTTTTTAAGGATCCAAAGAAAAGAACACTTGCATAGTCCTGAGATCCCCATAGGTGAATTCCATCAGCCTAATGATAACAGGATCCATACAGTAACCTCAATAGCAGCTCCTGCTCCTCACCTCATGTCTTTAGGCCGGGACCTGGAGCCGGCTTTTACATGGATGCCTCGCTGCCCAAGGAGTGAGGCGATGACTCCGTGACAGATGGAAGCCTTGGCCACGATGTGGTTAGGAGGTGAGTGGATTAGGAAACCAGGTGAGAAGAAAAAGAGATCTCTCAGCAAGCCACAGGAAAGGAAAAATGAAAGCGAGGCCTTGGAAAGATCCAGCCCTTTTGAGAGAAGCACTGAAACTTTGATGTCTCCCTGTGTGAACTTGCGGAGGGTCCTCCTCATTAATTAGCATCCGTGTGCATATGGAACTCAGGAAGGACTGCTCACTAGCCCGGCAAAGACTGCTAACTCAGCAAGTCATCTGGAACAGAAACCAGCTCTGCAAAGGCGCATGCTGAGAGCGGGTCATGGATCATCTTTTGCTAAATAAGAACCAAAGAATGCGTCCTATTAATGAGATGCCGCCCCATGACAGACATTGTGCAATTAAACCAGAAGAGGCCAAAACATAGTAATTAAAGAGAACAGATGAAAATGGGAGACAGAGGGAGAGAGAGAATCAAAAAGTGGTGTAGCCAGATAGACTGCAAACGTGCTTAGGACAGCTAAAAGGGTTAATGGCAATGTCCACTCCAAATGACTTCGTCACAATTTTCTTTGACTTGATTTTTTTCCTCTCTGACTAGCCATGAATCCCAGCATGCAGACAAGTTTTCACCACTCTCCTGTTGTTCCCTGCGCTTCCTGTCCTTTCTTGCATTCCTGGCATTTGGATTTGTCTATGCACACGCTCTGCCATGCTCTGCCTCCTTCCTCCCCCTAAGCGAGTGTGGCAGTGACCACAGTCCACACATGCTCCAGAGCCGTGGCACTGGTGCTGACAGGCTGTCCAGCCTTGGCCAGCACAGCCTTCACCTTGTCACCAGCCAGGAGGGGCCGTTTCTCCATCAAGCCATGTTCTGCTTCATGCCTTTCCGCAAGTTAGGATAATGAGTGGATTCTATGCAGACGTCCGTGGCAATTCCTTTTCCAGGCACACTCTGAATGCCACAATATGCAGCATCCACATCTCATCTCTCCACTCTGAGCTGAGGGATGGATGCCCTTTGACTTCCAAGTCACCTACCAGGAATCGAGGTCATTGTACAGGACCCTCCACTTAGGAAAGTCCCATGCTTGGTTTAATGCTTGCTTGTCACTGTATTGAAATTCTTAACAGTTATTTAACAAAGACCCAGCAATTATGTAGCAGATCTTGCCAAGAATTTCTGATGTTTTCCAAAATTAACTGAGCTCTAGGCAAGTGCAATTTCACCAGCTCTTGGGTATTGTCTTTCCACTTGTCTTCATTGTTTTGGGTTAACTTTGCCCCCACTTCTGTACATGGCCCCTGTGTCTCATGATGTAGACAACTGGACAATCCAAAAATAGGTTAAGGACATTTTCCTGTCTCTTTATTTCTTAGCTGACTCTATTTTCAAGCCGGAGTTTGCTTGTGGAAAGGAAGAGAGTATCTGGTTATTTAAACACATAGCAAAAAAAAAAAAAAAAAAAAAAAGCTTACCTGTTATAGAATCTCCATCTGAGGGGGCAGAAATAGCTTCAGAATAAGACACACTTTGTAGCCCAAGTGTGTGATAAGGTAGATTTGTGAAGATAACTGTTTCTGAAATAAAAATGATGCAATGTTCAGATCACTTTCCCCCTGGCTCCCAGATTGTCCCCATTCTTCAATCTATATTTTTTGGTGAGGAAGATGGACCTTGAACTAACATCTGTGCCAATCCTCCTCTATTTTGTATGTGGACACCGCCACAGCATGGCTTGATGAGCGGTGTGTAGGTCTGTACCCGGGATCCAAACCTGCAAACCCCAGTCCAATGAAGCAGAGCACATGAGATCAACCACTACGCCACCAGCCCGGCCACTCTTCAATCTATTTTTTAAAGTAACTTTCATTGTTTTCGTCCATTGTTAAAAATAAGTAAAATACACGCAAGCAAAATAAATGGAGAGGAGGTACAAAGTCCTACTCAGAGATAAGCACTGTTGGCACATTGCATTCACCACACAGATCCTGCCCGAGGCCCTTCCGTGTGCTGGACACTCGTTTACACACTGGACACACCACACAGATACCGCAAAGTGGCCACACTGTGTCTCATGGAACTGACATTTCAAGGTGGTAACTCCATAGTACATGGACACTAGGTCATGTGGCAACACACGCCAGATACTATGCTCTGCTCTGCAGAAAAACAGAATGAAGAGAGAGATGAAGGGCTTAGACGGGGGGCTGGGGTAGCTGCCTCTGATAAGGTGACACTGAGCAGAGAGTAAAGGTGACAAGCAAGTTCAGCAGAAACAGCACGTGCAAAGGATCTGAGGTGGAACACACCAGGTTGTGAGGATAAGTCAGAGCCAGAGGGCCCAGAGCAGAGCGAGCAAAAGCGGAAAGTGGCAGGAGGTGAGGTCCATCTAACAGGCAGCAGAACCGGATCAGAGAGCACCTCAGGAGCTACGCGAAAGTGCTGCCTGTCATTCTAAGAAGACGGAAAGTCCTGCAGGAGTTTGAGCCGAGAAGCACAGGGCCTAACGTTAAAAGAGAAGGGAAAATAATAGCAATAGCTAACCATCCATAGAGTGCTCACCTCGTGCCACTGCTAGAGCACAGGATGAAATAAGTCTGCATGCATTCAAAGAACTGAATGAAGTCCTTCTACCCAGAGCTAAGTGCTGTTAGCACATGTCACCCATTACACAAACAGACATATGTATACATAAATAGATAAGTATATTTTAATATATCCACAAAAATATCCATGGTTTTATATGTAATATATATATTTAATTATGGATATTCTGTGCCATATATTAAAATATATTTATATATTTTTCTGTATATTTATATATGTAAAATGCTATATAAGATTAACTGAGTATATAGAAATAGGTATATAATGAATATTATAAATATGTAATAAATACATATATATGTTTAAAAATGTATAGCATCGAGGATACACAAATATATGTACACATAATGAGCATTATTAACTACACAAATGTACTTAATACCTATGGCATTAAATGAGTTTACTCTCAATTAATCCTCACAGCTACCTCATGAGATAGGAGCTATTATCAGCCTCCTTTACAGATGAGTAAACTGAGGCAAGAGGAGCTTGCTGAGTCACACAAATAGTAAGTGAAACTGAGGCCCTGTCTCGAGCTGCCTGGCTGGGAGCCCCGGCTCTTAGCCCCATACCATGCAGCATCCAGCAGCAGACCAGGGATGTGTGCTGAGAATGGACAGTGGGGCTGGCGGCGTCAGAGCACAGGGGTGGGGAGGCCTGGGCAGAGGGCGTGAGGTGTGCCGGCAGGGGAAGAGCAGAGCCGTCAGCTTCAGGATCTACACTGCGTGTGTGCATACTAACACACACCGTCTCACAAGTAGTCCTTAAAATAGAACTGTATCTGTGACAACGTTCCACGTGTCTAAACACTTCTCTACAACTGTGAATTTAAACCTTTTTAAAGTGAGGAAAGTTTTTCAAATTAAGTCTTTCACTTTAGTAAAAACAAATCAGGAAGATAACACTCACAGCTGCTCTCCTGTGGGCCTTGAAAGGCTTCTCCAGGGAACCCCCTCAAAGTTCCCAGGAACACAGATTGAGAATCACTGATCTGGAGCCATAGGATATTTGCTTTAACATAAAGACATCACTGTTTGTGTAACGAATCCCATGCTTTTGAATAAATAAGTGGTTTCCAATGCTTCATTATCAAACGTTACAATAAGCACCTGTGAATGGGTTTAATGGTAATCTTAGTGTAGTTCTTAGAGCGAATCCTCTGTCCGTTATTACACATGAAATTACAAGGTCAGGTGTTTGCCCATTCTTTAGGTGTTTAGAACACATTGTCAAAATCATCCCCTAGAAATGCTATATTAATTAACGTCTATTAGCTCTTTGAGACTAGCAATTTCTATGAACTCTCATACACACGCACAATCTTTACTCATTTTAAAGATGAAAAATCTTGCTATAATATGACTTTTAATTACAAGTATCTTTTCTCATGCGCTGGCCATTTGTGGGTTTTATTTTCTCTGTTACCTACTCACCACCTGTTTTTCTGTGAGCATTGTCATATTTTTCTTATTAATTTGCCAATTTTTAAAATATATGTCAGGCACATTAAACTTCCAATCATCAAATAGGTATCTCATATCCCCCCAAGTTCTTATTTTCTGTGCAGTTTCATTTATGGTGTTTAAAATGATATTTAGTGCAGGATGTTTCATATTTAGTCAAGTCTATCAGTGGTGTCTTTTAGGACGTCTGCCTCTGGGGTCATGCATACAAAGTCCGTCCTCACTCCCAGATTGTAGAAAACACTTTCCTGTATTCTCTTCTAGTAACTTTCAGGGTTTACATGTTTACATTTAATCTTTAATCTTCATCTTTAGTTGATTTTCAAGTGTGTTTGGAAATGAGGCAAAGTGTTCCTGAGAGATTCTGTGGCTTCTCTCCCTTCCTGATCTTTCACCATTGAGTATGATGTTTGCTGTGTGTTTTTCATATATTCCTTTTATCATGTTCATGTAGTTTTCTTCTATTCCTAATTTGTAGAATCTTTTTATCATAAAATTGTTGAAGTTTGTCAAATGCCTTTTCTGCATCAGTTGAGATGATCATGAGAGCATTTTCCTTGATTCTATTAATGTAGTGTGTTAGATTGACTGATGCTCATATATTGAACAATCCTTGCATTCCAGAAATAAATTCCATTTGGTTATGGTGTATAATCCTTTCAATATGCTGCTGTATTCAGTTTGCTATTATTTTGCTGAGAATTTTTACATCAGTGTTCATGTAGGATATTGGTCTGTAGTTTTCTTTTCTTGTAGTGTCTTCGGCTTTAATATCAGGGCGATGCTGGCTTCTTAGCATGAGTTAGGAAGTTTCCCCTCCTCTTCAATTTTTTTGGAAAGTTAGAGAAGAATTGGTATTGGTTCTTCTTTAAATGTTTGGCAAAGTTCACCAGTGAAGCCATCAGGTCCAGGGCTTTGCTTTGTTGAGAGACTTTTGATTACTGATCAGTCTCCTTATTAGTTATAGGTCTATTCAGATAGTCTATTTCTTTGCAATTTAGTCTTGGTAGATTTTGTGTTTCTAGGAATTTGTCCGTTTCATCCAGCTTATCCAATTTGTTGGGACACTGTAATCCTTTTTATTTATGTGGAATCAGTAATAATGCCCTCATTTTAATTTATGATTTTAGTAATTTGAGTCTTCTCCTTTTTTTCTTAGTTCATCTAGCTAAAATTTGTCAACTTTATTGATATTATCAAAGAATCAATTTTTTGTTTCCTTAATTTTCCTTATTGTTTTTCTATTCTCTATTTCTCTCCACTCTGATCTTTATTATTTCCTTCCTTCTGCTAGCTTTGGGTTTGCTAAGCTCCTTTTCATCATGTGAATATTTCAGATAAATACTTTAAAAGCTTCCTGCATAACTGCCTTGCAAATATTTTATTTTATTGCCTTGGAGTTAACACAAAGCTTCATTGTCAAATTTACCTTCTCCCAAGCTGTAAATACTTTCCCCTCTCTTATAAATGCAAACCCAAAACACTGCTGTCTCCAGCTTGCATCCAATGACTTCATTTGAAGAACTTTCTCAAAGCAAACAAATCACCTGGCTCCTTCTGAGTTGTGCCCTTTCTTTCCCACTCCACTCATTTAGGTGAGTAGATGCCAGCAAGGGTATCCCTAGGATCCTCACCCCCTTGACTGTTGCCCTAAGTTCAGTGGGCTTTGCCACTGCCAATGGGATTTGGGGCACCAACTCCACCCTAGAGATTGGTATTCAGTCCCACTCGACAGGCAAACGTTTTGAGATGGAATGTGTGTGATTTGGAGACCACTTTAGGACCTCCAGATCTGGGCTTGCTTTCAGGGGTTCATGACCTGATCACAAGTGTGCAGGTGTGCAGGCTATCGCAGCTCCCCATGGTCCAGAAATTATATGTAATCATCCCAGAGTGGAAATAGTTCTTTATCAGGCTCAATATCAGCTCCATTCCCCTGGTGACAGAAAAGATAAAATGAGTCCAAAGAGCAGATTTCTGAGCCCCCAGCCTGCCCCAGCTAGCTGTACACTCAGTACAAACAAGCCACCCAAGATGTTCTAATTGACATAACGTGTCTGTGTGCAGTCCAGCAGCTGAAGCCCAGCAACCAGCACTAACTATTTTAGTAACTTGCCCTTTCACTGCTTCTAGCCTGTCAACCAGCTCCCCAAAGTGTAAACTTTTCAATGTGGCTCCTGCTCCATTGACCTATTTCAAAGAGGCGGCAAGGCCAGGTCAAATCTGTTTAGTAACAAGGTAAAAATTATTGCTCTCTATTAAGACTCGATGCTTTCTTCCTGTCGCCAACATCAGGAGGAGGGGAGGAGGAGGGCAAACGAGATGACTTGTTTTTTTCTACAAGCCAGACTTGCAGGCCGCTATTTCTGCCCATACCTGTTGTCTTCAGGATGAGCCCCTTGCCTGGGGAGTTTTGGGAAAGGCAAAAAACCCTGCACTCTGCTCATTCATTGGCTGCCGGGTGCCCCTCCTATCCAGACACTTGTAAGGGAGCATTGAACGGCCGTGATGTGGTTGCACAGGGCCCTGTGAAGGCTGACACTTGCTAGCACAAATGTGTGTTTAATTTATTACATGACCACTTCAATTGGATTGCGGATATCGCCTGAATGGTTGGCTGTGTTTGCATACCTTATATTTATAACTGGCAGATAAAAAACTCCTCTGAGGTTGAGATTGCAGGCGTGTCTACTAATAAATCACTAGCAGGGTAAAGAAAAATCAGAAAAAGCTTCAAATCTCATGTTAGAAATAATTATGTGCAGAAACATAAAAGCATGACCTTATGGAGAGATGACTGCCAAGCAGACAGAAGGAGGTCCTGGTTCTCCTCCCTGTGTGATGGCAGAAGAGCCTCTCCAGCCTCACCTCCTGGAGGGAATGATGGGTGGGCAGGGGGGTGACCAGCAAGGCACTATGGGAAGGACGTATTCAGATGGCAACCCCTAAGATGTGGACTGCCTCATCCAATAAGCCACTGAGCACACGGTGGTCAGTGTCCTGCAAATGCACATGGCACGTGCTGGCCTAGCTTCTCTTGTTGGCCCCAGAGTGACTTCAGGAGGACCAGACAAGAGGAAGACGTGCCTGAGGTTTAGAGTTACTTTAAACCCTGAAATATTCCAATATCCAGGAATATTGCAATATTCCTGCAATAATGACTGTGGAATATTCTGTCCTGTACCATAGTAAAGGAAATTGCAACTTTCCCTGTGGTCTCCATCCCCCAACTTGAGGCCAGGGGGCAGCTGGCCCTGGGAATAGTCCAAGCATCCCTTTCATGGTGTACTGGGCCCATGCCCATCCTCAGTCCAGACATTCTACCCTCACTCCAGGAGGTTGGGGGAGGGGTATTGGCAATAGGCTGAATAAGAAGCCCCTCCATCCATGATGTTCCCTGTCCTTAAGGATGAGTCTTTGTGGGCCTGGGTGCCCTGGAAGTTTGAAACTAAAGGTCAGTGTTGGGAGTGAAGTGGCTGGCCTCAGTGCCTGGCCTCAGTCCCTCCTAGCAGCCTGGAAGTAACTGGTTCAATGCTGGTTCTAACCCCTTTCTCTCTAGGTCCAGAGAAGGTTTCTTTCCATGTTTCTTTTTCTTTAGGTCCAGACTCTCCCTACTAAGTTCTTTGGGTTGAATTAGATGAGAAGGAATGACCTGGGAAAATGATAACCAAGCTGCAAACATTCAATAGGAGCCCTGTGGAGTCTATTCTAACTCTTGAGACAGAGGGTTTATGTGCTTCTCATTGGTGAGGTAAGACGTCCTCTAAACCAATTGCACAGAGTTGACCTAAGAATGCAATAATTCAAGAGGCTTATCAGGGACAAAGAAAAGCAAAAGCTATTCTTAAAACTCCAAATGGCTTTAGAAAGCCCAAGCAAGAGCTCTCCCAGTCGCTCATGCAGAAATGGATCCTGTCAACAGATTTCTAGACTATCTAGTCTGCCCCATCACAGCCTTTCTTGTGGCCAACATCCTGGTCCTGACTGTGAGACACAGATTAACACACGGTAAACCCCAGTCTTCCAGTAACCAGCTGCATCCCCGCAGTGCTGCGACACATGAACCAACTTTCTTCCTCTAGGGATAGAACCCACGAGAACACACCCCCAGCTCCTGAAGGCTGAACAGTGACGATGCTGCAGCAGAAAGCTGAAAGACAGTTGGCTTGGTTTTCCTTCTTGGTTTCTAACAAAATGCTTGTAAAGGGGAAGGTTAAGTCCCCTGGCCAACCCTCACATCAGAAGACAAATCTCTAGTAGATTCAGCCCCTCTGATACACAGAAAGGAAATGCAGTCGTGTTATTGTATAGTTACAAAATACACGCCTGTCACACCTGCACTGAAATTACTAGGATTCCTTCTGAGTTATTATTTCCTAAAATTAAAAACCAGAACTGACAGGTCGCCCTGTCCCCAGGGTTCTGATCAGGAGCTTCCTGTTTCTGCAATGAGCCCAAGTTCACTGAGGTACTGGATATTATTCTCTCCTAGGGCACCGTGGGTGGGGAGGGTTGCTTGTCAACAAAGTTTAAACACTTTCCTCTTTATCTATTTACTTCCTTTGTCAAATCGTAGAGCCTGCAGATCATACTGATATGTGAGACCCCTCGCCACCTTTGCACCCCTGTGTCGAGGGAGCACAGCTGTGCAAGGACAATCTGTAGTGGCAGACTCTGGGACTGTCCTGGGAAATCCACATTTGGACACTGGAGATGCTGGGAGGCATCACCTCCCGGCTAGCCTCCAGGAAGCCACTATACATCAGCATTGTAATGTCCATGTCGGGAACAAGCAGATGTGTTGAGAAATGTCCAGGAAAACACAGGAAGTGCTGAACCTCTTGAGAAGTTGTCGAAGTTTGAGGAAAGCACTGCCGTGGGATCAGGTTCCTGTCCCTAGAATGGGGAAGTTTAGATGTTTGCTTGTTTCCACTTACTTGTTCTTAAAGCAGAGCTGCCACTCTGGGGGTGATTCACGCTGAGTCAGCTCTGGGAGCCAGGAGGGAGCACCGCAGGGAGAGGCAGCGCATGAGAAGCTTCCCAGGGCATCCATGCTCAGTCCTCCGAGGAAGCAGAAACACCCAGGCCGTGCTGGGAAAACCTTGATGGTTCTGAAGACTCAGCACCTCAGACCTCAGTAGCAATGTTCACACGAGCGCCATCTTGTTCCTTTGATCCAGTAAGCAGAGTCACATATTCTGGAAACTCAATTTTTCTCTTATGTTTCACTAATGCTATGTTTAAGCGGGGAGAACTAATTGACAATTTGGAATCAATAAATTAGTAATGTTAGTAACAGTAATAATAATAGCTATATTTAGTGTTTGGTCAGGAAACAGAACTCGATTTCATCTAGTCGTAACGGTGTCCAAAGCTAAAAAAGCCAGAGATGGCAGTGAAGCCACCCAGAGATCAGCCACAGCATGAAGCCACCACCACCCCCTGGGCTGGAATGACAAATGGAGGCAGGAAGTGTTGCCACCAACACGAAGTTGCAGGGCTGCCTGGGAGGGGCTGGAACCTGGAGAAGGAGCTGATACCACAGGACATGCCAGAGGGCAGAGCAAGAGGGTGAGAATACCCCCCTCATATCCTTCCCAAGCCTTCCATTGGCTGGTCCTGGCTGGAAACCAGTCAGGGGCATATAGGAAACTTAGCCATAGTCCCTCCTTACCCACATCTGTTCCAGCCAGAGTTACTCCTTCTCCATCAGCACCACCATCAGTGCTGTTCCTCCAGCCTGGACCCTCCAACCTGAGAACGTTCTGATTCTTTCCTCCCGGTTCCCCCAATCCATCACAAGGCCTATCAGGTCCATCTCAGATCTGTCCCCTTCTCTCCACCTCCTCAGAGCCCACCCTAGCCCAAGCCACCTGCATCTCTCACCCATTCCTTCGCAGCAGCCTCAACTGAGCTCCCATCTTTCACTGAGTCAACTTCTCTTTAATTCTTCATCATGCAGCAAGAATAATCTTCTTACAACTTAGGTTATCAAATTTAGCGAATAAAAATTCTAGATCTTCTGTTAAGATAGAATTTCAGATACACCGTGACTATTTTTTAGTATAAGTATGTGTCAGGCACATGTGACGCAGCAATTCTACTGCTAGGTATATACCCGAGAAGAATGAAAAGATGTATTCACACAAAAAATTATATATAAATATTGATAGCAGATTCACAATAGCCAAAAGGGGGAAACAACCCACATGTCCATCAACAGATAAATGGATAAACACAATGTGATAGGTCCATATAGTGGAAGATTATTCAGCGATAATAAATGAAATACTGATACAGTCTGTAACATGACTGAACCTTGAAAACATTACACTGAATGAAAAAAGCCTGTTACAAAAGACCACATATTATATGCTTCCACTCCTATGAAAGGCGGGAATAGAGAAATCTATAGAGAAAGAAAGCAGCTTAGCGGTTGCTAGGGGGTGGGGTCAGGATGGTAAGGCTGGGAGGACAGTTGATAGCTAAAGGGTATGGTTTTGTCTGGGTTTGTTTAGGTGAAGAAGATTTTCTGAAATTGACTGTAGTGATGGTTGCACATGTCTGTGAATACACTAAAAAACATTGAAATGGGTGAATTGTACACTATGGGAATTATATGCCAATAAAGCTGTTTGGAAAAAAAAAAAGTATGTCCTATGCAATATTTGTCATGTACTTATTCTAAAAATTTATTTTCTCTTCATCAGAAATTCACATTTCCCCAGGCATTCTGTATTTTATCTGGCAACCCTACCTACCGCAGAAATCAGATCATGTCACTCTCTTGCACAGATTCTTTCAATGACCTGCCTTTGAAATGAAAAAGAACCCAT
This sequence comes from Equus quagga, assembly GCF_021613505.1. Lineage (NCBI taxonomy): Eukaryota > Metazoa > Chordata > Mammalia > Perissodactyla > Equidae > Equus > Equus quagga. The sequence continues at coordinate 179,844,705 of NC_060268.1, read as the reverse complement.
ACTCCTTAAAAACCTTCAAGACCAGGAATTACCTGGGCCCCACCCTTCCTCCCACCTCCTCTCACGCCAGCGTCCTCCTTGCTCGCTAGACTCCAAACCCGGGCTGCATCTCAGTGCTCCCAACTCGCTCTTCACAGACGCTGGGTCTTCTTTACAAGCCTGTTCCCTCCTGGAACATTCCCCTTCTCACCACCGTGGCCAACTTCTTCCTGTGCTTCTGACCCCAATTACATTTCAACTGTAATAGGTCAGGTGCCAAAGGTAGCTGAAAGAAAAATAAATAGAATATCAAAGGTGAATTATCTGGCCTGGGGAAAAAACCCTGAAAAGATCATTGTTTAGTCCTAATATCAAGGCATCTTTTTCTAATGCAGTTTTTATCGGGCATCTCCCAAAGGGATCTGACATCACTCATCGATTCGTGTCTTCTCTTTTTCTGTCGGGGGACTCCTCTAGAGTGGGTAGGCTGCCATCCCCACCCCCACTTGACCCAGCTGTCATCGTTCTCCACCCTAGCACCCTATTTGGTGCCTCACGGTCACCTTCCCAGTCGTAAGTGTTTCACTGCTCTTGTCCCCTGTGGGTCCCCTGCAGGCAGAACGCACACTGAGGGCACACCTACCTGGACCCAGTTACACCCCACTCCCTGCAGGGCCTGGCGCCAGCAAACAGCTCTGATTTCTGCCCTCTTGGAACAGTGCTTGGCACACAGGAAGCACTCTGTAAGCGTTTGCTATTAGAAGGGGGAGGAAGTCAATAGATACTTTTTGAACAAAGTTCATGGAAAATAGTAGGAATGTTGAGGTGGCTCCCCATGCCGGCTATAGGAAGTGGCACAAAGAAATAAATGCCTGCGAGGGACAAAAAGGCTGCTGGAAGAAACTTCCTGGACGTACTCCTCACAAGTCAAGGGAATCTTCATTGTCAGCACCGTGAGCACCAAGGCACAGGCTTGGTCCTAAAGGGTCTGTGCCACAGGCTATGTCTCCAAGGTCTTGCCCAGCTTGGCCAAGCCTGACGTGCCACCTAGCCACTCTCACTAGGTTTCATTGCATACAGAAGTTGGAAGAGAGAAGACAGGCCCAGTCTCTGGACCAACTCTGAACCAGTACATGCTCACCTGCAAACAGCCGCATTCATTTTTCTTCCCGACCATTCTACTTCAGACCATGAGACGATAGACCACTCCAGTTCGCATGTCTAATAAATCCAAGAATAAGAGGCCAAGTTATAACTCTCATATCATCAAGGGCCCAAAATAATGGTAATTCTCAGATTTCCTATTTGAAAATTGCAATGTTCTCTCTTTAAGCCCCTGTTTAAAGCATTTGCATACTCGAGAGGGAGAGAGACAGAAGAGAATCTTTGTACAATGGAAAGTCAATAGAATTTTTTTTCTTAAAAAGTGAGAACATTTGAAAAGGAAACCATCACCAAGTAACTTGCAAGCAGTTGAGCTGGATGCTCATGTGTTTCCCACCCCCTCCGTATCAGATTCATCTCCACATCCCACTCCCCGGGCCCCCTGCACACAGCCCCTCCCCCTGCAAGAAAGAGAGGAGACAGGAATTGACATCAAATCCATTTGAACGACACCTGCTAAAAACTATACAAGACAAAAAAAACCCTCAACATTAGAAATAAACTCATTATTCCAAGCTTTTTTCCAGGTTGGGAAATTCAACCTTGATGTTCCATTTATTTTTCTTTCAACCACTTCTGAGACATTAGCTAACCAGAACTATGAGAATTATTTTAAAAACTTCTGAAAGAGTGGCTCTTCTCAGAAGAGGTTTAAGATAACCTTGCCATCACAGAAGCTCACAGAGACGACTGATCCCAGAGAGAAAACAGCATGGTGGCAAGACAGAACAGCCCACGATGGGAGCCACCTCAACACTCCTAAGTTCCACAAGCCTTTGTTCAAAACATATTCCCATCATGTTGCCTTCTCAGGTTGACAAATGGAGCTGACATTCAGCATTTTATGGAGCACATTAGAAGAAAAGCATCCCTTGAAGCACAGATGTAAGCAAAAACTGTGAATCCTTGACCGTGAATAGTAACAAAAGGCTTGGAACAAGAAGTAAACATCCCAGAACAAACGCCCCAACGTGGGACCATCTCAGCATGGTGCCCACGAAGGAGGACATGGAAGAACCCTTCTATGGAAGAAAGCTGAGAGGAAGAACCTATTCTCTTGGTCTTACTAGTTAGGGATGTTCACTAGCTTCTAGGTGAGAAGAAATGGGAAGCCAAGATCAGAACCTTCTGCACAGCATTTCTAATTTATTGTCTATGAGAATTTAAAATAAACTGGTTGTAGTTCTCAAAAAAAAAGCAAAATGCTTCCTCCTCAAGGATATATGACCTAAGGCTTTGGGTCTGTGAGAAGATGGGGCCACAGGCCCAGCACCTGGAAATCCAGGATTCCCCAGCTGCCACCCAGAACCCGAAGTGGCAGTTGCCTAATCTCCTTGTTGCTCATCAAGCAGGCCGTTGTGAGCAGGTATTCCCCCCCGGTATAGACAGAATGCTTAATTTTCTTTTTTAATCATGAGTTTTGAGCCCGAGGCAGGCACATTTCCAAGCACTCGGTCGCTGAAAGATTTTGAAGACAAGGCTTGAAGCATTCAAGAGCTTTTCAAAATTAAGTCTTTTCCTGTTCCTTCCATCATCCTTACCTGGGGTTTCCTGTCACTCCTGATCCATGGGAAACTGGGAAATTGTTGGAGCAGATGAAACACCTCAAACGCTCATTCGTTATCCTGAAGAAAGTGACAGAGCAGTGATGGCGAGAGGGCTCCTATAATCTTCGGAATGGCCATTTGTAGAAAATCCAGGGAAAAATCCATTTAAAAAAAATCCTCTTCCTTTAATGAGTTTGAAATATCGAATATTCAAGCTGAGGGAATACTGATCATAATGAGGCGCAGGATTGATGGTGACGCTAAAGCCACTGCAAATAGCTGGGCTCACATTCTTTTTCACGTCGACTTTGACTCGGCCCCGCCAGACTCATCTTCTCCCTCCACTCCGGCCGTCCAGCGCGCCGCTCCTCATTTGTTACAACATAAAAGTCCCCTTAATATTTTTTATCATTTCACATCACAGGCACGAAACGACACCCTCAGGAACAACCTGTCCACCCGTGTATGTTTTCAGCATTGCCAGCATCTTCTGCAATTTTGTGAAGCTTGAAATGAGACTTCGTGGTGCTGGGGAGAAGTGACAAACCACTGATTTCAGAGCCCACTGGTTTTCACCCCCATCTGGCCCTGTTGGTTACAAGAGCACAACGGGGTTCAGCCTCTGTGATGGGACCAGGCGCTGGGTGAGGCTCTGGGCCAGCATTGTCCCGATGTGGGTGGCAATGGAAGAGCGCCAGGCCGTGGCTCTCTGAGGCACACAGAGTGCAAGTCCTTCGGCCTCCTCAACCTGTAAGATTTCCAAGTAGGAGTTCTTTGAGGAATTGCTTCCTACCAAAAAGTGCCGTACACGCTCATCCTGGGAAAAAACGAAAATAAAATCAAGATTTCCAGCAGCTCTTCTAGGCATTTTCATAAATACTCTGCAAAGGACTTGTTTGTTTGTTTGTTGTTAAGCCTGTTTTGCTTAAGGTAACAAAAATGCTGGGGCTCTCCTGGGATTTTGATGCTAAGTGATTTTGCAATGTTGCTGCAGACTCTATGAGCATCTTGTCAGCTAGTTTGTCCGGGGCGCTTAAAGTGAGTTGCAAATGTTGTGCTTTGACATCCGTCACCCTGAGAAGAACCAGCACCCACTTATGTCCTGCTCTGTAATTTTCCGTAAGTGCTGGATTCAGCTCTGCCTTTCAGGCAGCCTCGGTGTCACTGAACCGATTCTCCACCCCGGCACTTCTCGTGTTCTCTGGTTCCCATTCCGGCAAAGAATTTCCACAGGGCTTGGAGGCTGGCTCTCTGGATCCACTGACCAATCTTCCGCATCAAAGGCTCCCCTCTCCAGCAGACCCGCGCCACCCTTCCACCGCCCAGCCTGCCCCAGCCTGGTTGTCAGAAATGATCGTCAGATGCCCCCCATCCCATGGCTTTGTTCCAGGGACATGCACTGAGGGCTCCCTCCCATCCGGGCCTTGGTGAAGATGAGGACCATGCATGGCCTCCTCTGGGAAGCTAGGATAAAGAGAAGGAAGAACAGTACTCAGGAAAGAGACAAGTCAAGACTGTGAATAATTGCTCCTGCCATCCTAAAGGCAACAATTACCGAAAACAGAAAAAAAAGAAAAGACTCATTTCTCCTACAGAAATGCTGCGGGGTGCCAGTTGTTAACATGAAAGGAAATTACCAAATAGCAGGTAAAAAGTTTAAAAAAAGTGTCCTGATTAACCAAATAGCTAGGAAACTGTGTGGTTTTCTTTCCCCCTTTACCATGCCCTCCCACCCAAGAACTTAATGCACTTGCTGTGAAAAAAGGGGTGAAATGGCAAGAAAAGGATGCCAGAACCCAGATATGGAGAAGCACATAAAGCATGCAAGATCACAAACACATAAAACACATCAAAATAAATCTGTCATATTACTATATTTACTTCTTTGTCCCTCTTCTGCTGGCTGGCTGCGTTATAAATCTCCCGTGGAGGAAGGGAAGGTGGCGAGCGCAGGTAGCGTATCCTGAGATTTTGAACATAAATATGGAGTTGCGGGGGAGGGCACGCAGCCTATAATGCGTCCGCTTCTTTGATAAGTTAATATGTCCTCATAGCATAAGGCATAGGCGAGCTTGACATTTGAATCATTTATGGCTTGGGGGGGAAATGGCAGAAGCCTTATTTTTTTCCAGAAAAGAACCCACATGTCTTTATAAGCAGTGAGAGTGTCATTGATGGCGCTCGGGAGCTTTACCATTTCAGCCATAAACCATGTGTTCGGGAGCCAGGCCATTTCTGTCGAGGAGTTATTATTCGACAGTTCCAACTGGAGAGCCCACCATCCCAGCTCAGCGCACTGCTCTGGGCCTCTCCACCGTGGCCCTGAGCAGATTTCACCCCAGCACAGTCATTGGAAGGCTCAATGGCACATGCGCGGTCAAAATACCTTTTCTTCCATCTGCTGGCTGCAGCCTTGGGGGCAGGGAAGTCACTGCGAGCCCTGGGAGGTGCGTTCAATTTGAATAGCTCGTGGTCTGAATAAAACCCACTCTGCACCTATGTCCTTCGAGGTTTTTCGTATCAGTTTGGTTCATTCTAGGTAGCCATAAAAGATTGAAATAGGCCCAACTCCGGATCCCAACTGTGTATTTGAGATGTGGCCAACCTTACTGTGTTTCAACATGAACCACCTTACCCACACGTGCATTAGCCATTCTGTCTCCACACCCACAACCCCAGCAGTATTTACACCCATCCTCCCTCCAGCATTTACGGAGCACTTGGTCTGAGGTCAGTCTGGGGACCAAGCCCTCAGGAAGCTGCCATTTCTCTGCACTGCCCTCAGCTGAAATGTCTAAATACCACAGCACAGAGTGATTGTTGGCGGTGTCAGGGGTTGACAAGCGCAAGGGAAGTGGAGAGGCTGGGAGAGCAACAGATGAGGCGGGGGCTCCATCCTCTTGCCCCTGAATTGTTTTCCCAGAGTCAGAATTAGGCCTGGCCCCAGGCTCCTTGACATCCAAGCCCAAGCCGTCTGCTACTTTAAACGCAAAGGAAGTGAAAGTGAGAAAAAGACCAGAGTGGGGCTCACCAAGACCGTCCACCCCAACTCTCACCTAGGATCTTTTTCTCCTCCTAAGTCTTTGACCTTAGATCTACCTGCTGCTCTAGGAGCAGAAGGAACCATCATTTTCTTCTGCACCCTCCCAATAGGTCACCTTCTCTCTTACTCCCTCTGTCCCAAAATTCTCCAGGTACCTCTCTCCCCACCATGCCCAGATACAGTCACCCAATCTGGATTTTCTCTTCCAGGTGCCTGGGGAAGCCATCTCCTCACCTGCCTCCCTCCCATCCTTGACCTGTCACCCTGAGGTTCACCAGACACCGCAGTGCCGGCCTGGCTTCCTCCCACTCTAATGGTCCTAGACATCCCATGGCCAGATGGCTCTATGACTCAAATGCCTGTGGCTGCTCCCTAAGTTACCCAGCAAGCCTCTCTCTGCCATTCACGGCCAAGCTTGTTCAAGAACAATAGAGCCCCGTCTCTCTTTTCACCCACCCCCTGCTGTCTGGCTTCCACCTGCTCCAGGTCCCTCCCTCTCTGTGACCACGATCACTTTGCCTGTCGCACAGGTCAGTGCACACTGTTCACTTCTCATTCTCCTGCTCCCTCCATGGCTTTGGGCTCTAGTGGCGTGACTGACTTCTTGCTGTGCCTTCTTCTTTGGCTGCGAGATAGGGCCCTCCTGGTGGAACGTCTCTGGCTTCTCCAGCTTGGTCTCCTCGTAACATTTGAGGACTTGCTTCTCCAAGGGTGGTCTAGGCACCAGCAGGGAACTGTGGGAAATGCAGAATCCCTGGCCCCATCTAGACACACCAAATCCAAGCCTGCATTTTAGCAAGATCCCCAGGTGACCTGAACACACATTAATTCCATAAAGGGCTGTCTTAGAGCAGTGTCTCCACTCTTAGTTCATCACAGAAACTGCCTGGGGCATGGAGAGGTGTCCCTTCCCCCAGGAGATGATGATTCCCTCTGCTTGGTGCCCTCAGGGTTTCTTGCCTGTTCTCCCTGCATAGGCTGCTCCCACAGTCTCCGGAGATCTCATCAGCCTCCTGCTGATGACTCTCAGACCTGTATCTCCACCTTGGATTTCTATCCCAAATTCTACATATCATCTGTATTAGTATCCTGGGGCTGCCATAACAAAAGACCACAAACTGAGTGGCTGAAAACAATAGAAACTTGTCTCACAGTTCTGGAGGCCAGAAGTCAGACGGCAAGGTGTTAGTAAGGCTGGATCCTTCTCTCCTAGCTTCTGGCTGCTGCTGGCAATCCTTGACATCACTCTAATCTCTGCCTCTGGTGGCGGGGTGCTCTCCCTGTGTCTTCCGGGTCGCTGCCTCCAAATCTCTCCACTCCACTGCAGACAGAGTTCTCTTGCCAACCATAAATCTGACCTTGTCACTTCCCTGAAAACAGTCTTCCATGATTCTGATGGAAGACCAGACTCCTCCATGGGGTTTTCAAAGTCCAGGATGCCCTTTCCTGCCCCCATCTGCTCCTGACTTGCCTCTCACTGCTTCATCTCCTCATATTCTATTCCCCAGCCACACAAACCTGCTTCAGCTCCCCAGACAGGCACTGCCTTCTGACAACCAGCACCTCCTTATCTGCTAGACTTCAGCTCAAAAGTCACCTCCTCTGGGAATCTGTCTCTGAGACTTGAATAGCTTGAGCATCTTTCTACTTGGCTTCCAAAGCACCAGGTATTCACTCCCAACACAAGACTTAACCTGCCACATTGGAATTGCCTGCTTACTGTTCTGAGTATCTCATCATGTTGCAAAGAGCATAGCAATGGGAAGTACACTCGCTCACCACAGAACCCCCTGTGCCTGGACTGTGCCTGATGCAAGAGGTGCTCAGGAGATGCCTATAAACTGAATCAAAAGGAAGGAACAAAGAATGTCTGTCCTCTGCTTCATAGTCAAGTCTCAGACTCAACAGACTTTCCAGGACAACAAGCTTTCCTGGGGAATATGGACTTCCTGGCTGAAAGCAGTGGCTCGATAGTTAATTGCCTTGTAAACGGTTTTCTGAAGCTTGTAGCTTAGGAAGTGTGCTTAACTACTCTGTTCATCATTTACTCATCAACCCCAGTGGAAAGGTGAGAAAGGACTGTCACAGTCAAAAGCACTGGAAATCTGGATGATCCTGAAGTTTGCCTTAGTATTTTTTAATGAAGCAAATTATTTTATCTAGGCATTGAAGTTGGAAAAGATAAACCAGCCAGTCTGTCATATGTTTTTCAAACTATTTAAGAGAAAGCAAAGAACATGTTTTCAGATTGGCTCTACCCTGAGGAGCCCTTTACCTAATTAATTCCCATAAAACCACTGTGAGTTGGGTGAAATGAGTTAAAAGTCAGACCTAATTCCCTGGAAGCCAGGGGACCACATCTCAAAAATCACCCTCCCAAATGAAATCAAATCAGGGTCTCCATAGAGCGCTTCTTTGCTGAATGGCGCGTGGAGGTGTAATTCCTCCCTGTCCTCCAGTGGCCCTCTGTGGCACCACCATCACAGTCGCTGTTCTGGTTTGTCTTCATGTCTGTCTCCCCTGGGCCACCATCTGGGCATTCCATAGCCTGGTCCATGCCTGTGCCCTGGAGTAGGGGCCCAGGGGAAAATCGCTGTACTGATGAGCACAGTATTATAAGTAGGAATCACCAGCTGATGGAACCAGTAGTCTCCTCCAATTTAAAAGTTGTCCTGTAAGCTGACCCCTATATTCCACATCTCTACAGTTTTTTGGACATGTACACAAGGGCTTTCACCCTTGGTACCGAGGGAAAGGAAGACCAGTACCTTCCCAACATTACAGCATCTCCTAAGCTTGCGATGCTCATGTCCTTTGTACTCAGAACCCCGGTCAAATCACATTCACAGAGCAAACATTTTCGCTTATTACTGGCCACAAGCAGATGACAGGAATAAATGCAGCTTAGAGCTCACAACATGTTGAGTTGAGTACATCACAGACTCGCAAAGACGTCTACGCATAAGTTGTGGAGAATAAAGCAAGAAGGATGCAGCAATATGGAAAGGAAAAATGGATTTGAAAGATGAAGAGGATCTCCCAAAAGTGCAGAGCCGCAATATAGTTCTCCGGACGGTAGGATGCAGAGAGAAATGGAACAAGCTGACGTCCAAAGGGAGGTGGGCTGCCAGGTCACGCAAGACCTCCCCGGGATAGCAGAACCTGCTTCGCCCCTGGAAACGGCGGAGGTTCTCGCGTCAGCGCAGGTTCATAGGCAGGCCGAGCATTCTCTGTGACCTATCTGTAAACCCTCCCCAGTTCTGTCCTCCATCCCCAGCCCCTGTAAGGATTCATAAGAGAAGCAAGGCTACAAGAGGGATGCCATGCCAAAGATAGTCTTGAACCATTTGCAGTTACTAGCAGTTGGAGTAGAAGTAACAAACAGCTTATGAAGCCCCAGCACCCGTCACCACACACCATCGTGCAGTGATGTCATGGGTAAGGTCCACTGCACCCCAAAGTCAGGCACCTACCACAATAGCTGGCCAACAACAGGCTGACAAACCGAGTACCAACGTACTATTCAAGGAAAGAAGATGTCTCCCATCCCCAAAGTAACAGAAAACAAAAAGGCAAACCGACCAATACACCCCCACCTCCCTGCGTCTTCAAGTTAAAATTTTCACCGGGTGCAATCAAACAATTAGGTCTTGTGGCAGACATGGACATATGCCACTCAGATCCCCCTTCGAGAAAGGCCCCCCTGCTCATCTGGAAGAGGCAGGTCAATGGATAGTCTTCAGGTGCTCACTCCTCCCTGTGCACCTCAGCTTTTGGGCCAGGTCAAGCACCCTTGGGACTGGCCTTCAGCTAATGACTTAGCAAAGAGGTGGTAGCTGCATTATTTCCTTTCTTGGAGTGGCCACAGAGAAAGACTGGGTAAGGCAGGAGCACCAGGGTGGGGCGTTTCCACCCAATGCAAGACTTCTCTGCTCCTCCTTGGGTTAACGTAGATGTTGTTTCTTCTTTGCAAAAGCTCACTCTTCTTATGTTTAATGTTCACTCTTCTATCATCAGTTAACTCGGTTAAGAAATCATGAGCTGGGCCAATCCGGACCAAAATACTTTATGACATGATGATTACAGAGAGAATCATCATGGCGTGAAATAAACATTATACCTTAAAGCTTAATACATCAAAGCAGTTTCAATGGCTTTAGGGGACTCCTCTCTTCTTGGGGTGCTAGTTCAGGCAGACATAGTTCTCTGGTTACCATCCAAGGCAGTGTTTCCCAAAACACACCTCACTGAGTGATGGCAGGATGAGTTCCTTGAGTAAAGAGTTCAGTAGAGAAATTTGGTGGGAAAATTCTTAGCTTTTGATTTTATTTTAGAAATTCACAATGTATAGTAATACTGTGTATGAGAAATCCTGCAATAAAGAAGCCTTTTTGATGTTGTTCAATCAACCATTTTCCAAGTAAAATCAACTATGGAATCTTATTTCCATCCAGATACCTCTTAACATCTCAGCAATCGCTAGTGTTCCATGAAACAAGTTCAGAAACTGTTGGTCAGGGATGTTATCTCCTTTGTTTTTTCATAGAGGTACTGTTTTCCTATCAGTCTTATGTAAGAGCATACTATCAGTTAGAGAAACAGAAGAAAGAAAACTAGAGACGCAATCCCATCACTCAAGCATAATTACTGTTAGTATTTCAATGCATTTTCTTCCACGCTTCCTCCTCAATTAGTTCAAAAAAATAGTTGGAGGTATTTGTCTATGTCAGAAGTTCTGCAATGCCCTACCATACCCTGCAGCTTCTAGTATATCAGCTGCTTCTGCCTTCACTCACTTACCCATCAGGGCTCCATCTCTTGGCCCTGCATTAACTCTCTCTTGCCAATCAGTTGGACACTCCCCCATTGTCATTCTGCCACACCCACCATGCAAATTCACCTTCCTGATCAGCTCAGCCCTGTGCCCTGGGCTGCTGAGACTGATTGGGGAACTGACTGCCAACACAACCCCCCAGTCAGCAGCTTGGCAATTCTTCTGGTCCTTGGTTCCCTCTGCAGCCTGGGGGTGAATTCCCCACCAGTGCTCTGGGAACATGCCTGCCTTTCTTCTCTGAGATCATCCCATCATCCTGTTCCTCTCTCCTGTATTTTCAGTCTCTCCTCTCCCTTGGTTCTTCACTTTAGCCTGTAAATATGGTCATATCTCTCCCGCATTAAAAGTCTTCCTGGATCATATGTCCCCTTTTTAGCAACTGTCCAAACTCTTTTCCTCCTCTGAGAAGAAGCACTCATAGCTGAAGTCTATAACCATTGAAGTCAGTCTCTTACATCCATGGCTCCTTTCCACCACCCTCTTCTCCATTCATTCACTCATGTGTTCTGCAAATACTCACAGAGCACCTAGCATCTCTTGGACATAGTGCTTGCCATGGAGGATAGATCTGGAAGAAGACAGGCCCAGCCTTGGGGAGCTCATGGAATATTTGGGGAAGGGCAAATAAATTATCATCATATGGCACGAGCCTACTGAAAGAAATGCAAAGTGCTCTGAGAAGCCTCGTTCCTGAAACCACCACAACCTGGGTTACGTCTTCATGGTCTTCTGAAACTCTTCTCTCTTCTCAACTGGGGCAGCAGTGTTCTCAGCACCAGATCCAATACTGTCTCCCCTCTACTTCTGCTCCAACGTTCAACCCCACACTGTACTTACAACTAACTCCCTCCGCCTCCCCTCGGCCCTTCCCTGTCCTGTGTTTTCCAGCTCTCCGATGTCTTGGGGAATGCATCTGGCCCTGTCACCCTCAACCACCAGTCTGTGTGGAAGATTCTCAAGTCTGAATGTCTAACTCAGTCCCTTCTGCTGAGTTCAAGCCCCACTTCTAGCTGCAGTCGACACAGAGCAGGCCAATCGGTCCCTCAAACTCAGCATGTCCAAAAGCAAAATTGTGACCTTCCCCAGTGTGGTTGGAAACCATAGAAATGATCCTGAATCCATTGTTCTGTCTCACCCACTACACCCCTATCTTCGCTAATTAATGCTATTGTTGTGAGCTTCACAATGCCCCTGAAAGGTGGTTGTTTCCCACTCTACTGCCCTATTCTGGACAATAATTAATGCCAGTCGAAATGATTTTGATGGATCCCTCCAGTCTCTCCCTCTTCCACTCCATCCTATCTCAGATTCATCTTTTCAAAACACCACTCTTCTTCTTCACATGAAGGTGATAACTCCTTATTACATGGAGACTGAAGTCCAGACTCCTTGTAGAAATCAACACACTGCACAGTTTTTCCTGCTTCCCTTTCAAACCACTTAGCCCCGACCTGGCACATGGTAGCATTTAATAAATGTTTTCTAGTTGTTGTTGTTACTATAATTATTATTGCTATTATTCTTATTGCCTTCACACACACAGAGCTGGAGAAAAACCCATTCTTTTGTGCATTCATTTATTCCGTAATAATATTGGGCACTTTCTGTGTCCAGGTACCACTCAGGCTCTGCAGATTCAATAGCAAGCAATACAGACGAAACCCTGCTCCTATGGAGCTGATGTTCTAGTTGGAGCAGACAGTCAATAACAAATTAAAGGCAAACATATGTTGTTTCAAGAGGAGAACAGAAAGGCAGAGGAAGGAGAAAGGAGATTAGGGGCTTACTGTTTTATGCAGGGTGGTCAGGGAAGATGTTTCTAACCAGGTGGCATTTAACAAGACTTTTGAAGGAAAAGAGACAACAGGCCATGTGACTATGTGAGGGAGGAGCATTCCCAGCAGAAGCAACTGCTACTGCAAAGGCCCTGAGGTGGGATCATGCTGGGTGTTTCTGATGGGGAACAGCCAATAGGCCATCGTGGCAAAATTGGAGACGGTAGAGGGAACAGGTGGAAGATCAGGTTGGGAAGGACCAGAGGCCCCGATTGCTCAGGGCCGTGTAGGTCATATAAGGAGAGTGGGGTTTATCTTTTCTTCTGGGAAAGAATACTAACATAAAATACGTTTGGAAAATGCTAAGTAAACTGAAGGATGTCTTTAATTTGCTAATTTAAAGAGGGAAGTACATACCATTTCCAAATCTGTTTTCCTCGCCGAACTCTTTCGTCAAACGAACCCTAATTCCCATCTTTCTGTGGAAAACAGTTTGGAATGTGGTCTCAAACATGGACTAGAGAAATCTTACTAACTCTTCTAATAACAATTAAAGTTGTTAACAACCAAACAATTCCATGTTCCAGTTGTACATAGAAATGCTTTGTCTTTTTAACATTTGCTCTCTGCAGTGAATTTAGGAGCTTATAGCTAGAAAGTGAGATTAATGTACATGTGCATGTGTTTATTGTTTACGAAAATAAGTCTGTTTTTATTTTATGAAAATCAAGAGTCTGTGTAGGCATGGCAATTTCCCCAGTTTTCTCATGCCTGCCTTCCTGAGGTCTAAATGCAGAGGAGGCATTCAAAAACCCTTCTAGCATTTCTCAGAAAACTTTCTTTTTCAGGTTATGGAAATTCTACATACACTATGACACAGTATAATCTACAAAACCCACCACTGCTCCAAATTTCAAAAAAAAATAGCAAAGAAAAATGAATTATTTTCTTGATCTATAGTAATTTTTTGTTGTAATTCACTAATAAAAATACTTGAGGAAGTAAGTAAAGAATATGGGAAATACTTGTTGGTAGTATTTGCAAATAATGAAAATAAAATAAGAACCTCCAGACTTTATTGAGCCAAATTGATTTCCATAGCTCTTACTAGGTGATATTTGTCACATCACATATTTCTTTAATGTGCTAGTGACAGATTACCTAAGAGTCAAAGGAATCTTGATCAGCACTCTGGGGCTCAGTCCTCATGTATAAGACCAATTTCTATGGTCCAGCCCACAGTCATCTCAATTAGGTCAAACAACCAGTATGGAAGCAACTAGCTGAGTTCCCTTCAACACGCTCGGAAGCAGTTATTATCCCCTTGCTTTCAAAATAGCTGATAATTAAAGTAAATCCAACCCTGAGTTTTCAAATCAATTTGATGTCCACAGAGCACCGACATGAACAAATGTACTTTTAAAACTTTATCTTAAAAGTATAGCTTATAGTCCCCAGGCAGAATGAAATGGCTGACCAGAGAAAACAAAGAGACTATTCTTCAACTTTTTTCTTGGTTTGCATACAAAGTTAAGTAGCCAACAAGTTGTTTGAATTAGTTATTTTTCACTCAGGAAGCCTGAAATAGTGAACACATCATAAAGAAATTATGACTTCCTATTTCGTACTTAAAGGAGGCAAAATTATTTAGATTGAGAAGATGTATAATAGCAAGTGGATACTGTGTAGGTATTTAATGCTGGCACAAAGACACGTGAACAACGACTGCTTGTTTTATACTTTCCCTATCTTATTCTTAGGATATTAAAAAGCGAAATAAAAAGCAAAATGTTTAAAAATTATGAATCAGTAGAATATATATAACCACAAAAGCTAATAAATTTTTTAAGAGCTAGTGAATAAAATTCAGTAATAGATTAAAGGAATAGAATATTATGACTTAGGAAGTTTGTTCAAGAAAGTAAGGGGGAGATCACAGGATGCACCATAAATAGTCAGTTCAATATATCTTAAAATAGTTTCTATAAAAAATTCTAATTAAAAAAATAGCACACATTACAAAAGCATTCTTGCTTAACATGACAGAAAATGGGAATCTCAAACCAACGTTAAACGTTTTACTCGGTAGTTACATGCTAGCGTTTTTCTCGTTAACATTACTAACGCAGGCCTGATGCTCATTGTCAACCTTATTAATTATCATTGCTCTGAAATTCTAGGCCATGCAAATATGATAAAAGGAGGAAATTAGATGTATAACTATTAGAAAAGTGTGGTGAAAAATTATCGTTACATAGACCATAATTACTAACAAAATGAAAAAGAATCAATAGAAAATATATTATGATTAACAAAACAAAATATAATTTAAAAATTAGCTGGATTCTAGATAAACATATTGAAGATCAAAAGTATACATAAATGCTCTACTCAAAGGACAGTTGTAAACAAAACTTTTTAAAAGACATCATGACATTCACTTCCAGCCAAGATGGAATAACAAGGACTCGATGTGCCCTCATCTGGAAGCAGCCAAAAAAAATCAAATGAAATATATGAAAAAAAAAATTGTTTTCAAGACACTGGACACTGGGCAATGAAGCAGAACGATTAATGAGGAATGGAAACAAATGACGTGAGGTAGACAATTGCTCCAGCTCTCCACCTGGAGAAAGTCTCTGAGAAGGAACTCAGGAGGAGGCCTGGCAGACAACCTGAGCCAAGAAGATGAAGCTGAGAGTCAGAGAGACTAGAACAGCCAGCTTCTCAGAAGAAGCACCAGAGAGGAAAGTGCTGGGCAGAGAGAGCTCAGTAGAGTACTGAGCATTGCGTGTGTGTGAGGAAACTGTTGAGGCTGGAGGGAAAAAAACACTGAAGGGATTAAAGGAAAAGATACCCCACAATCCTACAGGGCTAGGAGTAGTACCTGATCCATCTAGTCAGACTAGAAAACCTTATAATTCACAAGTCACCAGGTAGAGTAGTCAGAAGGTCTTGCCTCAGTAGAGGGGAACAATTAGATGGACACTAAATGCTGCTCTGGTTTACCTAAAAGAGCTTAGTAGCAAGACATGAAAGGATCAAAATGTTTTTAAGTAACAACTGCATCTAAAGAACTAAATTCATAATATTTATAGAAATACAAAAATATGTAACCCCCAACTAGGTAAAATTCATAATGTCTGCCATACACTTAAAAATTACCATACACACAAAGAAGCAGGAAAATACAACCCATTATGGAATAAAAAGCAATTAATCTAAACTGACGTGGAACTGATACAGATGTTAGAATTAGCAGACTAAAGTTATCAAAACACATATTGTAATTGTATTCCATATGTTCAAAGAGATAAATAGAGACATAAAAGATTCTTTTAAATACCCAAGTCAAGATGCAAATTAGTGTGTGAGATGGACTGGATGGGGTTAACAGCAGATTAAACGACGCAGAAGAAAAGATTAGTGAACTTGACGTAGCAATAAAAATTATGCAAAATTAAATACAGAGTGGGGAGTGGGACGGGACGTTAAAAGTAAACAGAACATCAGAAGCTCTAGGACGGCTGTGAGTGATGTAACACATAGAACTGGAGGCCCCAGAGGAAAGGAGAGAAGAGAAGACAGAAAAATATTTGAAGGAATATTCAAATTTGATGAAAACTATAAACCTACAGATCCAAGGAGATCGATGAACTTCAAGCATAAGAAATTGGAAGAAAACTACACTGCGGCACACCATAATCAAATCGGCCAAAAACAGTTCTAAAGAGAATAGATTTTTTTTTTTAAAGATTTTATTTTTCCTTTTTCTCCCCAAAGCCCCCCAGTACATAGTTGTATATTCTTCGTTGTGGGTCCTTCTAGTTGTGGCATGTGGGACGCTGCCTCAGCGTGGTTTGATGAGCAGTGCCATGTCCCCGCCCAGGATTCGAACCAACGGAACACTGGGCCGCCTGCAGCGGAGCACGCAAACTTAACCACTCGGCCACGGGGCCAGCCCCGAGAATAGATTTTTTAAAAAGCATATTAGGTGCAGATAATCAAAGATAAGAGTGACAATGGCAATCTCATGGGAAACAACGCCATTGAGAACACAGTGGAGCAAGTACTTTAGAGTACTTCTTCAAAAACAGTCTACCTAAAATTGCATACTAAGCAAAAATCTTTTTCTTTTTTTTTGAGGAAGATTATCCCTGAGCTAACTATTGCCAATCCTCCTCTTTTTGCTGAGGAAGACGTGCCCTGAGCTAACATCCCTGCCCATCTTCCTCTACTTTATATGTGGGATGCCTACCACAGCATGGCTTTCACCAAGCGATGTCATGTCTGCACTCACGATCCGAACCGGCGAACCCCAGGCCGCCGAAGCAGAGCATGCACTCTTAACCGCTGCACCACCAGGCCAGCCCGTAAGCAAAAATGTTTTTTAATGTAGGTAAAAATAAAGATTTCTTTCAGACAAACAAAAGCTGAAAAAATTCATCATCAAAAAACCTGCTCTAAAATAAATGTTAAACAAAGTCTTTCAGGCAGAAAGAAAAACGATATTAGAAAGAAATAGCAACCTACAAGAAGGCATCAGGAACATGAGAAATAGTAAGTACATGCGTAAATACACAAGATTTTTTCTTTATGTAAAATTCTGTAAAAGATGATTGCATGAACAAGAATAATGAAATGTGATGTGGAGTTTACAATACATATAAAACTAAATTGTGAGTAGGATCCAAGATGGCGCCGTGAGTAGTCCTCTTTGTCTCTCCCCGTTTGAGTCTACAATTATTTGGACACTCATCGCTTAACAGAGGATATCCAGATAGCATCTCAGGACGTCTGAGAGACCCACGCGACCTTACATCAGAAGGCGGACGGACTTCCCTCCAGGAGGAGGTGGAGATAGGTGAAAACTCTCCTACCCTGACCAAACAGCCTAGTACCTGCAAGCGGCTTTCTTCCAATGGACGCCCCAGAAGATCAACACACACCTAGGGCAGGAGCGAGCACACACCAGAGGAGCGACGGTGGAAACAGGTGACCAGAACCCTACCTAAACCCCCCACAATTACTCCTAAACGCAGAGGGAAACTCTAGAGTTACACACCTGAACCCATGGGGAGAGTCTCGCCCTGCCATTGGCGGGGAGATCCCGCCTGGTGTCCACGGCACCTGGAGGGTCCCAGAGAGAAGCACAGAGGGTACAGCGGGCCCCCGGCTGCCACTGCCTGCACGGTGGGGCAAGGGATTGCCAGAGATCTCGGAGAGGACTGGGGCTGGGTGAAGCTCCAGAGGCTGGCTCTGCACCCCGGAGGGGAAGCTCCAGAGTTCTGCCCGGGCAGCAGACAAAACTCTGTCTGCCATTAGCGGAAGGGCTACGCCCAGCATTCACAACTCTGGGAAAGTCCCGGAGAGAATCCCAGAGGTGCGGCGACCCCCAGCTGCCATTGCCTGCCCCATGGGGCAAGGGATTGCCGGAGATCTTGGAGAGGACTGGGGCTGGGTGGAGCTCCAGAGGCTGGCTCCACAGCCCAGGGGGGAAGCTCCAGAGTTCCGCCCGGGCAGCAGACAAAACTCTCTGTCTGCCATTAGTGGAGGGGCCATGCCCAGCATCCACAACACTGGGAGGGTCCTGGAGAGGAGAATATCAGGCAGGGCAGCAGCTGACCAGCTACCACTGAAATCAGGATCTCTGGCTATCCCCCAGACAGGGCAAAGGGCTCCCCAAGTTCCTGGGGAACAGGACTGGGGCTGGGTGGAGTTCCAGCGACCTGGCTCCGTAGCCTCGGGGGAAACCCTCCAGGCTCACAGCAGCCTCAGCAAAAGCCTCTGCACAGCACTAGTAGAGAGCACCCATCCGGCAGCCACAAGGCTGGAAGACCCCGGGACAAAAGTAGCATAGCTAGGTGAGCTAACCACAGATTGTAGAAGATGCCAATAGCTCTGCTGTGACCCATAGTGGACAAGTGAGATTTTTGTGGGTGCCGACAGTGACAGAGTGGCAAATATAAGTAAGTGATCCTATCCCTAGCCGCTGGAAAAGCCCATAACACCACTGCAGACCCCAAGGAGGGAGCACGTCTAGGTGGGCTGCAACAGTAGGCACCAGCAGCCTGAAGCCCCCCGTGACGGCCCCCATGGCAGAAGAGGGAATCCAAAGGACCACTGTGACTACAAGGAGGGGCCCAGGCCCAGTTAGCAACTGCGGATAGGGTTCCTGGTTGGTGCAATATAAACAGCTGCTCCCCCACCACACCAGCAGAAACAAGTGGAAGGAGCAACTAAACTCTATCTCTATGCGGAGGCACAAATCTACAACATCAAGCAATATGAAAAAATACATTAAATCTCCAGAACAGAAGGAAAATAACAAATACACAGAAAACAATCCCAAAGAAAATGAAATATATAACCTAAATGACGATGACTTCAAAACAGCCATCATTAAAATACTCAATGAGTTAAGAGAGAATTCAGATAGACAACTCAACGAGTTCAGGAGCTATGTCACAAAAGAGTTTGATACGATAAAGAAGAACCAAACAGAAATACTGGAAATGAAGAACACAATAGAGGAGAGTAAGAAAAATCTAGATGCACTGAACAGTAGGGCCGATAATATGGAGGAAAGAATTAGCAATTTGGAAGATGGCAATATAGAAATGCTGCAGGCAGAGGAGGAGAGAGAAGTAAGACTAAAAAGAAGTGAAGAAACTCTCCGAGAATTATCAGACACAATTAGGAGATGCAACGTAAGGATTATAGGTATACCAGAGGGAGAAGAGAAGGAAAAAGGGGCAGAAAGCCTATTCAAAGAAATAATGGCTGAGAACTTCCCAAATCTGGTGAGAGAAATGGATCTTCAGGTGACAGAAGCCAATAGATCTCCAAACTTTATCAATGCAAGAAGACCAACCCCACGGCATATAGTAGTGAAGCTAGCAAAAGTCAATGACAAGGAGAAAATACTAAGGACAGCCAGGCAAAAGAAACTAACCTACAAAGGAACCCCCATCAGGCTATCAGCAGATTTCTCAGCAGAAGCTTTACAGGCTAGAAGAGAGTGGAATGATATATTCAAAAATCTGAAGGACAAAAACCTACAGCTGAGAATTCTCTACCCAGCGAAAATATCCTTCAAATATGATGGAGAAATAAAAACTTTCCCAGATAAACAAAAATTAAGGGAGTTCATTGCCACAAAACCTCCTCTTCAGGAAAACCCTCATTCCTGAAAAATCAAAAAAAGGAAAGGGGCTACAAAACCAAGAGCAGAGGAGATAAGTAGAAGGAAAACAACAACAGAGAGTAGCAGCTCTTCATCAGAACAGATTAAACCATGGGACGAGAAACTAAGGAAATTGAAGAAAACCAGAAAACAAGACAGAAAATAGAGGTGGTAGGCCCCCACATCTCAATAATCACTCTAAATGTAAATGGATTGAACTCCCCAATCAAAAGACACAGAGTGGCAGGATGGATCAAAGAACAAGACCCAACAATATGCTGCCTCCAGGAAACACACCTCAGCCCCAAAGACAAACACAGACTCAGAGTGAAGGGGTGGAGAACAATACTCCAAGCTAATAATGAACAAAAGAAAGCAGGCGTCGCTATACTAATATCAGACAAGGTAGACTTCAAAGCAAAACAGATAAAGAAAGACAAAGAGGGACAGTATATAATGATAAAAGGGACTCTCCACCAAGAAGACATAACACTTATAAATATATACGCACCCAACACAGGAGCACCAAAATTTGTAAAGCAACTCTTAATAGAACTAAAAGAAGACATCAACAACAATACAATAATAGTAGGGGACCTCAACACACCATTAACACCAATGGACAGAACATCCAGACAGAAAATCAACAAGGAAATAATAGAATTAAATGAAAAATTAGACCAGATGGACTTAATAGATATATATAGAACACTTCATCCAAAAACAGCAGGTTACACATTCTTCTCAAGTGCACATGGAACATTCTCAAGGATTGACCATATTCTGGGAAACAAAGCAAGCATCAATAAATACAAGAGAGTTGAAATAATATCAAGCATCTTTTCTGATCATAATGCTATGAAACTAGAAATCAACTACAAGAAAAAAGCAGAGAAAGGTGCAAAAATGTGGAGACTAAACAACACGCTTCTGAACAAACAATGGATCATTGAAGAAATTGAAGAAGAAATCAGATATTAACTGGATACAAATGAAAATGAGAACATGACATACCAAATCATTTGGGATGCAGCAAAAGCAGTCCTAAGAGGGAAATTCATCACAATACAGGCTCACCTCACTAAACAAGAAAAAGCTCACATAAGCAACCTCAAACGACACCTAACAGAACTAGAAAAAGAAGAACAAACACAGCCCAGAGTCAGTAGAAGGAGGGAAATAATAAAAATAAGAGCAGAAATAAACGATATTGAAACAAAAAAGACAGTAGAAAGGATCAATGAAACAAAGAGTTGGTTCTTCGAAAAAATTAACAAAATCAACAAACCTTTAGCCAGACTCACCAAGAAAAGAAGAGAGAAATCTCAAATAAATAAAATTAGGAATGTGAGAGGAGAAATCACAACAGATACCAATGAAATAAAAGGGACCATAAGAGAATACTATGAAAAACTATATGCCAACAAATTGAACAACATGGAAGAAATGGACAACTTCCTAGACTCCTACAACCTCCCCAAACTGAATCAGGAAGAAATGGAGAATCTGAATAGGCCAATCACAAGTAAGGAAATAGAAACGGTAATCAAAAACCTCCCCAAAAATAAGAGTCCAGGACCAGACGGCTTCTCTGGAGAATTCTACCAAACATTCAAAGAAGATTTAATACCTATCCTTCTCAAACTATTCCAGAAAATTGAGGAAGATGGAGTACTCCCTAACACATTTTATGAAGCCAACATCACTCTGATCCCCAAACCTGACAAGGACAACACAAAGAAGGAGAACTACAGGCCGATATCACTGATAAACATAAATGCAAAAATCCTCAACAAAATTCTGGCAAACCGAATACAGCAATACGTCAAAAAAATTATACACCATGATCAAGTGGGATTTATACCAGGGACACAGGGATGGTTCAACATCCGCAAGTCAATCAACGTGATACACTACATCAACAAAATGAAAAACAAAAATGACATGATCATCTCAATAGATGCAGAGAAAGCATTCGACAAAGATCCAACACCCATTTATGATAAAAACCCTCAATAAAATGGGTATAGAAGGAAAGTACCTCAACATAATAAAGGCATATATGACAGACCCACAGCCAACATCATACTCAATGGACAAAAACTGAAAGCCATCCCTCTGAGGACAGGAACAAGACAAGGGTGCCCACTTTCACCACTCCTATTCAACATAGTACTGTAGGTGTTGGCCAGAGTAATTTGGCAGGAAAAAGAAATAAAAGGAATCCAAATAGGTAATGAAGAGGTAAAACTCTCGCTGTTTGCAGACGACATGATCTTATATATAGAAAACCCCAAAGAATCCATAGAAAAACTATTAGAAATAATCAACAACTACAGCAAAGTAGCAGGGTATAAAATCAACATACATAAATCAGTAGCATTTCTATACACTAACAATGAACTAACAGAAAAAGAACTCAAGAACTCAATCCCATTCACACTCGCAACAAAAAGAATAAAATACCTTGGGATAAACTTAACCAAGGAAGTGAAGGATCTATACAATGAAAACTACAAGACTTTCTTGAAAGAAATTGACGACGACATAAAGAGATGGAAAGACATTCCATGCACATGGATTGGAAGAATAAACATAGTTAAAATGTCCATACTACCTAAAGCAATCTACAGATTCAATGCTATCCCAATCAGAATCCCAAGAACATTCTTCACAGAAATTGAACAAAGAATCCTAAAATTCATATGGGGCAACAAAAGACCGTGAATTGCTAAAGCAATCCTGAGAAAAAAGAACAAAGCCGGCAGAATCACAATCCCCAATTTCAAAACATGCTACAAAGCTACAGTGATCAAAACAGCATGGTACTGGTACAAAAACGGGTCCACAGATCAATGGAACAGAATTGAAAGCCCAGAGATAAAATCACACATCTATGGACAGCTAATCTTCGACAAAGGAGCAGAGGGCCTACAATGGAGAAAAGAAAGTCTCTTCAACAAATGGTGCTGGGAAAACTGGACAGCCACATGCAAAAGATTGAAAATTGACCATTCTTTTTCACCACACACCAAAATAAACTCAAAATGGATCAAAGACCTAAAGATTAGGCCTGAAACAATAATTCTTCTAGAAGAGAACATAGGCAGTACACTCTTTGACATCAGTTTCAAAAGAATCTTTTTGGACACTATAAATCCTCAGTTGAGGGAAACAATAGAAAGAATAAACAAATGGGACTTCACCAGACTAAAGAGCTTCTTCAAGGCAAGGGAAAACAGGATTGAAACAAAAAAACAGCACACTAATTGGGAAAAAATATTTACAAGCCACTTATCCGACAAAGGGTTAATCTCCATAATATACAAAGAACTCACACGGCTTAACAACAAAAAAACAAACAACCCGATTAAAAAATGGGCAGAGGACATGAACAGACATTTCTCAAAAGAAGATATGAATATGGCCAATAGACACATGAAAAGATGTTCATCATCGCTAATCATCAGGGAAATGCAAATCAAAACTACACTAAGATATCACCTTACACCCGTTAGATTGGCAAAAACACCCAAAACCAAGAGCGACAAATGTTGGAGAGGTTGTGGAGAAAAAGGAACCCTCATACACTGTTGGTGGGAATGCAAACTGGTACAGCCACTATGGAAAACGGTATAGAGATTTCTCAAAAATTAAAAATAGAAATACCCTATGACCCAGCCATCCCATTACTGGCTATCTATCCTAAGAACCTGAAATCAGAAATCCCAAGAGTCCCTTGCACCCCTATGTTCATCGCAGCATTATTTACAATAGCCAAGACGTGGAACCAACCTACATGCCCAGAAACTGATGATTGGATAAAGAAGATATGGTATATATACACAATGGAATACTACTCAGCCATAAAAAAAGACAAAATTGGCCCATTCACAGCAACGTGGATGGACCTTGAGGGTATTATGTTAAGCGAAATAAGCCAGTCAGAGAAAGACGAACTCTATATGACTCCACTCATAGGTGGAAGTTAATATATTGACAAGGAGATCTGATCGGTGGTTACCAGGGAAAAGGGGGAGTGGGGGAGGGCACAAAGGGGGAAGTGGTGTACCCACAGCATGACTAACAATAATGTACAACTGAAATCTCACAAGGTTGTAATCTATCATAACATTAATAAAAAAAAAAAAAGCTAAATTGTGTGACAATGACACAAAGGCTAGAGAAGGAGAAATGTGAATATACTATTGTAAGGTTCTTGTACTGTATGCGAAGTGATGTGTCATTCAAAGGTGGATCGTGGTAAGTTAAATATGTACACAAAACTAACCGCTAAAATAACAAAACAAAGAGCTGTAACTAATACATCTCAAATAAAAGAGACAAAATAAAACCACAAAAACAATATTTAATAAATCCAAAAGAAAAAGGGAGAAAATAGATAGGGACAAAAAGAAAACATATAGCAAGATGATCTATTTAAACCTGACCATATCAATAGCAACATTAAATTTAAATCTTCTAAATACTTCAATTAAAAAGTAGAGGTGTCAGATAATGTTTAAAAAAGAAGGCCCAAACATATTCTGCCTTCAAGAAACCCACTTTAAATATGATGCAAATTGGTCTAAAGTAAAAGGATGGAAAGATACATGTCATGCTAACAATAATACAATGAAAGCTAGGACAGCCATATTAAAATCAGCCCAAGTAGATTTCAGAGCAAACCATACTACCATGGATAAAGATGGTCCTAAAGGATAAAGAGTCAATTCATCAGGAGGAAATGAGAATCCTAAACATTTACACACTTAATAACAGAGCTTCAAAATGCATGAAGCAAACTTGGTAGAATTTCAAGGAGAAATAAACAAATTCTCAGTTATAATGAGGGGTTTCCATACCCCTCTGTAAATAATTGATAGAGCAAATAGGAAATCAGTAGAGGTCCAGAAGACTTGAGCCACGAACTCAACCTACTTGACCTAGTTGACATTTATGGAACACTCTACCCAGCAACAGCAAATTACACATTCTTTCCAAGTGGACAGGGATATGTAACAAGACAGTTCATATTCTGTGACACAAAACGAGATTCAATAAATTTAAAAATATTAAAGTCATAATCAAAGTGTTTTCTCAGACCACAATGGAATTAAATTAGAAATCAATAACAGAAATATATCTGTAAAATCACAAAACATTTTGAAACTAAATAACATACTTGTAAATGTTCCATGGGTCAAACAGGTCATCAAAAGGGAAATTAAAAATTCTTTTGAGTTGGGTGAAAATAAAAATCCAACATATTAAATTTGTGGGGTGCTGCTAACGCAGTACTTAGGGAGAAATTTATAGCATTAAATGCCTATCTTAAAATGAAGAAATGTCTAAAATCTAGGACCTCAGCTTCCACCTTAAGAAACTATAAAAATGAGAACAAATTTACACCAAAAAAGGCATAAGAAGAGAAATAATAAAGATAAGGACAGAAATCAGTAAGATAGAAAAGGAGGGGAGAAAATCCATGACACCAAAAGCTGGTTCTTTGAGAAGATCAATAAAATTGATAAATCTCTAGCCAGACTGGTCAGAAAAAACAAAAAAACAGACAGAAGAAACAAATGACCAATATCGGGAATGAGAGGTGACATCACTACATATTATAAAGATGTTAAAAGAATGACAACAGAATATTATAAAACAAAGTCAGTAAATTTGACAACTTAAGATAAAGTGGACAAATTCCTTGAAAGCCACAAAACATCCAAAGTTCACTCAAGAAGAAGCTGAATTTTTAGTTAAAAATATTTCCACAGGGGCTGGCCCCGTGGCCAAGTGGTTAAGTTTGCGCACCCCGCTGCAGGCAGCCCAGTGTTTCGCTGGTTCGAATCCTGGGCACGGACATGGCACTGCTCATCAAACCACGCTGAGGCAGCGTCCCACATGCCACAACTAGAAGGACCCACAACGAAGAATATACAACTATGTACCAGGGGGTTTGGGGGAGAAAAAGGAAAAAATAAAATCTTTAAAAAAAAATATTTCCACAAATAAAATTACACACCCAGCTGTCTCCACTGATGAAGTCTGTCAAATATTAAAGGAAAGAATAGTACGAGTTTCATACACAGTCTTCTGAAAATAAAAGAGCAGTAACAACTCCA
Organism: Equus quagga; assembly: GCF_021613505.1. Classification (NCBI taxonomy): domain Eukaryota; kingdom Metazoa; phylum Chordata; class Mammalia; order Perissodactyla; family Equidae; genus Equus; species Equus quagga. The sequence goes on along the minus strand of NC_060268.1, from coordinate 179,819,049 downwards.
ATGAGGTCAGCACTACCCTGCTACCAACACAGGCGAGTAGGCCAGTTCTCCCCAAACTCATTAAGATAATTCCAATCAAAATCTAGCAGGACTTTTTGCAGAAATAAACAAGCTGATTCTAAAAGTTAAATGGAAATGTAAAGAACTGAGAATAGCCAAAGAAAATTAGAAAAGGATCAAATGTAAAGAACTTTGCTGATTCCAAGACTTACTATAAAGCAACAGTAAACAGCCAGTGTGGCATTGGCGGAGAGATAGACATAGACCAATCAAAAACATTACAGAGTTCAGAAATTGTCATGTGATCAATGAGTTTTTGACAAAATTTACCAAGGCAATTCAATAGATATCCACATGGAAGAAATGAACCTCAACACTTACACTACGCTATACATGAAAATTAACTCAAAATTGATCATAGACCTATGCATAAAAGTAAGACTATAAAATTTCTATTAAAAAATAGGAAAAAAATCTTTGTGATTTTGGGATAGCCCAATATTTCTCTTTCTTTTTAGAGTGATCTCAAGCCTCTTTTTTGTAGGGAAGTTTGGCCCTGAGCTAACATCTGTTGCCAATCTTCCTACTCTTGCTTGAGGAAGATTGTTGCTGAGCTAACATTGTGCCAATCTTCCTCTATTTTTTCATATGTGGGATGCCACCACAGCATGGCCTGATGAGTGGTGCTAGGTCCACACCCGGGATCTGAACCCATGAACCCCAGGCCATCAAAGCAGAGCACACAAACTTAGCCACTACGCCACCGGCCCGGCCCCATATGTTTCTTAAATTAGAAAAAAAAAATGAATAATAAGCAAAGTGTGATTAATTGGACTTCATAAAAATTAAAGCTTTTCTTTCAACAGTTTTGTAGTTTTCAGAATATAAGGTTTGCACTTCTTTTGTTAAATTTATTCCTAATTATCTTGGATGCTATTGTAAATGGAATTGTTTTAATTTCATTTTTGGATTATTCATTGTAAGTGTTTAGAAATACAATTGCATTCTGTATATACAGCTTGTATCCTGAAACTTTTCTGAGTTTGTTTATTAGTTCTAATAGTTTTTTAGCGGATTCCTTAGGACTTTTTATATATGAGCTCACGTCATCTGTGAGTAGAGAAGTTTTACTTACTCCTTTCCAATCTGGATGCCTTTTACTTCTTTTCCTTGGCTAATTGCTATGGCTAGAACCCCTCACGCAATATCAAACAGAACTTGCAAGAGTGGCCATCCTTGCCTAATTTCTGATCATAGAGGGGAAGTGCCCGGTCATTTCCCATTAAGAATGATGTCACCTGTGTGTTTTTCATAGGTGATCTTTATCAGGTAAGAAAGTTCTCCTCTATTCTAAATAAATGGAATACATCCTTTGTTCATAGATCAGAAAAGTTAATGTTGTCTTAATGGCACGACTCCCAACCTAGAGATTCAAGGCAATCTTTATCAAAATCCCAGCTGGTTTCTTTGTAGAAATGGACAAGCTGATCCTAAAATTCAGATGGAATTGCAAGAGACCCAGAACAGCCAAAATAATCTTGAAAAGGAAGAACAAGATTGGAGAACTCACATTTCTCAATTTCAAAACTTATCATAAAACAACAGTGATAAAAACAGCATAGTAGTGGCATAGAGATAGAAATATAGATCAATAAAATAGAAATAAAATACATTTCCTGTCAATTTCTTTTTGACAGTGATGCCAAGATCATTCAATGGGGAAAGAATAGTCTTTGCAACGAATGGTAGGGACAACTGGATTTTTGCCACATGCAAAAGAATAAAGTTGGGTTTCTGCCTCACATCATCTACAAAAGTTAATTGAAATGGATCAAGATGTAAATATAAGAGCTAAAACTATAAAATTCTTAGAAAATACTTCAAGAAAGCGAAAAGACATACCACAGAAGGGGAGAAAATATTTGCAAACCATGTCTGATAATGGGCTGGTATCTAGAATAGATAAAGAACTCTCACAACACAAAAATAAAAAGACCTATTAAGCTAACTTTAAAATAGCCAAAGGATTTGAATGGACACTGCTTCAAAGAAGATATACAAATAGCCAAGTCACATGAAAAGATTAGTTATCAGGCAAACGCAAATCAAAACCACAATAAGATACCACTTCACACCCACTGGGATGGCTAAATCAGAAAGTCAGATGATAAGTTTTGGCAAAGATGTGAAGAAATCATAACCATCCTACATTGCTACTGGGGGTGTCAAATGGTAAAATTGTAAATGTTTAAAAAAAAAACAACTATAGCAACATTATTCATAATAACCAAAAGGTAGAAACAACTCAAATGTCTGTCTAATGAAGAATGAATAAGCAAAATGTGGTATATACATACAAGGAAATGTTACTCAACTGCAAAAAAGAATGAGATTCTGATATGTATTACAATATAGATGAACCTTGCAATCTTTATGCTAATTAACAGAAGCTCGTTCCAGAAGACCACATCTTATATGGTTCCACTTGTAGAAATGTCCAGAATAGGAAAATTTATATAGTGAGTAGACAAGTGGTTGCTTTAGGGCTGGAAGGGGACCCTGGGAAGGTGGGTAAGAATGTGATAGCTAAAGTCCATGAGGTTTCTTTTTCAGGTGAAAAAAATGTTCTGAAATTGACTATGGTGATGGTTGTATATATCTGTGAGTATATTAAAACTACTGAATTGTATACTTTAAAATGATAAAGTGTATGGTATGTGTATTATATCTCAATAAAGTTGTTATACAAAACTTAAAGCTTTTGCCCATTGATAAGAAAATGAAAGGGCTAGCCATAAAACAGGAGAAAGGAGGAATGATTTTCAAAACACATATCTGATAAAGACTTGTAGCCAGAATAGACAAAGAACTCTAGCAAGTCAATAATAAAAAAGATTGATTTACAGAAAAAAAAGTAAGCAGAAGATTTTATCAGACACTTCATAAGAGAAGATGTATGAAAAGTAAATAAACCCATGAAAAAATGCTCAACATCATGAATCATTAGGAAAATTTAAGCTAAGGCAATCTCACTCTTTAGTATTTACCCAAGACAAGTAAAAACATATGCACACAAAAGGGTTTGTATGTGAATGTTGATAAGTGATTATTCATAAATCACAGCCAGAAACTGGTCACATTCAAACATCCATCAACAGGTAGATGATAAACCAACTGTGGTACGTCCACACAAAGGAATACTATTCAGCAACAAAAAATAAAACAACGAGGTATACGTACATTAGCATAGAAAGCATAAGCTAAGTGAAAGAAGCCAGACACAAAATCATACATACTATAAGATTCCATTTATATGAAACTCTAGAAAACACAAACCTGAAGTGATAAAAAAATAATCAAAGCATAAAAGTGGTTGTTTAGAGCCTGGGTAAGGGGGATGATTAACTGAAAAGGAGCACAAGAAAACTTTTTGGGTTAATGGAAATGTTCTATATCTTGATATTGTGTGTGCATACAGAGGGACAAATATATGCAAATTTATACATATGTATATATATATAGACCATGTACATTTGTCAAAACTCCCTGAACTGTACGCTGAAAACGAGTAAATTTTATTAGCTATAAATTATACTTCAATAAAGATAAGTTGAAAATATGAAAATTCTGTGACGTAATTGGCAATTAACTTTAAACCTTTTCTGAAAGCAATTTGGCCACGTTAATTAAGAGCATTAACGCTGTTTATACCTTTCACCCAGTAATGCCAGGACTACAGATGAATTCTAAAAAAAAGATCCAAAATACACAGAGTTTTATCCCCAAAGATTGTATGCAGCATTATTTATAAAATAAAAAATCAAAACTCACATGAACGAGATATTCCAAACTTCCAGTAGGTTTATTCTCTATAACGGAATATTGTTGGTTCATTAAATTACGTTTATACTTTTTCAATTAAAAGGATGAAATATTTCTATTAGAATTTTGATTGAATAAAAAAGACCCAAGGGTGGGCCCCATGGCTAGTGGTTAAGTTCAGGCTCTCCCCTTTGGCAGCCCAGGATTTCACTGGTTCGGATCCTGGGTCCAGACATGGCACTGCTCATCAGGCCACACTGAGGCAGCGTCCCACGTACCACAACGAAAAGGACGGGCAACTTAAAAATATACAACTATATACTGTAGGGATTTGGGGAGAAAAAGCAAGAAAAAAAAAGAAGATTGGTGACAGTTGTTAGCTCAGTGACAATCTTTAAAAAAAAAACCCAACATTGAATTTCTAGTACAATCTCAGCTAGGTAAAAACATTCGTAGAAAACAGCTATGGAAGCAAATATAAGAAACTCTACCAATACTTTTCTGTAAGCGGTGAGATTCTGAATAATTATTTCTTTTTATTTTCCATAGTTCATATACATTACTTTTACCATTTTAAAAGTAAGTTTTTAAAATAGCTAATAAGTTAACTACTAGTAAAAATCTGTCTTAAGATGTGCCTGTTCCAAGTAACCACACACACGAATATTCTGAGGAGAAAGATGATGGATTCCGAGAGAGTGGGAGAGACAAAAGAGAGGCAGGAAGCAGAAGAGAGGCTTCGGACGAGGAGCCGGAAGAGAGGGAGGAATAATATCCGGCCAGGCCTCCCAGGAAGACAACTAACAGTGGGGGCTAGCTACGTGTCAAAGCAACTTAAGAGTTAGGTAATCTGTTATCCCCATTTTACAGATGAGGAAAATGAGGCTGAGTGAGGATAGTTAACTTGCCCAAGCTGACAGGGGGAAGTCTGGAATCAAGCACAGGAGGTCCGGTTCCAGATCCCGGGCTCCATCCATCGCAGCATCCTGTCTACTACCAGCGGAGAGCTGGGCAGTGGAAGTGGCCCTGGGTACCGCAGTCCACAGCCACTGAGTGCTGCAGGTTCACTCACTGTGAAAGCGGGAAGGGACTAATGGTATCAACCTCAAAAAAGAGAATTACATGAGATAGTACAAGATAATCACTAAGTTAATGTCAGCTATTATCAGTTGCCCCATATAATAAAGCAGTATTAACAATGATATGCCTGCCTATTTAGTACTGCTTATATTAACTGTGCCACATGCCTGGCTTGTATTAAGTGCTTTCCAGATGTTGAGGAGGGTGCTATTATACTTCCCATTTATGCATAAGTAAACCGAGGCAACAGGGTAAACAGCATGCTCACAACCTTACGGCTGGTTGGTGGGCAGAGCATATGACTCCAGAGTCTGCATTCTTACCGCCTCTCACCCCAAATAAGGGGTAAGAGAGTATGATACCATGATGCCTTGGTTTCTTCTGTATCTTGAAAGATTATTTACACATGAGTAGAGTGAATTCAAGCCATATTTGCTTTGTTAACCCAGCCCATTATCTTGAGGCACAAAAGAAGGACTCTTGCCCAATTTTATTTTTATTAATTAACTTAGTATAGCCCTCTTACGACAATAGAGCTTTCCAGTTCTAGGAAGAAACAAAGAGTCCATGGGTTTGGTCAACACTAATGCTTATCTTTTAAGAAGTTCCCATCAAATCATCATTTTTTCTCTTTCAAGACATTTGAGAACAAATCATCTAATCCCACCTTTCTGTCAGCTCAATCCGATCCAATTATTCCAGTCTGCCTCAAGAATACCTGGAACTGAGCAGCTCAGCGAATGCTAACTGAATGAAAGCCTGAGCAAATAATTCCTGAAACAATGTAACACACGGAGACATATAACCCTTGTTAATGCATCTGCTTAAATGCAAATAAAATAATTCTATATGACAACGCCATGGTTTGTAAGTATAAGCTTTTGGCAAACATTCTAACAGAAGTATCTTTCTACAAATATTTGCCACTCTTTCAGATGTATAATATTGAAATTAGTTGGTATTATTCTGAACTACATTGTTGTAGGTTAAAATGTTGATTTTAATCCCTCAGGCGACTATTAAGAAAATAACTCAAAAAATACAATAAAAGAAACAATGAAGGAATTAAAATGGTACACTAGAAAGCATCTATTTAACACAGAAGAAGGAAATAATGGAGGAACAGAGGAACGATAAAGACATAGACATAGAGCAAACAAATATCAAAGTGACAGACATAAGTCATACCTTATCAGCAATTGTGTTGCATGTAGGTGCATTAAAAGCTCCAATTAAAAGGCGGATATTGGCAGAATGGGTTAAAAAATAGGATCCCACTATGTGCCAGCTACAAGAGACACACTTTAGATTCAGAGACACAAATAAGCTGAAAACAAAAGAATGAAAAAGATACACCATAAAAACAGTACACAAAAGAGAGCTGAAGCGGCTATGCTAATATCACACAGAAAGACTTTAAGACAAAAGACGTTACTAGAAACAAAGAATGACATTTTATAATGATTAAGTAGCTAATCTATCAAGAATACATAATAATTATAAATATTTATACACCTAAAAAAGGAGACCTACAGTACAGGAAGCAAAAAAAAGACTTGAAGAGAGAAATAGAAAATTCAACAATTAAGTTGGAGTCTTCCATATGCCACTTTCAATAATGAAATACAGCAACTAATAAATGAAGACAGAAAATGAACAACTTGAAAACACTATAAAAAAAAAAAACTAGACATAAGAGACATCTGCAGAATACTCCATGCAACAACAGCTGAACAGACCTTCTCAAGTGCACATGGAACATTCTCCAAGATGGACCATAGGTTAAACCATACAGAAAGGCTCAATAAATTTAAAAGTATTAAAGTTATACAGTGGAATGAAATTCATAACAATAGAAGAGAATTTGGGAAATTCACAAATATATAGAAATTAAACAATACATTCATAAATAACCAATGCATCAAAGAAGAAATGAGAAGGGAAATTAAAAACTACTTTGAGGTAATAAAAATGAAAACCCAACATAATAAAACTTTTCAGGTGCAGCTAAGGCATTGCTTGAAGGGAAATTTATAACTGTAGATGTCTATATTAAAAAAGAAGAAATTCTCAAATCAATAACCTAATCTTCCAAACTAAGAAACTAGAAAAAGAAGAGTAAACTAAACCCAAAGCATGCATTAGGAATAAAATAATAAAGATTTGAGCAGAAATAAATGAAATAGAGAGTAGAAAAACAGTAGACAAAATCAATGATACGAAAAGTTGGTTCTTTGGGGAAAAAAAAAAATCAGTGAAATTGACAAACCTTTAGCTAGAGTGACCAAGAAAAGAAGCAGGGGATACTCAAATTTACTAAAATTAGGGCCAGCCCCATGGCATAGCTGTTAAGTTCACATTTTCTGCTTCACTGGCCCAGGGTTCGCAAGTTCAGATCCGGACACAGATCTATGAAGCACTTGTCAAGCCGTGGCAGGCGTCCCATGTATAAAATAGAAGAAGATGGGCACAGATGTTAGCTCAGGGCCAATCATCCTCAGCAAAAAGAGGAGGATTGGTGGTGGATGTTAACTCAGGGCTAATCTTCCTCAAGAAAAAAAATGTACTAAAATCAGGAAAGAAGGAGGCAACATTACCACCAACCTTACAGAAATAAAAAGGATTATAGATAATATTATTAACAATGTATGCCAACAAATAAGATAACCTAGATGAAATGGACAAATTCCTAGAAAGACACCAGACACCAAATTGACTCAAGAAGAAATAGAAAATCTGTGTAAACTTATAATGAGTAAAGAGATTAAATTAATAATTTAAAAACTGGTCACAAAGAAAATTCCAGGACCAGTGGATTCCTTGGTGAATTCTACAAAAATTTAAAAAAGAATTAACACCAATCCTTCACAAACTCGCCTCTGATCGAAAAAAGAAGAAAAATTGAAGATGAGGACACACTTCCCAACTCATTTTACGAGATCATATGATCCTGATTCCAAAACCAGATGAAGACACTACATGAAAATAAAACTATACATCAATATTCTTTATAGAGAGAGATGCAAAAACCCTCAACAAAATACTGTCAAATTAAAAGCAACAACATATCAAAAGGATTATATACCATGACTAAATAGGATTGCAAAGTTTGCTATGTTGGTTCAACATAGGAAAATCAATCAATGTAATACACCACATTAATAGAATAAAGAGAAAGAAAACAACATGGTCATCTCAATAGACACAGAAAAGCCACACTACAAATCCAATACCCTCTTTATAACCAAAACATTCAATTAAATAGGAATAGAAGTGACAAGGATGTCTGCTGTCATACTTTTATTCAACACTATACTGAGATACTGTTTAGGGCAATAAGCCAAAAAAAAAAAAAAAGAAAGAAAGAAAAGAAAAGACACCCTAATTGGAAAGGAAGAAGTAAAACTATCTCCGTTTACAGATGATACAATCTAATTTACAGAAAATCCTAAGGAATTTTTTAAAAACTATTAGATATAATAAACAAGAAGGCCAGTATGCAGCACACAACACCAATATTCAAAAATCAGTCATATTTCCATACACTAGCAATGAACCAGCCAAAAACAAAATTAAGAAAGCAATTCCATTTATAATGGTATCAAAAAAGAATTTGAAAAGTAGTAAAAGAATAAAATACTTAGGAATAAACTGAATACAGGAAGCACTAGACTTGTATACTAAACCCACAAAACGTCATTGAAAGAAATTAAAGCTCTAAATAAATGAAAGACATCCCATGTTCATGGATTGAGAAACTGTTGTTAAAATGGCAGTACTCCCCACATTGATCTGCAGATTCAATGCAATCCCTATCAAAATTTCACCTAGTTTTTTGCAGAAATTTGTCATCTGATCCTAAAATTCTTATAGAAAGGCAAAGAACTCAGAATAGTCAAAATAACCTTGAAATAGAGCAAAGGTTGAAGGACTTGTGCTCCCTGATTTCAAAACTTACTACAAAACAATAGTAATTAAAACAGCATTGTACTGGAATAATGATAGGCATATACATCAATGAAATTGAATTGAAAGTCCATAAATAAACCCATACATTTGTGGTTAATAGATTTTGACAAGGGTGCCAAGCTAGTTCCATGGGGAAAGAATAGTCTTTTAAACAAATGGTGCTGGGACTAGATATTAACATGCAAAAGATAAAGTTGGACCCATACTTCAATACTATATATAAAAATTAATTCAAAATGAATCCAAGACCTAAACGAAAGAGCTAAAAATGTAAAACTCTTAGAGAAAAGCATAGATGTAAATCTTCATGACTTTGGATTATACAATGCTTTCTCAGATATGACAATGAAAGCTTGAGCAACAAAAGAAAAAATAGATAAATAGGACTTGGTCAAATATTAAAAACATTTGTGCTTCAAAAGACACCACCAAGAAAGTGAAAACACAACCCACAGAATAGCTCGCTTATATGATGGGCAGTTGATGCTGGCTGTTGGTTAGCAGCTCGACTGGGGCTGTTGAGCAGAGCACATACAGCCTGAACTCTCCATGTAGCTTGAACTTCTCATACCGTGATGGCTGGGTTCCCAGAGGTATATCCCAAGAGCATCCAAGAAGCCCAGGTGGAAGCTATAAGGCTTCTTATGACGTCAACTTGGAAGTCATGCAGCATCTCTTCCACAGTATTCTATGGGTCAAAAGCAATTGACAAAGAAGGCTCAGATTCAAGGAGAGGCAACTACACAAAGGTGCGAATACCGGGAGGCATGGCTAACTGTGGAGGAGGATGGAGAGACCAGACCTTGAGAGGACAACTAATGTTATCTGAGTTTCATTTTCTTCAATCTGTGAAAAGAAAGGATGGTTCTAAGTAAATGGCTTTTCAAATTTACTAGTTCAATCCTTTTTTAAAAACAACTTTATTGAGATACAATTCACATACCACATAATTCACCCACTTAGGGTGTACAATTCAGTGGCTTTTAATATATTCACAGATATGTGCAACCATCACCACAATCAATTTTAGGACATTTTCATCACTTCAAAAAGAACCTTGTTGGGGCTGGCCAGGTGGCGTAGTGGTTAAGTTTGCATGCTCCACTTCAGCAGCCCAGGGTTCACGGGTTCAGACCCTGGGCACAGACCTAGCATCACTCATCAAGCCACACTGTGGCAGCATCCCACATAAAATAGAGGAAGACTGGTATGGACGTTAGCTCAGTGGCAGTCTTTCCCAAGTAAAAAGAGGAAGATTGGCAACGGATGTTAGCTCAGGGCCAATCTTCCTCACAAAACAAAGGAAACCTTGCACCTTTGCTATCATTCCTCTCTCCTATTTTTTTCCAAATAAAATATTTGATGAAATTCTTGTACTTAAAATGGATAAACATCTTATGGTGGAGCTGCCATGGCTGAGATGCAGGTGGGTCCCCTCCAAGTTGTACCCACACATTCTTCTCCCCCTCGCACTGCCAGCAGTCTCCCGTCCTTCGTGGAGTCTCAAAGCCCTACAGAAGGCAGTTTGAAAACCACTGGTGATGTCGCAGTCCATTCTCGTTCTCTACAGTTCTATTTTTTCAGTAGAAGAATAACCAGAGAAAAAATTTTACTTTTAGGTCAGTGGTGATCAAAGAGATTTTTGAGTTTTCTTCCATTTGTCATTCTCAGGGGTTTGACATAAGCAAATGTAGGAAAGGTACAAAGACTTTACAAGGCATAGTGCATCATGTCAAGATGATTCATCTCTGAGAAGCAAAGGATGATGTTGCTGCATCCAATCCTCTGACACTGTAAATTCTCAAAGAAAGAAATATACTTTGGGAAGTCCAGAGGGTGGATGGAGTTATAGGATCCCCAGGCACGAAGGAGATAGCAATCCCAAAGCCAAAAAAGAAAAAAACAGGAGGGCAGCCAAGGGCAGAGGAAAAGTTCCAACATCAAGATAAAGCTTCAAAGACCTAAAATTGATTCAAAGAAAAAGTAAATTAGTGGCAGGAACTAAAAGCCAGGGAGCAGTGCTGAGGTGCAGGCCCAGGTCAGACCCTCCCACCCTTCCCTTCCCAAATGTTCTCTCTCCATTTACTGAGAGATTGTTTTTCCAAAGCAAGCAATATCCAATCCTACAAGAGATGTCAATGGGCTGATCAACTCTGCTTCATATCCCCCATCTCAGCAAGGGGGAAATGCCAGTACCATCCTACTATTTACTATTGACGCCATTTACTCTTAGTAACACCCTGAATTTGTAACCCACAGCAGGGTTCAACCTAGTCTCCCTTCTACCTTAAGAGGGGAAAGGGACTTCAGAGAGTTCTCAGGAACCTGTGAATTATTCCTAACAAAATTCATGTACGTGTGTGTTCTTTTCGGTAATTATGATACCGAAATATTTAACTGCCCTGGCATTTAATTTTTATATTATGGACATCTCACAAATTTGGAGAGATTAGCACTCTCACCAGTCCCAAATCCCATATTTTACTTTACTAACACATTATACTTTCTGTGAACTTTTGGTGAAATTCCCGTGCCCTGAAGGAAAGGAAATAATGGGGAAATCACTTTCTATTCCTAAAAATCAACTCATGTAGCTAGATTTGGGGCAGAGTGTCAAAGTAACAGGTGTTGTTGCCTTTGCTTTTCCCCAGAGCCTGGGAGAAGTGCGTGCTTCTGGAAGGAGGGGCAAAGGGAGAGAGTAGGCTGCCTCCTCACCCAGACTCTTGGCCTTCTTTCTGCCTCGCGCTGTCTAAAGGTACAGGACCTGACAATTTGATTGGAGCCCCCATGTCCCTTGCTCAGATTTTCCGATGCTTATTCCCTCACAGCGGCCTTTGTGGAGCTGTCAATGTCTACTTTTCATAAAAAATGGTGGCAATTCTTGCGACAGGATGTTTCCTCATTATTTGCAGCTCTGATTCAAGCCACACGTTCTCAGGAAGCTTGCTCCCATCTTATTGCTCCTCTGGCTGCTACCTGCTGTGTCTCAGTCACACCTAATTGCTCCTCTGTTTTGTGCCTATTGAAAGGTGTGTCCTCTTCCACCACACACTTCCCATACGCACATCTAATGAGATTTGCTCCCCGTGAGGCTGAGGGAAAAGAGAGATGTTCATTTGGACCAGCAATTTCCATCCAGGTTTTACAAAATCTTCAAGTCATTTCCTTCCTGGGACTTGAAATCGACTCCTACTCGTAGTTGAAATGCTTCCAATAAATGTATAGTTCTTCTTATTTCTTGGAAACAAATTAAGTCACTCTGGCGTATCAGCGAGGGTCACTGTTGTGCCAAGTACATTACACGCCAATGGAGAGGAGAGCCGAGTCTCGCTAACATTGTACAGATCTCCTGAAGACTTCTGCCTTTGGCTATGGAAAAAGAAAATGTCATCTATTTAGACAATATGTGCTCGTTTCTTCACTGATAGCTAGTTTTCTGTGGCAACTTTCCAGGTTGAATCTACGGGCTTTTGATCTATAATCTCAGAAGACAAGTTTCAGAATTCCAATTTCTTGAGGACTGAGGAATAATACGTGATTACACATCTTTCTCTCCATCTGCCTGTCTGGGGCATTCTACAAACCTGAATCCACTCACATATTGTCCAAACTCCTCCACCGTGGCGACTAAGCCAGTCATCCTGGAGCCGGTCATGGCCTGGCCCCTGCACAGGACTGCTTCGTTTGCGTCTTACAGACTCGGGGAGCACACATGTCAGTAACTCTTCTCCATCTCAGGGTATTTGCATCTGCCCCCTAATTCCGGCTTCCCACTATTACCTGGGATTAAGCTTCCATTGGAAGTAACTCTTTGGGTTAGCTTGATTTCCTCTTTCAGTTCAGTTTCCCCAAACGCCTGATGTACATTAGCCGATATCGCACGTGACATTCATCTATTTTGGAACAATGATTTGAATTGAAAGCTCTCACCTCAAACACAAACAACCATAGAATATGTTTCCACGCGAGTCTTCTGAGAAATTATCTGATTTTGCAGCCGCAGTCATTGACTTAAAATAATACTGGCGAGCGACAGAACCAATCAGCAGACTCTCCTGACATAAGTTAAACATCTTTACTCCCTAAAATAGAATTATGGGTGGTGCGGAAATGTATTGAAGCAAAATTATTCCTGAATATAACAATGACAATGCAATTTCCTGGATTTACGGTGGGCACTTTGGGAAATGTATAAGTGGCCTAAAAGAGTTAATGTCCCTCCCAAAGTGCTTTATTTTAATGTTTGGAAAGTTTATAATCTAATATACTACACTGCTTTCCAGAAATATCTCATCATTACAAGCTCCATCCATATGAAGATATTTGCTTTTATGGATGAAGATGCTCTCTTGACAAAAATATTAAATGTAGTATGTTTGGGACTTCCTAAATCCAATCACTTAAAAAATCTGCAGTCTCACATTAGCACAATAATAAAAATAACATATGTATGTATCCGCCACCATTCTGGCCAAAGGGCCATTTCAACGGTTGGTTGAACAAGGAGACGCTGCATTTCTCTTTCCGCCAAGCCGCCTTCTCGGCCATTTACTGCTTCTTTCTGCACAGTGTCACTATCAATCCGCCATGAGCAAAACGCAGGGAAACAAGGAAAATGAGAAAGATAAATGGGAGGAAAGATGAAAAATTGTCCATGAAAAACATTAGGCACAAAGATAGGGTCTTAACTAAGGTGTAGCCCAGCTACACAGGGGCGTTTAGCCATCCAGTGAAAAAGTCAGAACTGGAATGGTCAGGAGAAAAAAAAAGACCATGGCAATAATGAAACAGCTTGAGTGCACAGAGAGGACTTAAATTGGATATGCTAAACATGACTCCTGCCTCCTTTTTCTGAATGAAAAGATGCTACCTCTCCAGAAGAAAGAGAAACAGATCTGTGTTTAAATGACGCTTGTAATCTCTTCCCTAACCAGGCTGCCACAAATCATCTCCCACGCGTGCGGCACACCCTTTGAAGCCAAGGAAGGTATGATGAGAGCCCCACGTTTCCACTCCCCCTCTCCAGCACGTTAAATATAGTCTATTATCAGCCAGCGACAGAGGTTCCAAATCTCAGGCCCCAGAAGTTGGAGACCAGGCTAAGCGTAGAGCAGGAGCCAAGCTCTGACATTCCTTGAAAAGTTTGACTCCAGTTCTCCTGACTTCCTAAGGCTGCCAACGTGAAATGAAAACCTCTTGAGAACATGTTTTCTTACAAAATTTACAAAGAGCTTTACTGCGGAGCCAACAGCTGGAAATGCCGTGCGAGCAGCCGCTCTCCGTGATCTGATTTCTCACAGCATTTTGGCACTTCTGATTCAGCTCCTGGCGGGCAACCAGAAGCCAGAGAGGTAATAAAACATGGTCTGCTCCCAGGACAGCTCTGGGCCAGGCTCCTTCCTGGAGAAGGGATGACTAATGCCAGGAGAAAGCCTGGACTGCGTGGCTTTGCTGCTCTCAGTAGAAAGGACACAAAGACCATCTCCAGAGAGGTGCCAGCACTCTGCCTTTCCCAGGTATCAGACACCAGGGCAACAAGGCCAGTCAATGCACATTGTGGTTCTGGATTGCCCTGGCCCAGACCAAATTTAGGAGCACAAAGGATTGTAGAGGTGGCCACTGCAAATAAAAGCTTGATTTGCCAGCTTCAATCCCAAAGCAATTTGTAGCAAGTCACATCCATTCTCTAAACATCTTTAAAATAACTGGAAAAAAGTTATGCCAGCTGGATTTTGATACATGTGGTCCTTCCTGCACTTCTACTTCCCTTATTCTTACCTGCTTTACCCTATTCTTTTTTTCACCATTTGCACTCAGTAGAAGAAAGGGATGAAATGCTAACGTCTGCAAACCTGGAAGAAGGACGTCCTGTTGACTCTGCTGGCACACGCTATCTTTACTCCTCGAGGGTGTGTCCACAAGGAAGGGCATTGGAATGTCCTTCTAGAAGGAGTCAAAGTGCACGGCATTGACAGGGCTAACTTCAGGATAGGAAGAGCATCTCATTACTGGGGCCAGCATTCTATTTAATGAAACAACTACAATGTCAACTCTAGTTCACCAACATCTTAATTATTCTCTCTACTTATGAAAATTAGTGGCTGTTAAATTTTAAATTACAGAGATGAATGGCCAAGCTCTAATCTTCTGACAGCCAGTATATGACTACCCATCGGCAGGACCCAAATAGATTCAGCAAGGGATGACTGTGTTTGCTCAGACCCCATGGTCCTGGCTGGCCCCAGGCATGTAAGGATGGAGTATGAAGACCCACCTGTAGACAAAGTAACTTAGACAAGGCAAGGCACGAGGTCCTGCAGGCACTTGGCCCATTGAAGGCATCTGGGGTAGGGTTGTCAAATAAAATACAGGTTGCTCAGTTAAATGTGAAGTTCAGAGAAACAATGAATATTTTTTAGTATAAGAATATCCCATGCAATGTTTGGGATATACTTATACTTAAAAAAAATCACTCTTTGTTCATCTGAAATCAAATTTAACAAGGCATTTTATGTTTTTATTCGCTAAGTCTGGCAATCCTAACTTGAGGTTTCTGTTGATAATGAGGCAGCAGAGTTCATTCATGCCCAGAACAATCACGTGGCATCGGGAGCCAACGCAGGCCCCCCAGGACCGAGCAGAGCACAGGGGGAGCAGCGAAAATTCCACCTCCAATTCCTGCCTCACTCACATTCACGCCCAGGACCTGAGTGAGAGGCTCTGTGACTTGAAAACAGCTTTCTCAGGAAATTCAACCAGGGTGCCAGAAGCCTGAGAAGGAAAATAGACCCAATTCAAAAAGAGTAAGTCAGACATTGAACAAGGGAATGTTACCTAAAAGCAGAGAGACTGGAAAACACCACCTTCTCAGAATAGCAAGAGGGAAATAAGTGTCTTGTAACAGAGACAGAGAGAGGGAGAGACAGAGACAGAGACAGAGAGAGGGAGAGAGAGACACACACAGACAGAGAGAGGGAGAGAGACAGAGAAACAGAGAGAAAGGAAGAGATAGAGGGATACAGAAACGGAGAGAGAGAGACGGAGAGAGAGAGCGATTGCTGGAGAGACCCAACAGCAACCTTCCTGACTTTGATCCCTGGGCTTCACTGGGGCATGCAAAGACCGTTCCAACGGGCATCGGATAACAAGGCTGGTGCCATTTCCCTTATGGAGGTTTTAAAACTCTTATTATAATTATGATGATGATTTGTATATATGTAACAGTGTCGTTGCATAAATTTTGAGAACTTCAGAAAAAAATAAAGAAAACAAAAATTACTCTTATTCCCAAGATTAGAAGATAACCACTGTATTTCCTTCCCTCATCTATCCAGGCATATGTAGCATTTTTACAACACTGGAATTATAAAGCATATAACATTCTGTAACCTACTTTTATCATTTAATATATTGTGGATATTATCGCATATGCTTAGTTTCTGAGAACATGGTTTTTAATGACTACTTAGTATTCCATTGCTTTTAATGGACCATAACTTATTCAACCTGTTTCCTCTGTTGGATATTTAGCTGTTTCCCAGTTTTCACTATTACAGACAGCACCACACGGCGTCTCCCGCACATACAGCTCTGCACGGGTCTCTAATTACTTACACAAGATAACGCTCAGAATTGAGTCCAGGCGTCGTGTCGTAGGGTGTGAATGTGCTGAAGTTTGAATTCATGTTGTCAATTTTTCCTCTGGAAAATCTCATACACAATATATAGGAATTGCTGTTTTCCCACAACCTTACCGACACTGGGCATTGCCTCTTTCAGAAACCTTTACTAATTAGATCAGCCAAAAAATCTCATTACTTAAAATTGCATTTCCTTCTTTCTTAATGGGATGAACATTTCATTGAGCATTTGTAGTTCTTATTTAATGAATGTTTTTTCACATTTTTTTCCAAAACTTTCATTGAATTATGAGGGTTCTCTATGTATTAAAGGTAATAATCTTTCATTTAACAATATGTTACAAATGTTCCTATTTGTCTGTTAAGATTGGTTAGGGTGTAATTTGGTTGGGAACTTTCACGTCTTTATTAGACAAATCTTCATCATTTTCCTTTATAATTTCCACCTTGTTCTTTCTCCTCCACCTGGAAACCAGATGAATATGCAGCCGTGGGTCTTCAAATTCATCTGTTCTCTTTTTTTGGTGAGGAAGATTGGCCCTAAGCTAACACCTGTTGCCAATCTCCCTCTTTTCTCCTTGAGGAAGAGTGTCCCTGAGCTAACATCTGTGCCCATTTTTCTCTATTTTGTATGTGGGATGCCACCACAGCATGGCTTGATGAGTGGTGTATGTCCATGCCCAGGATCCGAACCTGAGAACCTGGGCCACTGAAGCGAAGCATGCCAAACTTAACCACTACCTCACCGGACTGGCCCCTCACCTGTTCTCTTATACTTAGCTTTTAATCCACAAAACGAACTTTCATCTAGAGGTACTAAAGGGTTTCTTTTCCAAATAATTCACCTGCTATCTCAACATCATTTACTGAATAATCAAACTTTGTCCCATGTATTCAAAAGGCCACATTTATCATATGCTGAGTGGGCACTTGTCTGTCTGTCTAATCTTGCACCCATATCCACCATGGAACCACAAAGGCTGTAGAGAACTTCTGAATTACTCTCAGTGTTCTTCCTCTCCAGGAGTATTCAATATTTTGACTATTCTTTGAAAATAAGTTAGTTAACCTTAAATTTGAACTTTGATAGGAATTTCCTGAAAATCATAAGTTCAGTTGGGGAAATTTGGCATCTCTGCACCATTCAGAACTGAGAGTTATATCTTTATTTATTTAAGCTTCTTTGATAGCTCTCAAAACCTGTTGTCCTTTCCCTGATGTGGGTCCCTTGTACACCTCCCTATGTTTATTCCTGGGATTCAGTATGTTATGTTGATCTTGGGGATTGGAAATCTTTTATCTTTTTACTTTCCAGCTAATCATTAATGGAATATAGGAAAGTTAATGATTTGTGTATGTTACCTCCCACTAACTTTCTTTAAAATATTATCTTAAGGTTTCTAGACAAATAATCATACCATATGTGGATTTAGGCCTATTCCTTTCTAAAAGTTAGTCTTCTGTTTCCTGTCTTATGACATGTGTTAGAACTTCCAGAAGGACACTCATGATGGTGGATTGCACCATCCGCGCCCTGTTCCAGACTTTGAAGGCTCCATGGAGGGTCCTCATTAAATGTGATGTAGATGCTGATTTCATATTGTTTTTTCCATGTCAGAGAATCGTTTTCTTCTTCCTGGTTTATTCAGTTTTTATTAGAAATTGATGTTGAATTTTACCAAATGTCCTCTGGGAATTTATTGAAGCTTTTCCTCTTTTAATCTACCAATGGAATATCTTTTATTAATAGATTTCTGAATATTAAAACATTATTGCATTCCCGGAATAGACCTATATGGTATTTGAAGCTGTTGTTTTCAATTTGCTAAATATTATTTAGGATTTTTTTTTGTTCTTTGATTTGACAACAGCAGTCTGCATCTGCCAGGTTCCAGTCCCACCCACTGTTCCAGCCTCACCTTCCCAGTGAGATGGGTCTGGCATTTTCTTCGCCTTTTCAGGTTTTAGATTCAAGCCTCAGCTACATCCGTAAAATGCGTCGGGAAACATCTTCTCCCCATGCTCTGCAGTCTTTCATCTGGCAGCGGAAGTGTTTGTTCTTACAAAACTGAAATCTCTCTCTCCCAAACTCTAAAGAATTCTAAAATTATTCTTGAAGAATGACCAAAATACTGAAAAATAATAGAGAGGAAATGACAAAGACATTCATTTTAAAATATTACAGAGCTATGACAATTCAACCATAATCAACTTGTGAAATTTCCAACCAAGGCTGTTAGCCTGTTGAAGTTTTCTCCTTTTTGAGTCAGACATGAAGATTTGTATTTTCCTCAGAAAAATCTTCCATTCATTGAGTGGTAACTGAGTTATATATCATATTTCTTTATAGTTTTTTATTACCATTGAATTCATCATAGTATCTTATTTTTGTTTGTTTCCTCAATCATATTCACTGATCCCTCATTTTTTTATATATATGTGTGTTTCCCTCTTTTTTTCCTAAATCAGATTTGCCAGCAGTTAATCTATTTTAACTGTGTCTGTTTAAAAGTTCTTAAATTTCTCAACTTTACTGTTTTTCTGTTATAATTTAGAATTCTTTAATAATATTTATTTTATATTTTTATTATATTTTTAACATTTTACAATATTTATTTTTCATAATTTTTACTATTTTATATTTATTTTTGTATTTTAAATATCTTTATAATATTTATTTTTTAACATTCCTTGAACTTACCATCCTCGATTTTTAAAAAATATATTAAATTAAATGATTTTTCGTTTCTTATTGTTGTTTACTCTTGTTTCATAACACACAAACATAATATGATACATTTGACCTTGAATTAACTTCAAGCTTCATCTTTTAATTTTTTTACATCCTTGTATTTCAAGTGTTCTAGAATTATAGACTCAGCTCCTCTTTTGTCTAATAGTCACTGCAGGAGGATGATTTTAATTTTTTAAGTGTATTGCAGTTTGTGTTATATTATTGTTATTAAAATTTTTATCTATTTTCTTGTAGCTACAGATGTGGTCTGTACAATTTGTTCCTTAACAGAATTCATTAAATTTTTCTTTGTAATTAAGATTTTTTCGTCATCAACTTATACAAATATATCATGGGCATTCTCTTCTTTCTTTGCATTACACAAAGTTCGCTACATCTTATTAAATATTGAATAAGCTCTATTTATTATATATGGTCCAATCTTTATCTCATTGCTTATTTTTGTCAACCTGTCTTGTCCAATACTGACCGTTGCATATTAAAGTGACTCACTACATTAATTATGTCTTTGTCAATTTCTTCCTGTATTTTTCATTTACTTTATATATTCTAGTAATTATATTTTACACAAAAGGGTTCCTTATTCATATATCTTCCCCATGGTGAATTTTACCTTTCATCAATATAAAAATAACCCATTTGAAACTGCTTAAACTCCTGTTTGATATGAATGTTGCCATCACTTTTCAGTTTTTATTTGTATTTACCTGATACATGTTTGTCCAGCCAGTATTTTTCAATCGTTCCATATTTTTTAATTTTAGATGTATCTCTTGCCACTAGATTTTAATTTGATTCTATTTTTCAATCAAGTCTGAAAGTTTGTCATTTAAGGAGTTTGTCTTATTCATAATTATCTCTGGACTTACTCGTGCTATGTCTTATTTTTTAAATACTTCCTTGTTGCTTTCTTTTATTCATTTGTCGCTAAAAAGATATTTTTCTTAGTTCTTTTTTTCCTTAGTTATTTTGAAAGTGTGAATCCTGTTTCTATTCCACATGTGGTTCTTTTTTTAAAAAGTCACATATTTTTCTCTAGTTACCATAAACATTGAGATATTGTTCAACATCTCTTCCCAAGTAAAACAGTAATTTAACACACACTTATTTTTTCTTGCTATGTCTGATTTTCCAATTTTTGCTGTTATATAAAAGCCTAAATCAGATAATTAATACTACTAAATTATTTGTCTAAGTTATACATTTTTGCTTTCATTAATTATTTTTTGTATTTGGGTTGTTTTTGATCATATAAGCAAGCTATTTAAGCTCTACAAGTTTTGCGGGATTTGTGATCTTTTTTCTTTTACACTGTGATGTTCAAATCCTTCTCCAGTTGCTTGCAGTGTGTCTTCAAGTACAGCTTTCAGGAAGGCACATGAGTGGTGTATTTTCCAGGTTCTTTGCCTATCAGAGAGTATCTTTCGCTGAAGCCAGTTCAAATCAATATCATGAGCACCTCGCTAGCTCCAGGAGAGGAAGAAGTCAACGAGAGAGCACAAGTCTTTGCAGTTCTTACTGCTTGCTAGCCAACCAGATGCCACCTAAAAATGACCCAACTGGTAGAGAATCCTTAGGTCAAAATATTTTCCTATAAAACGGCTGTAAATATTGATGCATTCTCATCTTGTCTTCATTATCACAGAAAAGGCTACCAGCTGTCCAATTTATCCCAAAGTACAAATTATGGTGGGGGATGAGGGAGTATCAGAATTGAACTTTTTTTTCAGGTCCATAACTAACAAAATTTTTTTAAACCACTGGAAATGTTAAGCAGAACTGCATTTGAGCTGTGTGTTCCAATAAAAGTGGAATGGATTTGGAATTTTTGTAGACAAAAGACGCTAGTTGCGATCTGATTCTTAATTCTTTAGAGGGAACTTGTTTTTCAGCCTAGAGTTATATTTCCTTGTACCTTGAAATCCAACATCCATTAATTGTGCCCGGTCCTCATGAGCCCTTCGGATTCCCCAGTGATTACCTTGCCTTCTCTGTTTACTCTCTCCTTCAAGAACTCCCATTGCACATATATCGATCTCTTGCCTTTCCAGCTCTCCTACTTTCTCCTTTATCACTTTATTCATTCATCCCTTTTCTCTGAGCTTCCCTACATTCTCAAGTTCATCTTCTACCTCATCAATTCAGTTTTCTAGTTGCAAAACTACAGTTTTAAATTCAGCAATTATTTATTTGTACCTAGCCTTGAGGGTCTTGCTTTTTGCCACCTTCAAAATGCCTGTTCTGATTTCATAGATGCAATGTCACCCTAAATCTTGTTAAAAACTAGCAATTTCTGGAATTTTCTATTCTCTGCTACTTCATTTCATGGAAGGACATTTGCTCAGAACTTCTGGTTTTCCTGTCCCTATTCTCTGCTTATCCTCACAGAGGAAGGTTTCCTTTCACCCACTTTTCAGTTGTTATGGCTTCTGTCACTACACAGACGTTTCAGGCACCTACTGAAGGACACACGGAAAGTTGAGACTTATCCTAAACTTGCTCTGTCAGATTTCTCACCCAACAGTGTGGCTGCGGGGGAAGCAGAGCTGGAGGCCCTCCCATGCAGGAACTCTCCTCTCTCTGAAGAAGGCCTGTCCCAGGTTTTGGAACACTTCCAGGAACAGAGTTCCCATTCTCTGCCCGGCACAGTTGCTGGCATGGTGTAGATGTGCTCTGCTGCCACAGAGACGCCTCAGTCCTCAGCTTGACCCCTGCCTTGCTGGGGGAGAAGAGTGCAGTTCGGTTGGAGTCTTTTCTAGATAGTTCTCACATGAGCACTCCCTCCTTATGGAAGACAGGGTTTAGGTCGGCCCCTTTTCCCACATGGCCCCATATGCAGAAAATGTAGGCAAAACATCTTGAATTTTTTGGTCTGGCGATGCTACTGCAGTCTCTTACTCCAACTTTGGATTTTCTGTACTTTCACGTTTCTCCAGTCCTTTCCACAGGTAGTGAGGATGGATAGAGTTGTGCAACCATAAGACTGCCAAAGGCGCCAGTGCCCTAACCCATCCGAGAACAAGGAGGAGGGGCCGGGGAGGGGCCTCGCTGCCTACTGCTGCCCAGGATGTGAAAGATGCCACAGCTGCTCCTGACTCCATGAGGGTCCAGATCCCTCCCAGCCCACCATGGGGGAAGAATGGCCCAGTGGGCAACCTGAGCCAGCTCTTCTGAAAGGATGTGACCAGCAGACGTCCGAGAAGCAGAGCTGCCTCTGGCCTGTGCCATCCTGAGACCTTTCCTGCTTCCGGTACCCACTGGGGCCCCCAGTGTCTGCCTGGAAACGAAGAGGACAGGAGTTACCAGGCTCTCTGGCAACACCTTCTGGCCAGAAGCAGGACTCCAACGACCACTGCCCGGGATCACTGCGTTCTGGAAGCAGCCATGGGGCAACCTGCCTCCAGAGTCACCACCACCCCTCCACGTGCCTCTTTAGGAGGGCCAGCACTTCTTTCGTTAGGAAACATTTTTACCTGGGCCTGCCTGACTCCAGGAGCAACAGAAGGCAAAGATGTGCAATCTTCACATCACAGTGAAAATAAAATTTCCTCTAGACAGTCAATAGCGTCCTGAGACCAAGAAGGTAAATATGTACTTTCCCCTCATCCTTTTTCATATTTTTCTTTTCTTTTTTTTTTTTTTTTAAGAAACCTCTGTTTTGCGTAGCTGACAGGAAGGCAGTGCGCGGGCACGCCTGTAAATCCGCAGTAACTGGAGATGGCGGAGGGGCAGAGCATCCTTTATCTGGCAGGCTATCGATCGCCTCTAATGAGCACCAGTGCAGCTGCGGCTAATGGTGGTCCGACTGGTGTTAAGGGCGAATGTGGGAGAAGATTATCAACCCAAGGGGCTTAACAGTTGCTGGACGGCCCGGAGCCCTCGGGGCGATGATGCACTTGAGAGGTCACTGAATCAAATGAGGGGAAAGATTCAGTGCCTGCTCTGCTGCCGCGAGAAATGCAGCAGGAGTGGGGGTTTTTTTCTAACAGAGACTACAGGCATCAACAAAACCGTTACCTTCTGCTAGTCATTAGTCCCTGACCCTTCGGCCGATAAGACGGCTCCTACTGGAGCCGCCTCGTCCTAATTATGACTCATCAGACGGCAGCAATCCTACCCAATTAGTGGGGCTTAAGTGAGGGGCACTTGATGTAAGCAGGGTCCGCGCCCCATGTGAACCGGGGAAGGACAGGCGCCTGCTCCAACGCGCTCCACCAGAGCCTGCGCCGCACCTGGGGGGCCAGGCTGCCATTTGATCTGATTTGCTTGATATTTAATTCACTGTGTTGCCTGCCACCCCCTCGGAGATCTGAGAGGGGCCTGGTGAATGGCCATAAGAGGTGCCGAGGCCAGTGGCCTTCAAGGGACAGCTAACCAGCAGATCCTATAGAATGCTCACAGTCAAATGTTAGCACAGAAAGGGAGCTACAGGTATTAGAAAAGATAAAAAAAAAAAAAAAAATGACTGGCAAATGCCTTCAGGGGTCGGGCATGTTGCACATTCTGAACTTTAATAGCATAATGGAGTAATTGCAACTGGGGAAAGAACCCAGACCTGGCAGGAAGGAAGGGAGCATGAGAGGAGGGGGCAGGGAGAGAGGGGGAGGGGAGAGGAGGGGCGAGCGGGGCAAGGAGGGAAGTACATCTCGTGTCCTCTGCTTTGCCAAAATACCTAAACCTCTATTTATTTTAATGCTGTAAATAAGCAATTTAAATATTATCCTAGTTCCATAATAAGTAACATGGCAATGTGATACCCTGCGGTTATAACAAATTATTTATTAGGTTTTTTAAAATTCTAAGGCAGCATCTTTGCAACCAGGAGATTTCCGTTGGGTCAGATCATTAAAAACGTGGGTGTGGATCTTTCCCCTGCCGCTCAGTGAAGGAACATTGATCTCTGACACACACCCGATAACCACATTTTCTTTGTCACTTTTTTCTACAGCAGAGGGAAAGTCTTTAAAAGTAGTTCCCCCACAAAAAGGTCACACACCGCCAAAACCCACCCTGCATGCTTCCAGCCCCTCTTCTCATGTCTGCCAGAGGGAGAGAGGAAAGAGTCGGGAAGACCAGGACTGAGAAACCCCTTGGGTTGTGAGCTCCAGTGTGTGCGTTTAAAAACAATGGCTCCACATGGCAATTCAGTGGGAAATGTTTGTTTCCAGTCCCCCTGCTACACTGTCTGGAGAGCATGGAGTTTAGTAAAGTCCATGATCAACTTTCCCGGGAATAAAAGTCCTGACATGCATTAACTTTTACCAGCAGAGCATAAAAGATAGTAGTGGCTGAGATGTAATTAATGAAGATGAGCTTTCTTATGAATGTATTAATTATTTTTTTTATTCCTTAATAACATCCTGATATATATTACTAAAAAATTCTTTTTCTAGCCCAACGGTAGATGCTGTAGGACATACAAAGAAATAGAGGCAGGTACGCCTGACACAGAGGTTTGGACAAAATCGGAGAACAATACAGGCCAGGATGTCTGTGATTAGGAACCCAACAAAGGCACAGACGGGGCAATGGGTGCTGGGAGGAGGAGCGCTGAGGAGGGAAGAAAGTCTGTAAGGAGCAAGCAGGGATGGGAAAGATTCCAAGTGGTGACACAAAAGGAGCAGGTACAGGACAGGAACACTTAGGAAGGACGTTAAACAATAATATGGGGGATGCTCCAAATATATTAACAAAACCCACACACTGGCAGAGTTAGATAGATCAAAAGATGGAGAGAAAAATATATGGGTGACTTCTTTATGTGTGCTTTTCTTTATTTCTATGTATTCTAAAATGAGCATACATTACTCTTAAAATCAGAAATATAAATTCATACCAAAAAACTGCACAAACTGTGACTGGGCATGTCCAGCTGGGTAGAAGTTGCACTTAAAGGACAAGTATAGGGAAAAGAGTCCGGTTGAGGCCAGAGATAGGAGTCCCAGAGAGTCAGATGGGGAGCCATGTCTCCCCAAAACGCTTCCCAGAGGGAGGCTTGCCATTACACAAGTCGGGAAACTCCCACGTGGAGAAGCTCTGTCTTGTCCTGTTGTAGGTCCACCTGGTGCCAAAGGCCATGGCTGCTCCGCTACCCTGTGGGGCTGCATGCTGAGTGATTTGGGCTCCATCCGGCTTGCTGGGGGTTGCAGAGACATGAATGATAGTAGGAAAGGATGGAGCTGGTGGGGGTGTATAGGGTTAACACAGGGAAAGCAGCAGGCAGGGTCAGGTTCACCGTCTACGTAAAGCATCTCCATGTGCCTACCTCTGAGCTGGTATGGAGCTCACAGAGAGCACAGGCCAGACCTCTGCTCTCAGGAGCCTGAACTATCTGGGGAAACTGGCATTCTCCACGCCTCTTATGGTGCAGTAAACCAGGTAAGGCCCCTTCTTTGTCCACATCTATGACACAAAAAGCCTGTGGGCAATTTGATCCTCATCTGCTGGAGCTCAAAGTTGCCCAGGGCTCCGCCTACCTGTTAGCTCCCAGGTGACCACAGACTACATGAATCCTCCTGTGTGCAGAGGATACTTCATGTCAAACGAAGTGCTGTGAGGCTCCCAGGTCCACAGAGGGCGCATCATCAGGGTCTGCATGGATTCACAGTTTGGGATCACACACTGAACATTATAAGGCTACTTAGAGGAAATGATCTTTCCAAAGCAGTCCCTGCAAAGTGGGAAACACTGGGTTGTGCAAGAATGAAGAGAGCTGCTCTGGGACTGTGGAGGGAGCAGGCTCCTGATCATGGCTCCAAGGGCTGGGGACCAGGTAGGCTGAGCCAGTGACAAATTAATTAGAAATTGAATGAATCCAAGCAGCTGTGATCAAATAGGATTTGTCTTGGCCAAGAAGTTAGCTAGATTTCAAGATCCTTGGTAGATTCCAGGATTCAAGGCACAGGGGTTTCTGGCACGGGACAAAACTTTCACAGCAACAGAACACGTCTACTATCACATTATTCTTGACCTTTTCATTTTGCGGTATTGTAAAACCACTGAGAACCCAAAAATCTTAGCTCTCTAGAAGGAGTTTTAGGAGCTAGCAGACCCAGTCTCTACTTCAGACCATGACTTGCCCAAGGCTCCAAAGCTGGTTGAAGGCAGGGTGGGGCTGGCGTCAGGCCCCTGCTATCTGGAGCTGGGATCCTCCCACCACGAACAGGAGGGCTTCTGACCCTCCCAGGGCCTTATAACTTAAGGAGAGACACATGAGGCCTTGGCTCCAAATCTAATCGCCTGGACGCCAGATCTCTGCTCTGCAGGTGGACCCTTCTGCCTCCTAGAACTCAGCACTCCGTGTCGGACAGTGGTGCTTTGGAAGGGCATGTGGCCTTCTGGCTCTGGTCCCTGCTGACCTTTCCACACATGCCCCTCCACTCTCCCGTTCTCACACTGTCTCTGATCCATGGGGCATTCTCTGAAGACTCCAAGTTCCCTCATTTCTGGACCTTGCTCACACATTCCTTTCTGCCTCAAATGCCTTTCCCTCTTTTTAGAACCTCAGTCTTTCAGCATCTGCTCCAAGAGCCAAACAAGTCAAATATGACCTTCTCAAGGCAGACTTTCCCTGGCTCCTAGCAAGCGAGGACTCCCTGTAGGGAAGTGATTACCATAGCATTGAACACATTGTATTCCAACAGTTGAAACCAACTAGACTGGTTTTCTTGAGGGTAGAGAGAACTTTTATTTTTTCTCTATCCATACCATCCAACAAATGCCTGGCCCATAGAAGGTGCTGCATTACTGACAAATGGCTAAAAATAAAACCAGCATTTATTAAGGGCCTGTTCTATGTACATCAACTCCCTTGATCTGTATAATAATAATATAAGATCTACATAATTTTATATGAAAGCACAGGGGCTCAGGAAGCTGAGGGACTTTGGGAATGCAGAGCTGGTCCACGGGGAGTCAAGTTCAGATGGGCCAAGAGACGGTGGAGTGCAAAGAAGAAGGATTTAGGATGGGGTCCCAGAAGGGGCTGTCCCAGAACCAGGCAGTTCTTTCTTATTACAGATACACTAAATTTTAGAATCCCTAACTAAATCCACGATCTTTTTTTATGATACATTATACTGAAAATATGGCCAGAGAATGGCACAGACTAAAAATAACTACATTCTGTGGACCATTTGGGTGCACGCAGAGAAAATCAATAGTTTGCAAAGAATTTTCATTATATTCCATTATTCCTATACATCAAGTTAAGTAAATGTGAGAAGGCTGCAGCCAAATGAACTGACAGATGAGGAGCATGGTTGAGGGGAAGGTATTGGCATTTCAACATGAAGAGCTCGTGGTTGCATTTCAGGATAACGACCAGGGAGTAGGAAGATCAGTGCGGAGAAATCGAAAGGACGGTTCCTCCCAGACACGGCGTCCCTCCGCATCCATCTCCAGGAGCCTAATTGTGGAAACCACAGGCAGGTGGCCCGCAGTGTTTGGCCTACGTGGATCCCAAAAAGGGCTGAACACAAACTTTGGCATCTGTAATCCTATTTGCCCATCGTCTTTCATGAAAAAGTTGGGTCTCAAACAAAAACCACAACAAAAAATGTTTAAAGACTTAAATTTTTAGATGGAGAGGAATCCTTGTGGTGGAGCTACTGCACCTTGACTGTGGTGGTGATCACACAAATCCATGAAACTCCACAGAACTAAACACGCACACAAACAAGCCCATGTGAAACTAGTGAAATACAGATAAGGTCGAGGGATCGTATCAACATCAATATCCTGGTTGTGATATTGTACTTTAGTTATGCAAGAGGTTAACAGGGTGAAGGGTACACAGGATCGCTCTGCACTGTTTCTTACAACTGATGTGAATCTACAATTATCTCAAAAGACAAAAAATGTTTTTTTCTGAAAAACCAGCCATCACTCCATGTTCAGGTTCTGTAGATCCCAGAAACCATCCTGAGAGGTGACCAGTTGGATAAGTTCCATACTCATGGCATTTGCAGCTTTATAGCCAAAGAAGTGTCTTGCTATCCTCCGTGCTTTGGTTCCTGTTTGTACTTTTCCAGACCTTTCCTCCCATGACACTGCTCAGCTATTAGATTTGGTTACTCTGTAGAGCCAACCAGGAGGGCAAGTCAAGACCGAAATGGCCAGGTCTTAGTACCAGAGCAGCCTGTCACGTACAAAGTCAGTCATGGTGGAAATCAAGACTTCTTATACTGGTGTTTTTAGCTTTAAAAAGTAAGAATCATAGGAGTAGCAGAAATTTGTTGTTTTCTTTTAATCTCAGCAACATAGCCAACTCAGTGTGCCTTTCTGGATCACCATCCTCCTTTCTCTTCCATCTGTATCTTTCCCTCCATAACGAGGTCCTTCCCTAGCCAGCACTTTTTCTCCCCATCCTATGACAGACAAGACCAAGGCTAGAAGCTAAGATAAAGCAGATGGAAGTGTGAACATGCTCGGGACACTGCCAATGTCTACCATTTCTATCATTTGCAGGTAGTGTGGGTCATGTATACCCCCAGGATTTACAAATCCTGCAAGTAGGATATACCACGTTGCCAGAACTCAAGCAAAGCTTCTGTTTAGAAGCCAAATGACCAACTCAAGACTGATTTCCTGTTGTACAGCAGCTTTTTATAACTGAAGGATTTCACCCACTAAAAGTCTGCTTTAGTTAGCCTGACTCAGATTCTCAATCCATTTATCATTTCCACTGCAAGTTTCAAATGTTTTCGTTTATCTTACAATCTTCAGGTACCCAACTACTGTTGATGCTTCTGGAACAAATCTAACCCTATCATTTGATTCTGCCACTTACTTATGGGCAATAAACAAATAATAAAGATATGCAGTGCATCCTACCCCCAACAAGAAATGAGTGGCTGAGACCCACGACTCAAACAAGGAAACACAATTTCCCAGAAGACTCCAGAAGCATAAATAGCATATCTATGAACTTTGGCAGAAGTTATATAAAAACTAAAATGGTTCCTCATTTCTGCCCTATCACACTGTAGCTACCAGGACTCTTTGGGTCATAAGTAACAGAAACACAACTCAAACTAGCTTAAGCACAAAAGATAATCCATTGCCTCAACTAACTTGGAAACTCCAGGGATAGAGTCAGGATCCACTTCCTATGTGACTGGAGCCCAAGGTTCAACCACACCAGGTTGACAGCTCTATCATCCAGCTTAGCGGTACTCTCTGCTTGGTTGTACCCTCAGGCAGATGCTCTCCATAGCTCCAACCTTTGGTCCTTAAAGTTTCGGATCCTAGAGAAAGTGAGCTTCCCTCTTGAAAGCTCCAGCACAAGCCCTGAGAAGGAACCTGTGTGGTCCAAAGAAGGTCCTGAACTCACTCTCAAGACAATCACTGATGCTGCAGAGATGGGGACTCTGCGCTTCGAGGGCAGGCGCCCACTCTAGGGTTTCCCAGGCTGGAAGGCAGAAGGAGCAGGTGCCAGTTTGACCTCTGAATCTGAGCAAGGCTATTTTATAATGTAAAAGGGCTCATCTTCAAAGAAGAGGATATAGAGCAGACAAGAAATATAGGTCTACCAAGCACACTTACAACTATGATGGTTGGTCACAAGATGGACTTTTGTAACCATTGCACTTCTATTTTTAACCTTAAAATCTTCCAATTTTGCAACTTCAGTTCAAATTGCATAGAAAAAAAAATACCATTACAGAGAATTTAATTTGGAAAATAGTTTTGAATGAAAAGAAACAGTAGGCGAGACACAAAATGACCTGCTTTGAGCTTCAGATTGGTGCTTCTGAAAAATGATAGTGGCTTTATTATTTTTTTTAACTCCATTTCATTGTCTGTTACAGTGAAAAAATACTGTGGGATCCAACTGCCTTGGAAACGAAGATTGCAGTCTTGCAGTTATCGAAAAAAAGACTATTTTGGCTCCCAAACCTATTCATTTTATTCATAAAAGAGGAAGCCATCCTAAAACACAAGTGTGATTCCCTTCTAATGCTCAAGAAGCTCCGTGTTTATCTGGAGATAAAGGATTGCAGGGGAATATACTTAAAGATCACTGATTAATGCAAATTGTCTCCTGTTTGCCAAGAACCACATACACATTTGAAAATGAATAATTCAAAGGAACAATGTTTAACTATTTTGCAAAGCAGTCCTGTTCAAATTGCTTAGAGAGACCACATGGCATCTATAGAAATTCCTTATCTTCTGGACCATGAAAGTCCCCTCTTTTTGGAAGAAAACTCTAAAACATGAGGACTTACTTAAAAATTCAAATTTTCAAAACTCCCAAGGAATCTTGAGATTTCTCATTCATCAAGGCTCTTTTGGTAGCAATGACAGAAACATAACTCAGTGGAGCTGGGGAGAAAAGAGGATGCTTGATGCTCGAAACTGGAAAGTTACAGGGGGTGGGTGGGGACAGCTGGATCAAAGACCTGGATGGAGCCAGGTCCCTCCCATGCCCTTTTCTACTCAGGTTGGTTTTCTTCTTTCAGCCAAGCTTCTCTTTGAGGCAAACACAAGGGTTTCTGGAAGCTTCTAGGCTCATACCATCCCAGCTCCACAACTAGAAAGAAAAGATTCGCTTTAACTCTGCACTTTGATTAGACTTAGATTAGACTTTGCCACACGATCACGTCCAGAGCGATCACATGACCAGAAAATGGGCACTAAGATTTACTCAGCCTCCGTCCCAGCCCCACCCCTCATTACAGGGTGAAATGGTATGGTGTGGCTGTGGCAGAGGGGGTGGGAGGCGGGGGGGACGGGGATTGCAGTATCACCAAACAAACAGGGCTCGTTGTTAGACTAGCGCCACTCAAAGTCTGGTCCAAGGAGCAGTGAGGCACACGCGCTATCTGAAACAGATCCATGCCAAGATATGCCTCATCAACGTACACATCAGGATGCTGCTTCCTTGATGAGAAAATCTTGCTATCAGAGAAAAAAATGTCAGTTGGACTAAACAGTGTGTTCAGTGGCACATTTGGCTTCACCTGTTTGAGTGACGTCTCTGCAAGTTCCACTGACAGATATTGAAGAGGCAGAAATGAATAAGAAACACACAGGCTATTTCTTACCATCTGGTAAGAGAGATGAGCATATACACAAACAATTATAACACAATGATGACTGATGAGCTTTAGGTGGAGGTAGTAACGGCAAACCCCTGAATGAAGGATCTATGTTCTCATCAAAAAGGAAAAGAGTTCAGTGGAGCCCTCTAAAGAGTAAACACTTTATATAGCAGGACAGTGCCGTCCAGTTTCCAGATCGTGGAACCCACCTGACCAGGCCCCGGGAAAGACATCACGAGGAACCCAGGAAAGACTTTCACCCTGAGGCCTGAGTAACCCCCTGGTGCTGTAACCCAACCTAGGTCCTGGCACAACCACTCTAGCTCCAGATTCCAACTAGTCTTTGTTGCTGAAGCTCAGGATCTCACCTTGAGCTCTCCTCTGCTTTCAAATATGAAAACCCCTCACGGACCATTCCGGAGCCATGCCAGAAAATTACCCTTGCTAATTACAATGAAATGAAGAGTACGTCTGCACCACGCAGCAAGCCTATCCTATCTCTACAGCAACTGTCACGGAAAAAGCAATCCAGAGTCGCATTAAAGAGAGAACTGAAAGTATTGTGCTCTCCCAGGAAACTAAAAAGAAATTCACATCTTTACTCTTGTCTGCCAACAGATGTCTTTACCGCGGAGGATGCCCTTTCTGCCTGGAGGTGGGTCAGGCATCCGAGGGCTGCCTAGCCAACAAACCCACTTGAGTCCCTGATTCTCCCATCTCTCTGAAGAATACTTCATCTTAATGATATCTCTTGCAGATACACATTAATTCTACATTGTTCCAGTCATGGAAAAATGCCATCTTCTTGGACCACTGTATTAAACATTCACCTCCTGTCTCTCTGGTTCCAAGATTGCGTCTTTCCTCTGTCGGGACACAGCTGTGTTGCTGCTACACCAGGCCTTGTCCGTCTTGCTCTCGCCCCAGGTTCCTGAGTTTTCTCCTGCAGCTCCCTGGTGACCTCCAAAGGCTTTGCCTCACTACTTCCTTGCCCATGGCATTATAGGGATCTTGGTAATGCCTTATCATGCCATCATGCCAACAGCTGGCCACATGCCAACTTCTTTGGTGCACCTTGCAATGGCCACAATTCCCCCTTCTTCCTAAGGCCCTTTGCAACAGTGAGTGCCAATTCCACCTTTTTTGTGTCTTTCCCATTAGTTCCTTCTAGTGAGAGGCAGAGAGAGACAGAGACAGAGACAGAGACAGAGAGAAATATCACAATAAACTGAACAAAATTCTAAGACCTGCCAGAAGATGCTCCAAACCTCCACTAACCAATGCTCGATTCTCCCTCTGTTGGTATCTTAACACTTCAGGGTTTTCTCTCAGTCAGGGAGCTGCTCGGTGCAAAGTAAAAGTCACAAGAAAAGCATCATCAGTGACAATGAAATACAAAATGCAGTCAATGAATGCAATGTGTGTAAAGTTCTCTCTGGTTAAGAAAACAACACCTTCCTTAATGTCACAGAATCACTGGGAGTAGAAGGATGCATGGGGCAGAAAACCAGGTCCTGAATCGTGAAAGGCTGTGGATCAAGGTCTTTCATCTAGGAAATCTTTAGCTAAAAAGAGAGCGAGAGAGAGAGAACATCAATCAGATATTATTTCCAATTATTTTTCAAATTGGAACAGAGAAAGAAAACACACACACACATAAGCTTGACATGGTGTTACTCAAGTTTGTTGCTGGAAGGAAAGTCCTTGCTTATATTGAAGTAAAGTTCTGAAAATAAGCAAAGAACAGATTTATTGATTTTGGGGGAGTCTGGGTGTAAAAAAGAGAAAGAATAAAGAAGTGCTCTTTGCCCGCTCTGTCCAAATGACATCCCAAGTGGCCTCCGTAATGGTGGGGGAGGGGAGGGGGCAGGTGCCTACCCGGGCACATGGACAGAACTGCCCTAAGGCTAGGGCTAATGGTATTGGCTGAGTCTGCTGTAAGCCTCTCTTTTCTAATAGCCAACTTTCTATGTGCGAGAAGACAGACAGATATTGATTGGTCCAAATGCCCTTGAGTTGACAACATCTGAAATGAAAATCCACAAGGCTAGCACAAACTTTCTGCAAGTTCAATTTCTCGAATCTGATTATGACACTGGACTGTGAAACCATTCACACATGTAAAAGGCCTCTTTCTTTTGTACCCCCATTTGGCACCTGTAATTGGAGGGAGTTAAGTGGCTTCATCAAGCTTGTTATTCAAATGTCGAATAGAAAGAGGCAACTGCAGGCTAATCTCGGGTGATTAAAGAGAGAGATGTTCTCCTGCTGGTGCAAGGCTAATGTTAGAAATAAAGTGGACAGAGTCTCTGCATCCCTCTGCCCATGAAACAGTGACTCCAGACAGCTTAAACACACATCCTCTAAGATGCTAATGTGCAAAGGTGCTTTTTGAAAGTTATTTCTGAATACCTATGGAGAATCTTCTTGATTTCATGACTTGGGCATTTGGTGGGTATTAGAGCTCTCATTTTGCTGTCTCCACTACTCTATTACAATTAATTTTCTTTTCCTTTTCCTTTCTTTCCCAAATAAGATGCTGAAGTTGCGACTCACAATTGATAAAGTGCTGGGAATAGCGAGATTTGCGGTCCTCTAGCTAGCTCTTATTAAACACGCCTCTGTATTCTACAAATTCCTCTTGATCGATACATCGACTGCAGTATAAACCTTAAATAAAGCACTATTAAACTGGAAGTCCACGCTGTTCCTGTCTTAGTAAGTTATTTAGAAGTATAAAAAGGCAAAACCTTTCGGAATTGGAGTCCAGACATTTGTGCCAAAGAAACTGCAGATGGAATACACATTAAATTTATTCAGTCATTGATTGGAAATGCTGATCCTTTATGGCTTCATGTTTCTTTCCTCATTAATCTTAGTTAACCCTCTCAAAACAATGCCAGCTTTGTGGCTCCAATATGGAAAACCCACCGCACAGAGAAGGCAGGTTTTTAAGACAGGTTTGAGTCTGACATCAGTAGACCCGTCAACAGTCCCTATCTTAGGAAATGCCACTGCTTTCTTTTTAAAATATTAAAGCAAGAAAGAAACAGCCTTCAGCAAGACAGGGTCGGGAGAGACGGAAGGCAAAAGAGGAAGAGGATGGCTACAGCGGAGCCAGGCAGGGGGCGTCCACGGAGCAGCCCAGCTTCAGCCAGAGGAGAAGCGTGGTGGCGGGACAGCTCTGGCACCTGTTGCCTCAGTGTCAGCACAAACCCAGTGTCACATATGACCAGAACCAGGTGAGGTCAGGCCCACCTGTGGGCACCCAGCAAATCAATGCTTTGAGACTTCACGGCTCCAGAAGATGTGCTCTCCAGTCATATGCCTGTCTGGGGTCTTGGGATCATGGGATACTTCTAAACACAAAAGAAATATTCTCAGAGGCACTAGTTGTGTTCCCTGCAGCTCCAAGTCGGCAAATTTATATAAAAGTGATCTGCCGTTTTTCTACCAAGCCAAGAAATGCCTCGCACCATCTTTCTTGCCTGATTCTCCATCTCTCTGAAGAACATATAATCTTAACGATACTTCTTGCAAATGCACATTAATTGCGCATTGTTCCAGTCAAGGAAAAATGCCACCTTCTTGGACCACTGTATTAAACATTCACTTCCTGTCTCTCTGGTTCCAAGATTGCGGCTTTCCTCTGTCGGGACACAGCTGAGTTGCTGCTGCACCAGGCCTTGTCCGTCTTGCTCTCGCCCCAGGTTCCTGAGTTTTCTCCTGCAGCTCCCTGGTGGCCTCCAAAGGCTTTGCCTCACTCCCTCCTTGCCCGTGGCATTATAGGGGACTTGGACATGCCTCGTCATGCTGTCACGCCAACGGCTGGCCCCAAACTGCTTTGGTGCGCCTTGCAATGGCCACAATTCCCCCTTCTCCCCAAGGCCCTTTGCAACAGCGAGTGCCAATTCCACTTTCTCTGTGCCTTTCTCATTAGTTCCTTCTAATGAGAGGCAGAGAGACAGACACGGTGAGAGAGAGAGAAAGGAGGAGAAATATCACAAAAACTTGAACGCAAAATTCTAAAACTTTCTAATTCTAAAAGAGATGGAAAACTCTTGGAAAGAAAGACTGACAATCAAGACCCACTACAGGCCATATTTCATAAAGAACTCTAGCCACTACCTGCTACCATGAAGCACTGCGTTTAGTTAACCAAAACCTCATGAATGAAGATTGGAAGGGAAAAGCCTTTTCTGAATTCATGAAAAGATCAACATCTGAATATATATTAAATATAAAGTCCAAATAATTCATAAGAAGCAGGAAAACAGCAGCCTAACTTCTTGGTGGGTGAGGCGGCCCCGCTCTCTGACGGGGGAGCAGACCCTAGGGAAGTGTGTGCCAAATGAACTCTACTCTGATTGTGTCCAAATAGGCCTGGTTTTAAATGGCAGACTGTTTTATTGGAAGAAAACATAAATCACTCAACCCAGAAAAGTATGCGATCCCAGCACAAAATGAGGAAAATTGCCCACATCTAACACCAAAACTTTCAGATGAGCCACGAAAATGTTCATCGTTCCTCACATGATGTATCTTCGTGTATCAAGTCTGGAAACAGCTATTGGGGTCATTCCAGATTGGTATGATCTGGAAACACCCCAGATGCCCAGAACCAGCCATGGGCACAGGACAGGAAAAGCATTCACGAAGGGCTCTGCTAGAACACAGCAGCATGTCATGGCAAGTCGTTAACCAGCACAGAGTCATCTTGCCACATCCATCAGGCTTCACTCTGTGCCATGCCAGGCTGCAGCATGGTGAGCATCCTGGCACTGGCTGTGAACCGTGGCTCTGCCTTTCTCTGCCCAGGACAAGTCCTCTAATTTCTCCTAGTCTCTGTCCTCTCGGCTGCAAAAATGGAGAGGCTATTTCCTACCCAGTAGCCTTTGGCAATCAGAAGGGCCCCCAGTGTGCTCTAAGGGCACGTCCACCTTTCGGCACTCATATTCTTCATCACGCTCAGCTCCAAGTGACTTTTGTCTATTTCCGAAGAGAAAAATCTGCCTTCTTGAAGAAATAAGATTGGCCATTTTAAGAATAATTGAACAAATGAGCATCAAGCTTGAAAGGTTGTTCCAAAAGGCAAGTTTAAATGTACTTTTGAGCAATGCTCCACTTTGACAGGGTCACATGGCCTCCCAAAGTGACTCTGGGGAGGGCTACAG
Source organism: Equus quagga (assembly GCF_021613505.1). NCBI lineage: Eukaryota > Metazoa > Chordata > Mammalia > Perissodactyla > Equidae > Equus > Equus quagga. Next base: position 179,782,562 of record NC_060268.1, on the reverse strand, counting down.
GTGTGGGAGAGCCCCAGCCTGGCTGCCCGCAAAGTCAGCTCTCTGCCTCCACTGAGAGCCAGACCTTGCCGGAAACACTCAGACGTGTAAAGAATTCTGTTTCCTCCAATCACAGGCCAACTCGCCACTGAGTGAATGTGTTGAAAGAGACTAGGACCCAACTAAAAAGCCTTTACCTGTTCTATCTGCAAGGTCCCAGCTCTGTGGCTCAGCCCTGTGTTTGCCTGGCTTACGAACCTCACCTATGGAGATGCCGTGGCCCAGCCTGGGTCCTAATGACATGCGCCCTTGCTCACACTCCCGTGGATTCCGTCTGACAGTCAGGACCCCGGGGAGAGGGAATCCGGCGACCTGATTGAGTGGGCAATCCCATTTCAGCCGTGTCGCTGTCGCCAGGAGGGACCAGGACTCTGCACAGCCACCGTAGGACAGCATCTCACGGAGCCAGGCTCCAGTACAAGCTGCCTTTCTCGGCTGAGTGCACGGGAGCAGAGGTGTCACTGCCTGCTCACAGAGGCATGATCCCATCGGGCCCTCCGCACCAGGCCAGCTCAGTGCCGGGGACCAGACAGAGCCTGCACTTTGCTTTCGGCAGAGGAGGAAAATGCTTTTTTTGATTGAAGACAAAGGATTCACTAGAAACAGCTTTTCTGCATTTTCACATCTAAAAAACATCTAATACAGTGAGCTTCGGGGAGATGGAGCCAGATTCCAGGGCAGAACCCTCTCCACCTCCCCCTGCCTCTCTGCCCCTCCCTCTCGGACTGGTCCTTCACACGCACACAAAAAATTTCATTTCCAATTTCACAGCAAAATATGTTTTTTGTAGAAAATTCATAAAATTGAAGAAAATTGTAAAACACCTACAATTCTAACTCTGCTTCCCAGAGTAACCATGATTTTTGGTATATAATCTTAATTTTTTTCCATGAATATATATAACTTTTTAAAACAACAGTGTGATTAGACTCTACATGCTATTTTATAACTTGCTTTTTCTCACTTGTTGACATAATCTGAACAATTTTCAAGTCCCTAAATATTTTCTTTCAGCATCATTTAAAGGATGCAGTCATAGCATCCTCTATTTCCCAGTGTACCACTGTCAAGCATTTGGAGACGCCAAGCTACAAGGAACATCCTCCAGGCTAAAGCTTTGCATATGCCCATGGTTATTTCTTTAGGATAAATAAAGAAGGATAAATGCAGACATAACTGGTTTAGCTCAAAAAAACACCTTTTTTTTAAGGTAGAGCAGGAAATGCTTTATAAAAACTACTGTATAAAATAAATAGGAACTTTGTGAATTAGTAAGTTACCGCATCATTTTTAAGAGCACTTTGCCCACAGGAGCTCCTTGATCGCACCTCTGTCCTATTAATGCCACCTTTCCCTGTGGCTGTGTGGTGCAGCCAGTACCCTTTCTGCTTTCCAGGAGCCTCTACCTCACTCACGGCCTCTCCTCTCCAGTCAAAGAGGACAAGCCCCAACCACCTGGGCAGGAAGAGACACCTCTGCCAGTTGTCACTGCCCCAGCCCGGGATCATCTTCCCTTACTCTCTGAGAAGTGGCCTTCCAAGGTCTGCCTGTGCTGTCCTGGGGGGAGGTACCAACCTGAAGGTGGGGCATGCACAAGGAGTGCCCTGAGTCTTGCTTAATCCAGGTGGCTGAAACCCAAACTCATGTGTCCAAACCTGCTCCTCCCCCAGGCTCCCTCTCTCTCTGAAGGATGCTTCGGGACCTGCAAGCCAGGCCTTAGGGGTGTCTTCAATTCCTGTCTCTCTGTCTCAACAGTCAATGGCTTGATCACAAAGCCCAGACAACTTTCCCTTTGGGATGGTTTCCCACGGTTGGTGGATCATCTGTGTGGCATGCTCGGCACAGCTTGTGGCAATCAGCGTCCTCCACAATTATATATCATTAGATATCTATGGTGTCTGTGTATTTATATATACTACAACCTTCTCTGCTCCCCTGGCCCTAGTCTTACTCCACATGGACCCCAGAAGGGGGGTCTTTTAAACTGTAAATCTGAATGCATCACTCCGCTGCTGAAACCCTTCTGTGGCTTCCTGTCATCTCCAGAGACAGATCTAGATGCGCCCACACGCCTTACAAAGTCCTCTCAATCTGGTTCCCTCCACCTCTCTGGGTCACCTCTCTGCATTTCCCTCCCATGCTGCACCCCCATGCCTCCCCACCCCCACTGCCACCTGCACACACCATGCAGTGTCCACTACGGTAGCCATCAGCCACATGTGGCATTCAGATTTAAATTTAAGAGTAAGTGAAATGAAATATTCAGTTCCTCAGGTGCATTAGCCACCCTTCCCATGCTCAGCAGCCAAGTGTGTGACCAGTCACCATCCTGGACTACACAGATACAGAACATTTGTATCTGCGCAGCAAGCTCTTTCCAACGGCCCCGCTCTAAACTCGAGAACATCGTTCATCTCTGCGAAGAACTATGGTCTGTCTCCACGTGGCCTCTCTCCCGTGCCTGGAGAATCTTGGAAGACGCAAATGAATCGGCTCTCGGGTTCAAACCCCATAGTAAATTTGTAAGCATCCCTCTTCTTCATTTATTGGATTGATTTTTTTCCTGAACCATTTCACCAGCTCTTGGATAATAAAGTCTCCTGGTGTAATAAGCTGATTACCCCTCAGCTTCTCTGATGGCAAATTCTAATTTCCTAATGTGTATGTTTCTGACAGGAGGCTCCCTCCACTTTCGTAATGCCCAAAGCAGAGTCTGTCCTTGTGGTGGTCCTGTAGCCTGGGTGCAGCACAAGGTGCTCCATCCTTTGTTATCCTGTGGAGCCCCAGAGCATCCAGAGACTCTCCCCTCTTACATTCTGCAGCCAGGATCGGAGAGGTCGTCACCCCCTGTCTCTATCACACAACCTGATCTCCCATGTGGAAGCCAGTCCCAGGGCCAGGCACAGCTCCGTGTGGCACACATGATCACCTAGGCATGCGATTCGGGAAGGGAGCCAAAAGTTCATAACCTGCCCACCTGCCTGCCTGAAATCTCCTACAAGTTGGACCTCTTGTTAAGACATGAAAGACTCTAACTAATACAAAAAGGAAGCACAAGTTATCCAGGAGAGGAAACAAGCCAACAATCGCCATGCATTAACGCCTAATCACCAATTAGCACACGAGCTTTCAGTGTGGACGTGTGGAGGAGCAGGGAGCAGCTGGAGCGGGGGTGTCTGAGGATGAGCTAGAAGGAACACAAGAGAAGGATAAAAGGTGGAGGGAGCAGGATGGGAAGCCCACCCTGCCTCAAGTCTGCCCAAGGCCCACCCTGTTCTTCCAAACACACCGGCCAGCTTTGCAACCAACTTGCAGGCCAAACATTTTCAACATCAAAATATTCATAACGAGGCACCTTCTCTAGGTTCTCCTGGGAGGCTTGCCTTTGGAGAAGGAATTGCTAGCCCAGGAAAACAGTGGGAAACCCTGCGGTAAGTGGGCTTGTTAAGATCAGTTGGTAGTGTCCCAGCAGGCTTCTCAACGGTCGATGAGAATTACTAAACATCATTGCAAGGAGCGCAGGGTAATTCCGTGAAGGAAGAGGAAATTAATTGGCCCCGTAAAAGTGAAGAGCGAACCCTGGACTTTCCGTGCAGCATTCGCTGACCAGAAGGGCTTGGCGGAAATCTGAGGGATACATACGGGTTGCAATTATCAGTTCAATGTGGCCTCTGGAGGCCCTGGGCTCCCCTGGTGATCACAGCAAGGGGGCAGCTCCCGTCTGCGGGCAGCACTTTGATAGCTCCTCTCTATGGGCATCTGGAAGGCTTTCAGAGACCAAACCAAATGCATTATCAGAGAGGACAGCATGGGGAGGCGAGCATGAGGACAACACAGCTGCACTCTGAGTGCCTCCCAGGGTAGAACTAGGAGCTCCTGGAACCCAGGGCGGGCTGTGGGCGGCAGCTGCCACTGGGCAGAGCAATGGATGGGGAGGCAGTCTGGTGAGAACCTTCTGGAGCCTCTCATCCACTTCACTTTTGCATCTGGACCTGCCTTCCTGGAGAGGACAGACCGGCCGAGTGGCGATGTCACGGCTGGAAGCGGAAAATCAGGAGCAAACCTCCTAATTCCTCCCTGCAGACGTCTGTCTCTGCCTCCGAGCATCTCCTTCCCTCGCCAGGAGTCAGACCTCGCCATACTGAAGCTCCATAGGGCTGAACCGGGGGTTGTCATTCTGGACTCCACTTCTGGCCGCACAAATGTTGTGCCTGGCGGAGGTCTGCCCAGGTCTCCTACTTCACGGCTCAGGCAGCAGTTCCTCGAGAATACTTTTCACTGGGACCTAAAGCACAATTTATCACTCACCTGCAGCCCCTGGAATTGAAGTGTCCCCTGAAGATGAGCTCATGCATTTGCCACTGTCCTTCCCGGAGGTGACACGAAGCAGCATTTGGCTTAGATCCTCAACTCACATAGGTGCTGGAGGGAGTGGGTGTAATTCTCTGTTAAAAACAAGACAAAACACCAAATGAGGTGTCCTTTGGAGGCGTATAGTTGGCCACAAAGGATTCATTTTAATTTCTTAGGACCACATATTATACAAGCAGTGCTGGCTTAGGGAAACTGCCTATTCGCCTTGTGCTCCCTGAAAGAGCTAGGAATGGCATTTCTAGTCTATTCTACCCACTCAGGGAGAGAAAAACCTCACCCTGAAGAATGCTGGCCCTAAGACCTTGCAGCGCATACCGGCTGCTGCCCAGTGGTCGGACCCAACACCTATTTCTTCCCCACACACCAAGCCCTATGGAGCTAAGTGGCCTCTGTGATTCTAACATGATTGGTCTTTCTGTTCCCACCAAGGTGACCCGCCTCGGTGAAGGACAGCCAGGCAGTGGGCCAGAGTGGCCACGGGCTGTCCTTGTCCGGTAACTGCCCAAACTGCGGGCTGCTTCTCATGGTTGACCAACTGGCCCCCAAGGCCACGGCTTCACAAGCCCCAGTAGAAGTGCAAAACCCGCAAAGAACATAAAACCAATAGAAACAATGCTGGAACGTCAGTCACCCCCACCCCATACCCATCATCACGTAGGAATAGGCTGGCAAAGGATCATAACCCACACGGTGGATTATAGTCAGACCCCCCCACCACCCACTTCCCACCCAGCTCAGTAGTACCATTTCCCTCTAACACCATCTCTACCCTCACACGTTTAGCTCTAAGCTTCTAAAATTGTAATCAACCAAAGAAGAACCTACTGGCAGGCTCTGAGTATTTAGAATTATAACATACATGAAGACAAACCGAATTACTTTCCAAAATAAAAATATGTTAGGAAGAAAACTTCATATACATCTTTTAGACTTTTAGGGTTAGGGCTAGAGTTACAGTTTAGCTTAGAGTGAAGTGTAATCCATAAAAAGAGGGGTTTTTTAAAACTTTTAATCTGGGATGTATTGGTAAAATGAGAAATTCCTAGAGGGAAGGATTATTTTCTTTATCCTAAGGGGAATGAGAAGCCAGTGAAGTGGATTAGGCACACGGATGACATGATGGGTTTGAATTTTAGAAAGATCAGGAGGCAGAGGAGGCAGCCTCGATGCAGGCAGAGCGGGGCCGTGGCAACTGTGGTCCCTCCATGTCATTGAACCAGAGGCCCTGAGCACCTGCAACGTCCCAGCACTGGGAATGCAGAAACGAACAGGATGGACAGGCCCCGGCCCTCACAGGGGGTACACTTTGCCTGGGGGAACAGAAAACAAGCAGATAAATAACATGTACATCAGACAGTGAAGAGTGCTGGGGTGAACAGGACAGGTGGGCGGGGGTACCTGGTGCGAGGTAGGCGTGATTTGAATTATAGTGATGGGGGAGGGTCCACAGCATCTCAGATTCCTTCCGAATAGTTTGAGACTTCTACTGGATTGGTCTCCGCGTGTTGGGGCCACCAGCAGGGGATGGGGAAGGGCGCCAGAGTGGATAGAGGGGCGGTGGGTCTCACTGTCCCCCAGCTTGGGAGAGAACCTCGTTAGAACAATGACTGTGATGTTCAGATCTGCAAAACAGTCCAGAGTTTGTCCTGAAATTTGGAACACATCTCTCCCTTTGCCCCCATCCCACCCGACCTGCACACCCAGCTCCCTGTAAATCATGGAGTCCTAGGAGGTCCATGACACAAGGTCCTGGCTGGAGGTTCTGGCTCGTGCACTGAAGTGGTCATCCAGTTGTTCAAGCAGGCAGTCAGCTGTTTGTTCTAAAGATGTACGTTAAACACCAGAGGTGTCAGTCAGGCATGAACGCTGGGGGAGAGCAAGTTCAAATCCTGTCCACACTCTGGTAGGGGCACTGGGGATCACAGGACAACATGACCATCAGCAAACACAAGGAAAGCACAGTGTGCCAAATAAAGTCCAAATTCTTTCTGTCTAGGGAGTCCATGGAAGGTTTCAAAAAGAGGTGATATTGGACCTGGGGTTTTGAAGAATGAGTAAGAGTTTTTTAGGCTGAGAAGAGATGGAAGGACATTCTAGGCAGGGAGAAAAGCAGATGCAAAATCCAAGAGGTCAGACAAAGCCAGAACTCCCAAGCTTGGCCAGGTGGTTCAGTGTGGCCAGAACATGGGCATGTGGACAGGAGGGACAGAAGATAAAGCTTGAGAAGGATGTCGGGACTGGACTTGGAGATCCTTGTAGGCCAAAGTGAGATCCTTGTCATGCCACACAAGGCCGGCCAGGGCCAGTCCTAGTTTGCACAAAGATCTCTCTGCATCAGAGTGAAGCAGACACTGGAGAGCAGAGGTAGGTAGGGAGGGAGTCTATTAGCAGGGAGCTTAGCAGGAGGCCATTGCAACAGTCCAGAGGCAAGAGGTTGAGGCCTAAAGTGAGGCAGGGCAGTGGGGCTGGAGGAGAAGACGTGTGGAGGACGCAGGCTGAAGCAGCAGAGAAGAGAACTCTGAGATGGCCGCCTTACAGGGGAGAAGGCATTAGTTTTCTGTTGCTGCATAACAATATCACCTCAAAATTAGCAGCTTAAAAATATGCACATCTATTATCTCTCAGTTTCTGTGGATCAGGAGTGCAGGCATAGCTTAACTGGGTTCTCCACTTGGGTCTTATGAGGCAGCAGACAAGGCATCAACTAGAACAGCATTCTCATCTGGTGGTTTGATTGGGGAAGGACCCACTCTCCTGCTCACACGGTTGTTGGCAGAATTCAGTTCCTGCAGCTGGCCAGCTGTTGTCTGGAGCCGCCCTCAGTTTCTGGAGGCACCATTGCCACGTGAGGGTCCTCACCACGACCACTTGCTTTCTTACAGCCAACAGGGAGAGAGAAATTCCAGCAAGACTGGTGCTACGATCTCAGGTCCTGTAACCATGAAATCATATACCTTTTCTCAACTTTGCTGTCATCTACAGTTAGAAGCAGGACACAGGCCCCACTCACACTCCAGGGGAGGGGGCCGGGATCATGGGGCCACCTTAGAGTCTGTCCACCAAGGGAAGGTCACACTATTCACTAACATTGTGGCACCGGGCAGGGAGTTCCAAATTAGACTCGTTCAGCAGAGGGACCATACATCACCAAGCAGAAGCATCGGCAGTGAGATCAAGAACGGAGAGAGACACGTGCGAGTGGATGGCCCACAAATGGTAGATGCGGGGGAGGAGGCTGAACAGGGCGGGGGGGGGGGGGGGGGGGGTGGCTCCAGCCGGCGTGGGCAGGAGCAGCTGTCTCCTGACCCCCACATAGTTTCCAACCACAAATACAAATTGTTTCCTGCCAGGAACCAGGAGCGAGAGCAATCAATATGGCTGCTGAAAGAGCCCACGTATGGCATGAGTCCACTGATAGGAAATGTGCAGCACAGGCAAATCTGTGGAGACAGAAAGTAGATGAGCGGTTGTCCAGCACTGGGGGTGGGAGAGGGGAGTGGCTGCAAATGGGCCTGAGGGATCTTTTGGGGTTGATGGAAACGTCCTGAGTTTGCATTGCGGTGATGGTTGCACAACTCTGCAAATTCACTAAAAGTCATTGATGTGTATGCTGAAAATGGTGCATTCACGGCATGTAAATTGTACCTCAATACAGCTGAAAATTGTACCTCAATACAGTTTAAAAAACACAGCTGCTAGATAACACTGCATGTGTCGAGGGTCAGGGTAGGTCACACACCATGGCTATACAAACAGGCCGGTGACACTTTGCTCAGAGTGACATAGGCCCACTCTCCTTCCAGGAGATTATAGACTCTGAGAAAGTAGGGCTGACGTGGCTGCTCTGGGAAGGGAGCTGAGTAAGACTTCCTGGGCTCCTATTTTCAGGAAAAGATGTGCTATATGAAGTGTCCCCCAGAGTCACAGTGTATCCTTCACTCATTCAACAAACAGCACCTGAGAACCCGCAGGTGCCAGCACAGTTCCTGCGCACAGGGAGCTGACGGGCCAGGGCAGAGTCACACACACACAGAGTCCCTTAGAAGGAGGCCACGGCCCCAGTGGAGACGTGTCCAGAGTCAACAGGGCGTCCAGGAATGTCAGCGGTGGCCTGGCCCACCCCAGTCAATAGGCCAGTTTGTCTTGTTCTCCACGCATTTGGTGCTCACGAACATCCCATATGCAAACCATGGCGGACTCGATGCCAAGCAAATGACAAGCCCAGCTTGTCCCCAGATTAGATGCCTATGAGGCGGAGCCACATATGCCTCCCTCCCTGCTGCCTCCTCGCTTCCTCTCATATGCAGCCCTTGCTCCCCCTGGACTAGCATCAGCATCTCCTTACCCACGAGGATCAAGTCACCAAGGCCTCAAAATCAGAACCTTGATCTTCCTCCCAACAGTGACGGAAGAGGCCGTGCCTAGAGGGAAGCAGCTGAAGAAAGTTAGCGTACCTCATGGCTGAATTGTGTAAATAGTCATGTCTAACACTAATACAGTGCTTCTTATGGGCTGGCACCATTCCAAGGCCTTTGCATGTATTTGCAATGTCTGTTATCACACTTGCTACTCCTCACAAGCCTAGAAGGGACTGTTAACCCCATTTTACGGATGAGGAAACCAAGGCTCAGAGTCAAACCCCTCCTGACACATCACACAGGCCCCCAGAGCAAGCACTGCCCTCTGTCTCCCCGTGGCCTTGCCCGTCCATGTCCAAGGCACATCTCTCCAGTGTGCACATGTGAAAAACTTACCCCAGCATCTCTGGGTACCATCTCCAGGTCATGCGCACAGGCCAAATAAGTCACTGCAATCAGCACAGAAAGTGTTTAAACATTTTTCATGTGCCCATCTCACCTGTTTCTACGATTAGAAGTCACAGCGAATTGCAAAACAAACTACAGGTGATTTTACAGCCAGACAACCCAGCTAAGTATTTGAAGCATGGCGCAGAATTATGAATCCCAGCTGTAGATGATGGCAGCTTGGGACTGACGGGAGGTGGATCGAATTACACGCTCTCAGACCTAGAAGGAGCCTGGCCCAGCTAACCCAGACCCTAATTAGTGAGATGAGAAGGCTGCAGCCCGAGAAGTGGCATGACCTGCCCAAGGTGAGTCGGGGAGGCGCCGGGAGGCAGCAGAGGGCCCCATGCCATGTTCCCTGCACGCTGCTCTCTGTCTGATTAACTCGTAGCTGAAGGCGGAGCTGTTCGGCAGACACCTGACAAAAGTCGTTTCCAACTAAGGGTTCTATTTAGTCCTTACACATGACCTGTGTATTTTCTCTCCTGGAATTTGATATCTCGGGAAACCTGCCAAGGACTATTCACCAGGGAGAGTGGGCATGTAAAACGGGAAAAGGAAAATCAGAGCAGGAAGGTGCTGGCGCTCATTGCAAACCACATGAATTTCTCACCCTGCATTGGGGACTGGCCCGTGGTGGCCCTCAATGTCAGCGCACTCACCAGGGCTGCAACCCACAGTACCTACACAGCCTGGGCCCAGCTCAGGAGGAAGTGTGCCCTGAGTCTGCATCACCCTGGCTTCGCTGGGGAGGGCCTGTCCAGCCCCACAGGTGCCATTTCTCTCCCTGCAGATGCCTCCGTGGGCGTGGCCGAGCTCCTACCCGCCAAACCCCACATCATTTCATGTTGTTTCAGAAGCAAATTTCCTAACTCATCAATCAGCAAACCTATGTCCAGAGTGATATGAACAGCAATTATCATTGTCAAGGCTTTTTAATTTTTTCTGAAGGATGGCTTAATCTATTGCACCACAAAGGATCAGGATGGAGGTCACTTATTGCTGAAAACTACACACGACATGTGTAAAATAACAATAAAATGTGAGATGAGGGGGCCAGCCCGGTGGTGCAGAGGTTAAGTGCGCACATTCCGCTTCAGCGGCCTGGGGTTCGCCGGTTCAGATCCCGGGTGCGGGCATGGCACTGCTTGGCAAGCTATGCTGTGGCAGGCATCCCACATATAAAGTGGAGGAAGATGGGCACGGATGAGCTCAGGGCCAGCCTTCCTCAGCAAAAACAGAAGGATTGGCAGTGCATGTTAGCCCAGGGCTAATCTTCCTGGAAAAAAAAAATGCGAGATGAGCCCTTTGCCCTGAGTAATCTAAAGGTTATAGCTTACCTTTCTTCATTTTCTCATTTCTTCCTTTGTTCCTTCCACAGACAGCCATGGGTACCTTGTACGTGCTGGACATCAGGAGGAGGTGCCCGCTGGATATGCAGATTCCTGCACTCGCCCCCCCCAGAGATTTGGATTCAGGAATCGGTATTATGTCACACCACATGCCTAATGGTCTCTGGTAATGCACAGACCCCGCGGTGAGAAACACCTTGAAAACTGCAGGTGGAGCTATCCAGGAAGACAGAAACGGGCAGAGGGCACCACCGTGGGAGCACCCCTCTCTGCCTGGAGCAAAGAGGGGAAGAGGAGGGAGCCTCCAAGAGGAGGTCGCATAGGAGGGTAAGGGAAGAATCTGCTGAGTGGAAGACAGTAGGGAGCAGGGACACGCAAGACAAAGAGGAGTCTCCAGCAGAGAGGAGGGGGGAAACAGCATGGAGTGAGGTGGGAAGACCCTCCAGCGACTACACCCAGAGAGGCCAGCCCAGGCCTCAAGGGCCAGACAAGGAGGAGTAGGCTGCCCCTCGGCCAGCCGGGGCTTGCAGATACAAAGCAGGGCTGCCTCCAGGAGGCCTGAAGAGTGGGCCATGTGTCCCTGTTTGGTGTGTGTTGTCCAGAAGAGAACAATGGCCAGGAAGGGCCTGCACAGAGGGAAAGCAGGGCAACACGTTGTTCAAAATGGCCTCTCCACTGCTGCCTTGCTAACTCCTTCATTCCTCTCATGCTCTCTGTCTCTTGCTTTCTTGAGTAAATATTCCCATCAGAAAATAGAACCATCATAAAGTCATCTCTACCACAGAGTTTATTTAACGTGGTCCAGCCCAAACTTAAAACCCAAGGAGACCATTTATTGAGCCTCGGCACAGATCCGGAGCGTGGGCCGGAGCACAGACCCCGGGGTCCTCCCCAGCTTCCCCGCGTTAATGTATTCCACATACAATCTTCTCCCAGTCTAGAGGGAATCCGGTTTCATGGAGGTCCTCTTAGCAGCGGATTTATCAAACCCGAGTATATGCATGGTATGAACATCAGATCCATTATCTAAGCTGTTGGTTTTAGTCGAAATGTCAAGAAATGATTTAGTATAAAATCCGTCACAAAAGCATTTATTAAAAAATCTTTTGCTGCTCTTCATCTACAAACATTTACTGCCCTGCATACAAATGTCAGCAGTTCAGCCTAATATACTTCTTCATTTATTTACTGTTCACTCCTGCTGGATAAGAGCCAAAAGCGATGTCCCCCGGCCGACTGCGGCGCAGTGCAGACTGGAGAACACTTCTTGTCACCCTGATGTCAACTATCCATCTTACTAGGGTGCTGTTTGATAACAGTTAACCTCATTAAGGTCGTGCCTTCTTTGGGGAGTGAAGTTCTCTTCACACGCAGGTTTTATTTAAAGATGGAAGTTTATCAATGTATTACCAAGATTTTCCGTAGGAAGTAGACAAATTAAATTGGGACTTGACAGCGAAGTAGGCTGAAGTATGTCAGATGCGCTTTCCTGCAAATACAGAGTGTGTAAAAAGTTAACCCTCTGGTTCTTTGCCTCACTTCACAGACCCTGGATGGTCTCCCATGAGCTCATATTGTGTTCACCAAATTCTCTAAATAAGGGGAGTTCCCATGGAATCATGGGATTCTGCAGTTGGGAACAACTCCCTCCCTTGCAGGTGAGGAAACAGGAAGCACACCAGAGGACTGAGTGGCCTGTCAAGGTCACACAGCTGGTTGGTGACAGCAGCGGCCCTAGAACCTCGGATTTGTAGTTTTAGATGAACCGTGTGTCATTTGGCCCTGCTGCAGGGGAGGGAGAGGGCATTCCAACAGCAGAGAGAGCAGCCAAAGTAAGCAGACAAACACAGGCCGCTGAAACTCAGGGGGAGCTTGGATTTCAGAGCCTCGATTGTCAGCATCGAAACCACATTTTACCTCCGCGTAACCCTCATCTGCTTTCTATCTTCCAAATCGACGCCCGTCACGTCATCCTTGCAACGGGTTATCGATGCCTTCATTGCAGGACCCGTGTATTCTAAATTGGCAAGGCAAACAGCCAGCTGTTAAAAACACTCTGAAGAGGAACGGATCGCTAACAAGGAGGCCAGGAGAGCCGGCCAGATGCCTTGGCCACGGGGACTCTGGCTTCAGTGTAAATGCGCCCCAAGGACCAGCTTTTAAATCCAGCGATAAACATGCACACTTGTGCTCTCTGCATTTGGGATGCCTCATCTCCGAACGTGAGCAGACTACACCAGCACTCACGCCCCACTGGTCCCTTGCCAGCAGCGAGAGGCTCACGCCAGAGTTTGGCCTGTTCCAACTTGCAAATGCTCCTCAGATATAGCAGGGAAATGGAGGAGCTGCGAGGGCCAGCAGGGTCCAAGTCATGTCTCCGGCCCCAGAGAACTTCCTTGACGCCTCCCAGGATGAGGGGGCGGGGGCTCGTGGGGGGGGTTGTGAGCCCACTTAGAATGGAGAGAAGGCAGGCAGCATGTGCCTGCATCTTGGATGATATAAACCCAGAACCCCCTTCTCCTACCAGCCCTGTGTTTCTACTTAATTCCTTTTTCCTAATTTCTTATTTTCCTTCTCTCTCTCCTCCCCACGCCTTGCGGGATGAAGACGATGCTGATGGTAATAACTATAAGAATAACCATCGTATTAGAACTCCCACAGTAGTAAAAGCAGGCGTTCCTTGAGCACCTCTGGGCACTTTGCTGTATCTACTTCTTCAGTCCCCCAAGGACTCTCGGAAGCAGATACGCTTGTTAACCATGTTCTTCCTTCCAGCACCTTCCACAATCTAATGCTTCTGCAAACATGTTGGATCTGTGTTGTCTGTCTCCTCCACCAGAACCACAGGCTCAGAAAGGCAGGGTTCTGTCCACCATGTATACTGCTGTATCCCAGTGCCCAGGACAGTCAAAAGGTGCAATTGAAGGGGCAAATGGAGTCCCATTTCACAGATGGGAAACAGGCTCTGAGAAGGTGTGGATCCCAGGTCAACCCAGGCAGGAGCTGGAAGTCAGGACCAAACCGTGAGTGAGGTCAGGAACGGTGACCTTCCTCTTTTTCTGCTCCTCTGCAGGACCAGGGTGTCCCCAGGCTGGCTCCCTCGCTTCTCAAATGCCACACTGGATGGCAAGCCCCACCCTTTCCTTGATATCAATGCAGGCAATTCCCAGAGTATCCAGCTCTGATCAGAGGTTTGGTCCCCGCCCCTCCCAGTTCATTCAGAATAGAAGGATACCTGGGACTCAGTGCCACCCTGGCCCGACCCCTCATGGTAGGCATGACCTCAAGATGCTACAGGCCTGCTTCTATGGGGCTCTGGTGCTCCTGGCCCATCTCTGGGGGGCTCTGGTGCCTTAGCACCCTCTGGAGCTGCCCCCCTCACATGAGTTATTTCTAGCGTGAAATACATTTGTATCACTTAAAGAGAGCAAGCTCAATTATTTAACTCTACCTAGATTTAGTTCAAATATAAGAGTTCCAGTGTACATCTGAGACTTCTGGGAAATTGATTTTTCTGCTTAAGATCATTTCATAGGGTTTAGCATTTAAACCAAATCAGGCGCGAACTGATCTCTTAGTAGATACCGAGCTTGTTTTCTTTTTCTAAAGACCAGCCAAAGCGAGCGTCCTTCTCCCGCCCCGACGCTTGCCATATGTATTCTGTGATTTTAACAGACCACGGTGGCCCACCAAAAGTCATCCTGAAAGCAGCCAGCTCTGTCTTCTCTCATCACGGAGCTGTCGGAGCGGATGTGCCAGGGGAGGACCCGAGAGCCAGAACAGCATTTAGCACTCAACTGACCTCGCATCCACCTTTCCAGAACGCCTGCTGGAGCCAAGAGGGTTTGGGTTTTTTTTCTATTTCCCAGCCATTTTCAAGTGATTTCTTTAATTTCCTCCTGAGAGTAAAGCACTGATTGATCAGGGATGTTAAACTGAAACCTCTCACCAGAAAATACCATTGATGGATCCAGTGATGGGAAAACATCCTTGAAGCTTATCTTGATGTTTACAATTAAATTAGCTGGTCGTAGAAAGATGCTTTAATATTTAATGTAAACTGCTTGTTTTCAAGTTCTTCAGAGGAGAAAGAACCTGTGTGATCACCTGAGGACAAATGGTCTTAAATAACTTTCCAAAAGATGATAGTTTAAAACATGGAAACGAAGAGATTTAAAATTAAGCAACTCTGCCAGTCCACATAGAAAAGAAGAACAAATGTCAGGGATCATGGAGGCCATCAATACATCATCCCAATTTACTGCAAGATCGGCCCCAAAGAATTTTAAATGGGGAGCAAAAATACATATGCTAAGGTTCAGGCTAAAATTTATAATTATTCCAGTAAAAGAGGGAACATGAGACTGAAGAAAGGCTTGGAAAATGAGCTTTGGAGACGGAACTCCATCAGAATCAAGTCCCAGGGTTCCCAGCGGGACAGGAGGGGTGGGCGCTGCTCTGGGCTGCAGGTTTCGGTCTGCAAAGGAGGATGGCCCTGTCCCGCACCTCCCGTCCCGGCGGGAAGAGAAGACTAAGGGGGCCAGGCACAGTGCCCAGCACATATTGACTTAAACCCTCTCACATGTTAAGTACCCAATAAATGATCTTTCTTAGCATGCATTGCTGTTACCGTTAACAGGTGTAAAGCGTGCAGCGCTGTGATGGGCATACGTGAAAGAAAAAGGCCACAGGTTTTCCTGTCTCCGCCTGTCTTCTCCCAAAAGTGAGACAAAATCTAAAGTCTGGCCTTGCCTGTAAAGGCCTCCAAAGACCAGTGAAGGCCTTCCCGTCGTGGGAGGCAGGATAGATGCGGCTCAAGGACAAAGCAGGGGGTCCCTGAAGTCCCAACAGCCATTTTTCATGTGACCCAGGCGATGGGGAATGCCAAAAGACCTGCCGTTTGGAACCATGGTGTCCGACAGAACTTTCTGTAATGAGGAAAATATTCTCTATCTGCATTGCCAGACCTGGAGCTGCCAGTCACATGCAACTATTGAGCACGTGAAAGGTGGTGAGTACAACGGAGGAATTGAATGTTTAAGTTTCATTTTAATTAATTAGTTTGATTGATAATTAATCAATTGATTGATTGCATTTAAATAGCTACATGTGGCTGATGGATGCCATATCAGAACAAGTCTGGACCGTCTCTTGCCAGGCAGGCTGGCGGGTGGTCAGAAGGCTGCTCAGAAGATGCACTGTGGGAGCGAGGCAGGAGCTCCTTTCCTCCCCCCTCCTGCCCTCCCACCACGGAGCAATCTCCTCCTCTGGCGTGAACTCCTGCACTCGGAGCTGCTGCTGACATGAGGCCCAAAGGCAGCCGAGCTTGGCACAACGCTGGCTGCCGCCGACCAGAAGGCCTGGCTTGGCCAGCACAGGCAAAGCAGGGGAGACCTCAGCGTGGTTCCCAGCTCCCAAGACGGTGGACAAAGCTAGGGTCAGCCCACCTTCAGGCTGGCCACCTCTTACTCCCTGACAGCCCTGCTGGCTCTCCAGAAGGCCAGGCCCAGTGGGTCTCCTGGGCCTCCGTGTGGGCACTGCTGGCAGGGGCAGACCCAAGCGGCCATGCAGCCTGCTCCTCGAGGCCTCACAACCCCTCAACACACACGTGCACACACACAAATACACACACATCCACAAAGACACACACATCCATGTGCACACATGCACACATGCTCATGAACACCTCTCCCGGGAGAAGGAAAAACCTCCAGCAGTACCAAGGCGAGGCCAGTGCTTATCCCATTTAAGCCTAAACTTCCACATCTGGAAAAGGGGAATTAGTTAATTTAATAATAGTAGTAATAATATTTCCCTTGCCAGGTTGCCGTGAGCATTAAACAAGATCCCGGGGCGTTGGAGGCACTCAGCCTGGCACTAGAGGTTGTGTGTCGTGGTTGTGATGGTGACAAGCAGCAGAGGCCGGTCCTGGCTGAGCCCTTTCGGGAGCCCACCCTGGAATCCTTTAAGCCTGTCTGGCCCCTGCGTATCTCCCGCAGCTGTGATCTCACAGGGTCTGACTTAGAGGAGGCTCAGGGAACAGAAGGACGCCCTGGGAGGGAGGCAGAAGACAGGGGAGAAGAGTCCTGGCCACCACGTGGAGCCCAGAGACCTGAGTCTGCTGTCCCCGAGGGGCCATGATAACAGTCAGGGAGCGAGACTGTGGCTGACACAGCACCCCAAGTCTGGAGGTGGAGTCTGCCACCTCCTTCTGTCCTCGGTCCCTGCACTGCTATCTGGGGAGCATCAGGTGAGGAACACAAGCTCTCAACCCAGAGGCATGAAGAAAGTCCACCCTGAAGAGGAAGAAGGGGAGCCCCGCCCAGCCAGCAGGGGGTGGGTGTGGCTCCCCAAGCCTCCCCCATTGCGGACACAGGGCCACCTCCGCTTTCTAGGGAGGCGACTTTGGGAATATTCAGTGACCATCTCTGAGCCTCTGCTTCTCTTCAGTAACATAAAAGGAGAGCTCTACAGCTCTCCCCAGCACGAGGAGAAGACTGGCTACAGAAGACGTGTCCCTCTACAAGAAGCTAGGACTCCAGGAGGAACGCACCAACGCCTGCCCCCTTCTCACCTGGGGTTCCGCCAGCTGTGGGGCTGAGCACCACTCAGGTCCTGGGAGAGCTTCCAGCTCCAGCGTCTTGCCCAGCCTGCCATCTCCTGGCCAACCAAACCATGCCTAGCCACCATCTCCCCTCCCCAAGCATGTGCCTCTTGTAGAGACATAGCCCCTGTCACTGCTCAGGCAAAGCCAAAGATGAAAGCAGAAGCTGAGCTCCAGTCTGTATCTCAGGTTGGCCCCACTCCAAAGACCATCCACTTTGTGCCCTGGTCAATCCCCACTGGACAACCCATTGGACAACACCGGCTGGGGTCCACCCTGCATCTGGCCAGTGCTGGGGGCTTGGGCAGCAGGAACCTGGCCTGGCCTCATGGAACCTCCCCTCAAAAGGCTACAGCGAGAAACCAGGTCCCTGTGGAAGTGCCCTCAGGCTGAGATTCCTGGAAACCAACGTGTTCAGCTGGGACATCCTCACCACTGCCCCACTCTAGGGGCCAATGTTCTGAGACTGGCGGCATGGATGGGGGTCAAAGCTCAAGTAAAGTCGAATACCAAAGAACAGTAAATCTAGTGTAATTCAGGGTCAAGGATGTAATGAAGAACATGGGAGGGAGCTGGAAATGCCCAGGGAAATGGCATCACCTCCTCCCACTGGCACTTGGCCAGAGTGGCAACACCAGACACTCAGAGAGAGACACGGAAGCAATTCCCTGGAGCTCTCAGAGGGAGCACAGCCTGCAGAAACCTTGATTTTAGACTCCAGCCTCCAGCACCGTGAGAATAAATTTCCCTGTCCTAAGCTACCTGAGTTCAATTTGTTATGATTTGTGTAACAAATTTGTGCTGATTTGTTATGGCTGCCCCACTGGGCTGTAAGCACAGCCTGAGCACAGCCACGCTGACTCCTTGCTTTCGCTTTTCCAGTGTCTGGCACCCGCCTGGCCCACAGTAGCTGCTCGGTGAACAGGTATGTGTGCGATTTTGTAGAAAAAGTCTGAGGGCTAGAGGTGCTGCTGACAGCCTCACAGCGCGAAGTCGGTTCCTTAACTCCTGGGTGCAAAGTCCTCAGGAAGGACCCTCCCCGCCCCCCCTCTGCTTCCCTTCACTTTTCCTGTACCTCAGTTTCCCTTTCCTCCCCTATCTAATCACCATCCTTCCCAGCAGCTGAGCAGAGAGGTTGGTCCAGATTCACTTCTATTCCTTAGTTTAGATCCAGAATTCATATTTAAGTCTTCAACTTTCAGAATTTCCCTACTAGCTGAAACCATATAACTTAAACATCTAAATAAAGTCATCCTAACAGATGGCTTTTGCAGCCTGAGGCTGGCAGAATTCAAAGGACACCCATGACTCATCCCCTTATAGAATCCCCTTCCTTCGAGTGTGGGCAGGACTGTGAATGTGACGAGATATGAAACTCATGGTTATGTTGTGCTACATGGCAAAAGGGAGTTTGCGATGTAATTAAGGTTATTAATCAGCTGACCTTAACATTGGGAGCTTACCTGGGGGAACCTGGTCTGATCAGACGAGCCCTTTATAAACAGAGCTCTTTCTCCGGCTGGTAGCAGAAGAGGAAGTAAGAGAGCTTGCAAGTATGAGTAGGATCCGGGGCACCCTGTGTCTTAAAGATAGAGGGAATGTGCACGGCCTCTAGAGCTAAGAGCAGCTCCCAGCTGAGAGGCAGCCGGGAACCAGATCCCAGTCCTACACTCGCAAGGAACCAAGTTCTACCAACACCCTGGGTGTGCTCAGAAGTGGATTCTTCCCCAGAGCCTCCACATAAGAGCCCTGCCCAGTGGGCACCTTGTTTTTGGCCTTGTGAGATCCTCGGCAGAGGACCCAGCCAAGCCCACTGGGCTTCTGAACTACAGAACTGTGAGACAGTAGATTGGTGTTATTTTAAGCCACTGAACATATGATAATTTATCATGCAGCAATAGAAAACTAACAGAGATCACTGCAGCATTATTTACAATAGCAAAGATGTAGAAACAACCTAGGTGCTCACTGATGGATGGACGGATAAAGGAAATTTATATATATATATATATATATACACAATGGAATATTATTCAGTCATAAAAAAAGAAGGAAATCCTGCTATTTGCTACCACATCGGTAGACCTTGAGGACGTTACGCTAAGTGGAATAAGTCAGACAGAGGAAGAAAAATATGATATGATTTCATTTATATGTGGAATCTAAAACAAATAAACAACAACAAATCAAACTCTTCAATACAGGGAACAGACTGGTGGTTACCAGAGGCACGAGGTGGTGGAGGGAAGCAAAATGAGTGAAAGCGACCAAAAGGTGCAAACTTCTAGTTATCAACTAAATAGGTCATGGTGATGTCATGTGCAGCATGGTGACTCTCGTTAACAATACTGTACGGTATATTTGAAAGTTACTAAGAGAGTAGATCTTAAACGTTCTCATCACAGGAAAAAATTTTGTAACTCCATGAGGTGATGGATGTTAACCAAACTTATCGTGAGGATCACTTCACAGCATCCACACATATCATATCATTACACTGCACACCTACAACTTAATGTTGTATGTCAACTATGTCTCAATAAAACTGGGGGACGGGGACTCACAGAGAACCTAATACTGTGTAAGCAGACAAAAATCTGTAAAGATAAAAGGCACTATTCACTCAGTCCTACAAGAGCTGCAAGGGAGCTCAGAGCAGCTGCAATGACCTTTATTAAACTCGAAAGCAGAGGGGTAAACTAGAGCTCGTGGCCAGACCCAGGCACTGGCTGTTTTGGTACGGCCCACAAACCAAGAATGGTTATTACATTTGTAAACGGTTGCAAAAAATCGAAAGAAGAATAATATTTCATGACACGTGAAAATTATATGAAATTCAAATTTCAGTGCTCATAAATAAAGTTTTATTGGAACACAGCCGCGCTCACTCATTTACATATTATCTACAGCTGCTTTTGAGCTGCAGCGGCAGAACTGAGGAGATGCAACAGAGACAGGACGGCCTGCAAACCTAACATACTTATCATCTGACCCTTCACGGAAAAGGTTTGCCAACCCCTGCTCTAGACTATTTAAAGAACTCTTCAAAGTACGATAGTGGACCCAGCCCCACCAGCCATCCACAAATGAAGGACAGAGGCATTTTCTGGGTAAACAAAAAAAGGCAAGGCAAAGTTTTTCAGGAGAGTTCTAACATGTTCTTGTGCCACATACTGTTAAGATGGCTAAATAATTTATACACACACAATAACTCTTCCATAGAAGAGAAAATAAAAACTGTTTTATGTCTTCCAAAATATAAATGAACTAATTTTCAGATTAGAAATGATTTTAGAATAAAACACAGCACCCAGTATTTGGTACTCTATAAACAAACATCTCTGTGATGGAGATTTCACTGTCTGTTCAGAGAGGAGATTTTTTGGAATCGCCTGGCAAGAGCCCAAAAGTCACTCTGAGCAAAAGACCCAGGAAGCTGACCGGGAAAGGCCATGGCCAGTGGGGTCTCCTCGGAGCTCCAAGGGGCCCCAGAACCTCCGAATCCAGGATGACCATGGACTCCCAGAAAAGACGCATCTTGGCAGGAAAACATTTTTATTTTTTTATTTTTTGAGGAAGATTAGCCCTGAGCTAACATCTGCTGCCAATCCTCCTCTTTTTGCTGAGGAAAACCGGCCCTGAGCTAACATCTGTGCCCACCTTCCTCTACTTTACATGTGGGACGCCTGCCACAGCATGGCTTCCCAAGCGGTGCCATGTCCGCATCCAGAATCCAAACCAGGGAACCCCGTGCCCCGGAAGCAGAACGTGTGAAGCTAACCACTGAGCCACCGGGCCAGCCCCAGGAAAACATTTTTAAAACAGAAGATCAGACTCTCACTAGAGCATAGTCTTACGAAGGTCCAGCCAGTGTTTCTTTAAAGTCCTTATAATTTGACCATTAATATAGGAATATCAAAGTACAATACCCAGGAGTCCAATCAGGCAGAGAGTAGCTCAGGTGTAATTTTCTTTTGCAATCTGAACAAAAGACATTTTCTAACCATTCCAAATAAGGGGGAGAAAAGTTATATAGCTAGATACAGAAATGCACACATAAATGCGCTTCATGCAGAATTTCAGATGGCTTAGTGACAGCTCTGAGAATCTATCTGGGGATAATTTTATGGAAAAGCAGTCACAATGAAATCAATTAGAAAGCAAGAAGAATGTATGTTCTGTCATTTTTAGCGGGAAAATGGCTGCTTGATTTTCCTTGGTATGTTCCCTCATAACCGCTTTGAAGACCTCTCAACTGAGAAGGGAAATCCACATCCTGACAGGTTGCCACATGTCCCTCCCATCAATTATACGTTCATCTTTCATCCATCTAAGTGGAGCGCTTACAACACGTGTTGGTGCTGGTTGTGGAAAGGGTTCGAGCCCTGCCCCCACCACAGCTCTCAGGGGATCGCTGAGCAAGCGGCATAATCTCCTTCCTTGAGCCTCAGTGTTCTCATCTCTAAAATAGGAATGAAGTTCAGCCTTGCCTTCTCCTTGTAGTGTCAGCAAGTGTCCACTGAGACTGAAGAAGCAAACACTGCTCAACAAACAGCAAATCATCTTACATTCATCCCTGAGCTGTAACAAACTGAAGCCCAGGGCAGGCTGGAAAGCGCTGCTGCGTATGTTTATACACAACAGTGTTCGGTCTTTTTCCTTAAATGAAGAATGCATTTGCCACGTCAGAACAAGTGGGCTCACTGCTAAACATACAGATGGAGGGCATCTTCTAGACACCCCCTACCCTCCAGGAAAGTGTGAAAGGCCTAGAAGCGGTTAGATTCTGTTTTTCTCCTGCTTCAAACCATAAAATGCTCACAAAACAAGAAAAGTATATTGACCTAATCCCCAAGATGGATCAGAACAGGAGAGAGATTTTGACAAGGAGAGACAAGAGCAGGAAGCTGAATCTTCTTAATGGTGAAGATTTATATCAACCCAGAGTATCTTCAACACAGCAGCTCTAGAAAGCGCCAGATAAAAAGGAGTGCCGAGTCCTTTGCTTTGTAGGGCCACGGAAGGGCTCGGCCCAGCCAAGTTCAGCGGAAAAAGCAACACAGAGTTCTCCCTGGCAAGTACTATTGTGGCCTTCCATGAGCTACTATCGTATGAATAGAGATGTTTTAAATGTATTAAACATTGGTCCCTTTTTTCTAGAAATTACACCGACAGAGGCTTCCTTAAACATTATTTGAATAAAGCCTCATTACTCACAGTCCAAAGAAGTTCATTAGGAGGAGATCGCTTTGGAAAGGAATCAAGGAGCTCGCCTTTCTTCTCAGCAGTGAATTACATTAGCTACTTCCTAGTTATTTAAATCTTGAAATAAAAGATGTAAACGCTACAGTGACATCTTAAGATCATTGCGAAGGCAGGTCTTGCATGCACAAAAATGCCCAGCTGGTCTGCAGATAAAACAGATTGATAATTAGTTGCAAAATGTAACATTTCATCAAGACTATTTTGAATAATCCAATTTATCTTTGTCAGATATGCAGCACATATTTTTCCGGGGAGCAGCTTTGTTCTTTAACATAATATTATAATTTCAGGCTGCTAATGAAGGCGCCCGCCGGCCGGCCGGGCCTTGATGTGCGGCGTGGCGGGGAGCCCGCCGCGCCCGGGGGACCCGTGCGCCCGGGCGCCGCGCCCCGCTGCCGCCACCTGCCCGCCGTGGCGCAGGCTGTGGGCCGCGGGCCGCGGGCGATCAAAGGGCCGGCGGGCGGCGGGGAGGGCGCCCCTGGCGGGCGGAGCGCGGGCCGCCGGGCGGGGCTCCACGGACTCCGGCTTCTAATTAACCGATGGAAACGTGCGCTCCCTGCCCGTGACGGCGACGGCGACGGCGAAGGCCGGCGGGCGCGCGTGCAGGCTTGGGTGTGGCCGCTGGGCCGCGGGGCCTCCCCGGGAGAGCTCCCGAGGCGCACCCAGCGTGGCCTAGGCGGGAGTGGGAGGGGGCAGGGAAGGGAAGGGTGAGGGTCCACGATTGGTTTGCGGAACCTGCAAACACATCTTCAAGGGCTCGGCGGACCCCTGGTGCCAGGAGACAATTAGGGCCCACGTGCTGGTCGAGCCTTTCTGGGGGCAATTTATCACTTTACATAAGGCCTGTAGGAAACGCCAGGACGTCCGTGTTTACACGGATGAGTGGGAACTACTTAGCATTCGCCCAAAGTGACCCAGCGCCAGACCCAGGAGGGAGCCTCCTCTGAAGACCAGAAGAGGCCCCAGCGCTCGCTCTTGGATCGACCTTGATTGAGACGCGCAGAAAGGCGCTCAAACTAGACTTTCCTCCAGTGACCTGGGGCGCTGACGGTTCCGCATGCCCAGATCACCCACATCCCACATCACCCACATCCCACCAAAGACTGTCAGGGGAGAGGGTGGGCTGGATAGAAGGAAAGCGTTGGCCGAGTTTGGAAATTTAGCTCGCCTTTCCCAAAATGGGCACGAAGTTTGTCAAAGCAGAGAAAACTCAAATACCAACTGCGCAAAGAGCCCCCAGGCACTATTATATGTGCAAAACAGTTCTTTTATTTAAAACATACTGTTTCAGCTGCATGTATGCAAACCTCACGTTGCTGTTACACCCACACTGGAGTTGTTTGGTAATATTTGGTATTATCAAAAACAAATTCAATTCTTGCACCAAGATTAAAGCTCTGTATCCCTTACTTCAGAAACCGTGATCAATAAGAAATGGATGCCACTTTCCTAATTCTCCACATTCGGAAGGACATTGTTACCTGTGTCCCAGAATTCTGCAGAACAGATTTGATGACCTCTGAGTGTCCAGAAGAAAGACATTTGTTACCACACTACCTGATATAAATAATAGTAAACTTGAGTGGATTCAGCACATTCAGAATACTTTGAAAAATTAACCTGCTCACAAGACCAAACCACGAGATTGCTCGCTGGAAGATTACCCCATAAGGAAGTCTTCTCTTTATTCAGCTATTTCTACTCCTACAGTCAGCGACCGTGTTCCATATTTTCGAACACTTCACGGTCTCAAGAATCATGGTCAGCACAGTAGGATGAGTCTGTTGATTTGAACTTCTCCTGATACGTACAGCTCTTAAAACACACTTGACTGTAATTCAGGCTGGAGAGGGTACCCTTGTGACAGGGATCCTGAGCAATCAAATTGTCCCTTCTTGCCTTTATTTCTTCCAGGGTGGTGTTGCAAGCCTTCCTACGTAATTATTCATCCTGTCCAGACTTGAAGTTCAGCCCAACGTCATCTCTTTTCCAAGCCAACATTTCCTGGGTAAATTCTGACAATTTTGATTTTCTCTGGGCTTCCTGAGAATTCCATCTAAAGTGCCCATGGATTTCATTTCTTAGTCTCTACTTTCCCATTTCCTGGGCTACCAAGACCGCTGGAGCAGGAGACAGCCCAGCAACCCGAGAGGACAGCCAGGAGGCCAGTGTGCTCACAGGCTTTCCTGCTGTCCACAGCATTCTGTTCCTTGCCCTGGGTGGGGCTCCTGAGTACCATGGAGGGTGAAGGGACAAATTCGTGTCTTGGTCGTTGACCCTCTATGCTGACTCCTAGAAGCTGGCTCCTCTGTAGGACCCTCTTCCTGGCACAGAAGCATTTGGTGACTCCCCAAGCTACACAGGCGGATGTGTGTGCTCTTCAGGAGTCATCGTCCCTGAGCTTCTTTTACGGAAACCATCAGAAACTTGGGAAAACCCACTCATTTTATCAGAGTGTCCTCATCAGCCAGCTCTTGTCCAGGAGCCAACGGCTGCTTTAGCAAATCCATGAGAGGGTGGCCCTGTGGCCCGGCACCTCTCTTCAGGACAACACAGGGACACTGAGATGGCCTTCCCCTCAGCCTTGCGCCAACCAGGCTTATGTAGGGACCTCCTGCACCATGGTCGGCTCTGCTCAGCTCTGTGTCCCAGGCTGAGAGTTTCTGAGATTGGGGCAAGTTTTCTTGTTTCTGACTCCCCAGTGCCCAATAAATGAAGATTGACTTCACTCACACTGGATCTGTCTGGGGTCAGCAGACCCCGGGGACGGCCAATTCACCACTTCGGACTGGGCATGAGTAAATCTATTTCATACCTTCCTCTGGTGCACGGAGCCCATTCCCGCCATCTCCCTTTAACCAGCACGGGTACAGAATGGATGCTCACTGGACATTTATTTATGGGTCCTTCTCTCTCTGTCCTTGCTTCCTAGCCAAATGAGAGGAGGCCCGGCCCTAGGATTTCCCTGGAGTAGCCATGACATCCAGCACCAGAAGGCACTGAGTAAAATGTGAACTTGGACACGTCTGTTGGTTAATTGATAGAACCCAATTGGAGGTTGGAAATTACTCAGCCTAGAGCTTGACCAGGGTCGGGAAGGAGATCTTCACTGTGGTCACCAACTCTGGTTTTGTGAGGTCACTGTCTGTAAGCGTGATGCATGGGGGACCCCGTTACACAGAATTTGCTTTCCTAAGATGTGTCCTCTTGCTCTTGGCGGCGGTGCTGTTGCCGCTGTTACACTGCAACGAGAGGGTCTAGATAGCCTCTCTGCAGTTGTCAGAATCACATTTTGAAGAATAAACAGGTGAATAGAAGGGTCAGGATTAACTCAGGCTTTTGTGTGAATTGGGTGTGATCTGGCAGCCCCAAATACAGGATGAATCCAAGGTGAGTAAAGCCCCCAGGCTTCTAGGTAAGTGGTGGAAGAAGCACCAGCAAGAAAGAGGTAGTGCAGCCTCCCTTGTCAGCCCACGTGCTCGTGAGTGCGGCCAGTGGACCTCGAGTCTCCGTAACCGCAGTATCTGCACACAGTAGGCAGTCTCTGGCAGTCCAAGGGTCGGGGGCCGCATACCCACAAGCTGCCTGCCTGCAGTGCAGATGCCAGAAAGTGCTGAGCAGAGCGTGGACAGTGTGGTTCCTGGCTTGGGAGCCCAGCTCAGGGCCGTGCCCTTCTCTAAATGTGTGCCTAGAGACTCCATGGCCCATTTTCGTTCCTTTCCCTTTTTTACATCAATTGTGTCCCTAAATCAAAGATCTCCCCTGTAACCCCCTTCTTGGAGTTTGGATGGCTCCCTGTTTTCTACCTCCTGCTTTCTTCCCGGGTCCTGGGGCTAATAAACGACGGGTGCATAAATAAGGCCATGTCCCCAGCACGGCACGGAGGCCCTCCCAATCTGGCTCAAAGCCATCCTTTGAGCCTCGTCTGGAGATGAGCCTCCTCATCTCCCCAAAGGCCTGGCCTTGGCCACGCCTTTCCCTGCCTCTGCCCTGTGTCCTCTGCCCGCAATGCCATTTTCCCTCCTTCTCTGCCTCCTGACGTCCTATCCATCCTCCGAGCATCCATCTGAGAGGGCAGCCCAGGCCCCCAGCAGGAATCATCTCCCAGGGCCAACCCTTCTCATCAGCTACGTGGCTCTCAGAACCCATGTCATGTCTTCTCTCTCACTGCGGTTGTTCGTGGAGTTTCCTCACTCCTCCACTAGACCGTGAGCTCTCCAGAGACAGGGATCAGGTGCCCTGTTTACTTAGCACATCCTAGGCCTCAAGGAAAATTTCTAGATAAAGAAATGAATGTATCCAACAGGTAAAAACCTTCAGACAGGCACCACTGAAAGGCATCCATTATATTAGGTTTGCATCAAAGAATGAATCTCTGAACAGTAACTAAGAAAGAAGAATGAAAAGCATTTCAATTTATCACAGAAACAGTAATTCACAGGAGTTTTAGTGTAAAGGTGAACTAAGGTGGAAATCATTTTTTCTTCGATGTCAAGCAAATTCTCCCACAGATCTCCTTGAAAAGTTCGATATAAATACACTAAATAATAAAAAGCAGAGCAAACATGAGTGAAGGGTTCAGTGTTTTCTCTTTTAGGCACAAATTTGCTCAAGACAACAGGATGATAAGATGCCTCCCTGATTGTCAAACGAGGTCCCACAGACCTTTGTTGAGTGAGTGACTGAGTCTCCACAATGGCTCCCTGTCTGGTTACAGCCGTGACTCAGTTGCACCCGGTGGAGGGGCAGCCACCTATGCATGGTGGGTTGACCGGCCCCACCAGGATCCCTTGCTCCAAGGCCTCCCACCCTTCACCTATGATAAGGGCCACTTTGTGGTCAGGGCCTGGAAGACCCATAAGTGCACTGTATTTATTTACAGGTTTATTCTGCCAACAGCAGAAGCAGGCCCTGTGGAATGGTACAAAGGACTGGTAAGTGTTGAAGGTTCTGGGAAGGTTCCGGAAAGGTTCAACAGTAAAGCTGCTCCACAGTCACCGTGGGAGACCTGAGCCAATGGTTTACCATTCCCCGCTTGTCCCAAGGATTTTCCCTCCGCTGCGTTGGTTCATAGTGTTGCCCTTGCTGAGGAGTGCCCTTCTCCCCAGGGCTCCTTCTAGAAAAATCCCACTCAGTCTTCAAGGCCTAAATCAGGTGCCGCTGATGCTGGGGAGGCTCCCCAGATGGTTCCAGTCACAACTTTCTCGGCACTCACACAGAAAGTTGTACCAGTGGCTCACCTGTGCACAGGTGTGTGTCAGCAAGGCTTCTCCCAGGGGCTGATGTGCACATAGCTGTCTCATGAACCAGCTTGTTGTGCTTCATGAAGACAGAGGAGCCACATCTCCATCACAACGTCACCAGCGCCTGGCCACATCTCACCAGGAGCAGGTAGGTACTCAACAAATGCTTGGTAAAAAAAGAGACGAGAGAAAGGGATGGAGGGATAAAACGATTTAAGAGTATCTGTTTCATAGAACATGTTCAATAAACATTTCTGGAATAAAGGAAAAAGAAATTAATCACTCATGATAAATTCCCCTTGTTCCTCACTTACATATAATTTTTGTATATCTATGTTTGAATTTTTTATCTTAATTTTTTTCTCTCTTAATTTTATTAGAAGGAACAAAATATTTCAAAAACTCAGTTTTTTTTTTTAAAGAAAAAATACACAGTGAGTATTTTCTCTAGAAGGAAGCTATACAAAGATAAAATGTTTTAGACTTCTGTGCCCCTGTCCTCAACTACCCACTAAAACGTCAGACCCAAACATCCAGGCTCAAAGCTGTGGGAAGGTGAAAAATCAAGCCTTGTCTTCCAGGGGCTGGAGTCCTAGGGATCCACTCCTTCCAATCAGGAGTGGGAGCGGAGGGGGTGAGCTCAGACACATGGGCGCACACGGGAAGAGGACAGTCCTGACCCCGGGTGTGGAAACCGGGGAAGATGGCAACAGCATCGGGCTGTGGGGGCCCTGAGGAGCAGGAACAGTTCATCAGGAAGTCTGATGCCCCCTAAACAGTGCACAGCCAGAGATGACCAGTTCTTTCCAGGGACAGGAGAGAGCCCAACTGACCAGTGCTGACACAGGGTGACCTGGGAACCTGGGAGAAGGCAGAGGCTTCAGGGTTGGGCGGAACCCCACAGAGCCTTATGCCATGACCAGCCTGTGATTCATCCCCGGGCCAACAGCACCTCCCCAAGATTCCTTCTGGCCGAGAGAAGCAAGGTATGCCCCTGAAATCGTAGCAGAGAGGGCTGGGGGCTGAATGCCTCTGCCTTCCTGTCGCCACCTTCAAGGGGCCCCCTACAGCAGTGACCCTGTATTCTCTCTTACAACTCCTGTATTTTTTCTTTGGGGGTACCTTCCACAACTGGTGATGATTTGCGCATTTATCTGTTTGCTTGTTTTATTTTCTCTCAATGGATTACAAACCCTAGGGGGGCAGAGGTGGCATCTGGTTCATCCACCCCCATCGCCCAGGCCTTACACACAGCTTTGCACATAGTAGATGCTCAGGAAATATTTACTGAATGAAGGCACAGGTCTCCCCAGTACCTGGTGTCTGGCTCTGCTCCCTCCGGAGAGATGGACTGGGAAGCCCCAAAGAAGCCAAAACATATCAGGATTGGGGCCATGCCTCTGTCATTCCAAGAAAACAACATAAGTGGAGCAAATTCATCACTTTCACAATGCAAACGATTTCTGCAGATCCTCAAAATATAATTTTCCAAACACAAATTAGTATTGTCATAGACATTGATTCCGTAATTTCTCACGTAGACCACCTGACTCTTTGAAGAATTTCACGAATGCCAAGGAAGGAGTTGCTGTGGGCTGCAGCCCCCGGCGAGGAGGCGGTATACAGAGATCCTCAGCAGTGCCGGCCCTCGGGGCTAGAGGGAAATTACCCTGATTGCCCGGAAAAGCTAGGCCACCACAAATCTCTGCTCATATACACAACGGGAATATGCATAAACAATATATAGACAGCCCCAAACACCGAAATTAAAGAACTGTTTCTTTCCAACAATTTGGTCTGCAGCTCTGACTATTATCTGGGGATAAATCAATTTGCAGCAGCTGTAGACAGCCATTTCCGTGTGAGTCCTGCACAGCTTAACTGGAGAAGCGTGTTAAAAGTTAAAGGACCTTCATCACATTAAGAACATGAATTTTTCTAACCATAAATTTATTTCACTGAATTCCTGAGCTGTAAAGTCACCCTACACTCTTCCTTGTAAATCAGAGGGGGTGTACCCACTTCCTGATGTTTGCCAATTTGCTATTTTTCCTGTAATTAGGAAAAAATGCAATTCACTAGAGTTACAAGCCCAGAGGAGATCCCTGGGTTGAGCTGAGTTGTTTAATATCTGCTTGGACTCGACGCTCTGTAAAGAATGACTCTATTGCGGGGTGAGAGGGCGAAAAGAAATTATTATCCAAACACAGGATGATAGGACCTTCGTCAGACGTGGTCGTCGGTTCCCTCAGAGTAGCTTTGATCACTACCTGTAAATGGATAGCACCATCAATTTATGGCACCTCGTGGTGGAAGGATGCAGAGTTGGGAAAATTAAAGCTAACAGAAAATAAAAATTAAAAGTGCTGGGAGGATCTGTGTGCTTTCAGGATGTGGGAAGACCGAGACTAGGACTGCACATCATGTCATGGCGCGTGCCCACAGCATCAACTCGGTCTCTTTCAGAAATACTGTCCACCACACCTTCACCTCCTGGGTTAGCAGGAATCAGGAAACAAACAGAATTGACAATAGGCCCGTGGCAGCAGTTTCCTGAAGCTGTACTGGCAACTAGAAAAGGAATCACTTTACTCTTGTGTTTATCTTTAAAATGAAAGTGCTTTTCCTATATCCCATTTCTTCCTGGTCTTTCAGTACACATCCTAAATTCTATTTTGCGGTGAATATTGGTGTCAATCTTGGGAAATGTATTTTCATTAACATCAGCCGTCTACACAGGGCATTATTACGTATTGTGTAAACACAAGCGTGTTATTTCAGAATTGGTCATCTGTACAGATGCTATTTTATAGGAATTACTTTCATTGTTTTTGAAGAAAACATTAATATCCATAATTAAAATAAATATTAATGAAAAGGATAAAAACAATAAGCGCTTTTGTGGCCTAAAAAGCCCTCTGACAAGGTCTGGTGTATGGCAGGTACTCAATAAATATTTGAAAAATCAGCTGTAAAGAAACTGAATCTCAGACTTTTTAAAAAGCCAATGGTATTTTACTCCTGCACATGGAAAACACCCCCATTTCCATTCATCCCTAGAAAAACAAAAACAAAAACAACGCCCAATAATCCTCCTTAACTTTAATCGGGAGGCAGCAAACATACAAATAAGAAAAAAACAGAGCCGTTTTGTGGAAAAGGAATTATTTCCCGTGACAGATGTGTTCTCCTTCTTTTCAGTCCCCAGTCCCGTTCAGTCACCCAATAATTCTAGAGGTGAACAAAATGGACCCTTGTATCTCATCATCCTAATGACCCTGGCCTTCATATTTAAAATGTCATTCAGAGATAGTTTCGGGGTTGGCAGCTGCTGATGGAAAAGAGTAATAAATAATACTACTTCCATTTGCACGCAAGCCCTGCATGCAGAAGCCGCTGGAAATGCATTTCCAGCGGAACACCTTGGGACCACTCCTGGAATGCCACCCCGTTTGATGCCAGGCACCCGGCACAGCAGCTTCTAGGAGAGAAGTGAAGAGCAGCTTGCCCAATTGGAGTTACAGGGGAATTTAGGAAGACAGAATGTAATTACCTGAACTGGAATCCGGCCAAGGCACTGGGGCTGTTAAAAAAAAAAAAGTCAAGGAAAAAAATAACCTTAATTCTCTTAGCTGATAAAAGCCAAACGTGGGCTTCCTTCTGTTTATGATTTGGCAGCGTGGGGTATCTAAATCATCACCAAACAATAAATAAAAATAAAACTTTGCAATTTCTAGCAAGCCCCCCTGACACACGCACACACGCACACACACACAAGGCTGCTGGCTGCAGATTCCTTTGTCCATGTGTGAGGTGAGGAACACGGCCGCAGAATCTCAGGGCTCATTTCCTTTCCCTTCTTCGTCCTTCGCTCAGCTTGCGCTGGAGACGGACAGCAGGTTCTGCGCACGGCCGGCCGGGTCACGCTCTCCAAAAAGGAGACCCCTTCCCAAATGACACCGGGAGGGTGTCCGATTGTGCTTTCACTGTTGGCAGCGCTAATTTTTCTCTTTTAAATCTAGGCTTCATTCTGACGAAATGAAGTGAATAAAATAATAATATCGCACCAGGGAAGTGAAATTTCATAGAGACCTTTAGCTGAGAAGTCTTTTTTTTTTTTCCAGGAGGGACAGACATAGAGAAAGAAAGATGGAGAGAGAGAAATTTGACTCAGAAGGTCTGGAGGTCGTCTACATGCTTAAAATATTAATCAGTTGGCTACAGAACCCGCTCAAGAGGACGTGGTGCCAATAACGTCCACGGTGTGCGAGGACGGCTTCCTCAGGAAAATTTGTCAGGCTCTTAACTCCATAAAAGGCAGAGGCGTCTGGGTGGTGTTTCAGAAGCATCCCCGGCTACTGCGTCCCTCCCTGCCTGAACACAGTCCACTGCTAACGATCGGCTCCTATGATAATTGCAGGAAGTTGTCAACACGAAAATTCCAGTTAAGCTTAGGGTTTGCGGTTTTCCCTAGAGAGTTACACAAAGGAGTCCAATATGACACCTCAAACTTTTGGGGGAGAAAGGCACATTTGTATGGCCCAAGAGACCAGAGTTATCCTTGTAAAACCTATCGAACAAAGAAGTCCAGTTGACTAATTCATTTTTAAACTGGAAAGGCCATTTCTTTTATATCCTGAAAACAGTGAACACCCATAAAATTAAAGTGGAAAATTTACCATTTCATCTGATGGTCTACATCTCCAATAATGTCGAAAATCTCCATCATTACAGACAGAGTTTTTGAGTGTTTTCCAGCAAGCCAAGACATCTGTACATATTTTTTTTTAAAGAAAAAAGACGTGGAGTCCGTAAGTGCAAAGTGTGAAATGAGTTGGGGGAGGGAAGGAACAAAAGCAGACAAACGAGGGGCTGTCGGAGGCATTCCTGTGAATTCATGCCTTGGCTTATTTCCAAGGTAAGGAAGGCTCACAATAGCTAGATTAACCCACCGATCCTGATTGTTCAGTTCTACAGAACTATAAGTAGTCCGATGATCCTGGATTGAATTAGTTTACAATTCTAAAGCAAAATGCCCTGCCTAATATGTTTATATTTCTACAAATCTATGCTTCTGAAAACAGGAAAAGGCAGGCTTCGCTCTCAGCTCAGAATCGGCCCACTAACTTGTTTAGGGGGCGTTGTATTTCCATACGCTTTGGCGAATTCGGGCCACCACTCAGATCAGTTGGGAAGGGAATGGTGGTTCCTCCCACCCGTGATACAGACAAAGCGGGGGTCCGAGGATTCTAGAAAGAAGCCTCCCAGGTTTCTCTGATCGTTCTGAAAAGCTGCTGCTTCCTGAGCCTTGTCACCCTCACTCTGGCGTGAATCCTTAAGAAACCTTAAACTCACCCCCAAAAGCCATACCCATTTGGTTTCCAATTGGAATATCAAGAACCAGACCCAACGCAGTCACTTCCAGCACAGCCTCTCTCCTCCAGTGTGTGTTGTTGGTGTTCGGGGTATGTCTTCTTTTCCAGACACACGGGCCCCAAACATAGGTGACCCCAACTGCCCCACTTGCATGAAATGAGCAGTGAATGCATCTAACAGACACCCAACCCACACCCACTCCCATCAAATCAGGGTGGGAGGTGCAGGGTGGAGAGGGATGCTTATTAATAATTCATCTCAAGCAACCCCCTGGAGCAGTTTCACTATGATATGCTGTGCAGAATGCTTCAACACACTAATTAATATTTTCAAAGTGTTCCATGGGCCCCTTTTAAAAGCACTTTTGCTATCCATTGAATGTTCTGCATTATAAGCGAAAGATCAATCCTGTCCCCCAATCCTATTGACGAGCTGTCTAACCAAGGTAGGATATTAGGAGTCAACAGAATTTCTTTCTCCCTTTAATATCACTCCTCAAGTATTGGGCTGGAAACCGGCTTCTCTTCTGAGACCAACCGTTCCTCCCAATAGTTACAGAAAGGCGCAGGCCAGTAGGGGGGTCATCTGCACAAGCTGATCACATGGTCCCTGCCTCACACCACCCAGAACAGAGACCCAAAGGACAGGGTCGCTGTCCCCTCCAGGTGCGATGGCAGCAAACTCCCGCAGAAAGGGGCCTCAGAGGGCAGACCCACGTCACAGTGGAGCGCCTGAGTGAGAGAGCCAAGGAGATACAGGTCAGCCTGGGCGCTCCCGGGGGCCGGCCGCTGCTCAGGGACCTCTCCCCAGCACCGGGCCATAAGGCGTGGAGCACAGACCCCCGCCCTGCAGTGTAGTTTCAGGGCCTGACCCTCCCACTGACCTCACCCGAGCGGAAGCAGACACAGCCTATCCAACTGACCATGCAGAGGCTGTCCCCCTGGCTTCTCTGCGGTGGACAGAACCCCAGAGGCAGTCCCCTCGGAGGGCAGCACACAGTCACTCTCAATGTGCCGATCTCAATGATTGTCCCTAAATGTTACCTAGAGACTATTTCTCAATTCAAATCAATTGTGCCTATTGATCCTGGCAATTAAAAGAATAGGAAAGAAATAACTTTTGCCCTTTACTATCTCGCATTCAAGAAAGTGATTTACAGAGTCAAATGGGTCAATTTGGAAATAACCACTTGACATGGTAAAGAAGCCTGTCCTCCCCGAGGCCTCTAGGGTGATCTCTGTGGCGAGAATGGGGCCTGGGCCTCCCAGGGAAGCCTGAACACACGCTGCCAGTCCGGAGGCTGTTGGCCACGCTGCTCCCTTCTCCAGCCGATAGGCAGTGCCCATTGAGCACAGTGTTGATGAGGATTTTTTGTTTACTGCTGTGGAATTCACATAACATAAAATTAAGCACTTAAAGTGCACAATTCAATGGCATTGATTACATTCACGACATTGTGCAACCATCACCTCTCTAATTCCCAAACATTTTCATCACCCCAAAATAAAACCCCGTACCTATTAGTAGTCACTCCCCATTCCCCCCAACCCTCAGCCCCTAGCAACCACCAATTTGCTTTCTGGAGCTTTCATATAAATGTGATCATACAAAATGTAGCCTTTTGTGGTTGGCCTTTTTTCAGTCAATGTAATGTTTCCAGGGTTCATCCATGCTGTAGCATGTGTCAGTGCTTTGTTCCTTTTTATGGCCAAATAATATTCCATTGTATGGCTGCACCACGTTTTATAGACCCATTCATCTGTTGATGGACATTTGGGTTATTTGTACCTTGTGGCTGTCATGAACAGTGCTCTATAAGCATCTGTGTAAGAATATTTGTTTTAGTCCCTGTTTTCAATTCTTTGGGGCATACAGCTAGGAGTGGAATTACGTATGGTAACTCTATGTTTAACTTTTGCAGAGTTGGCAGGGGTTTTGAGATTTCTCTGCTCAATGAAATAGTGCCGCTGCGGACAGGGGCAGTTTGCCCTGGGCAGCAAGCAGGGGCTGGAGCTGTTGCACTGCTTATGTGCCATTTAAAGGTGTACAGGTGCCCTCACGGATTGAATAATGGTCTGCCTCTTGCTTCTACCCCCAGATAAACATGTCATCCTTCGAACACATAACCTCATGTGACTTTGTTTTAGTAAAGTTGGGGAGAAGAGGAGAGAAATTCAGGTAACTCCTCTGGTTTAAAATCTATGTTATTAACAGCTTGCAATACTGACTCCTCGCCCTGGCATGTGGGGGCCTTATTCAGCCCTCAGCTTTCTTCCTCCCAGACCAGCCCAAGCATCCCTTCCCACACTGGACGTAACCTCTCACAGATTCCTAATCCCCTTTTCTCTGACCTGTAGCCTTTGCACATGTTATTCCCTATTCCAAAAATGCTTTTCCCTTCTGTGCCCCAAATTCATGCTTTGAAAACTTCTACTCACCCTTCAAGACCCAATCCAGATGCTTCCTTGTTCATCAAGCCCTCCTTGGCTCTCCAGTCACAGTTAACTTCTCCTCTGTGGTCCAGAACCTTCACTCCCATATCTATCGTGACCCTGGGGCCTGAGAGAGAACAAACACCACAGAATCACACAGACTAAGGTCTTTGCCCTGCTTTGTCACTGAGTTTCTACAGCTGGAAAAGACACAATCATATAAACCACAGGCTAACTCTGCCAGCTTGCAAAGGACTGTCGTGAGCATTTCCTGAAAGAAGAAAAGAAGGACTGCAGGGCACCTGGCCCAGGGCATGGGGGACTAAGGCAGTGGGGCACTGGCCGCAGGGTATTTTGTTGTTTATCATGCTTGCCTTTCCTTGTCCATCATGAGCGCCCCAAAAACAAGGCCTATGCCTTTGCCCTTTCCCCTTTATATCGTGAGTGCATAGCCCGTCAAAGGTGCTCAGATAAATATATCTGTGGAACAAATTAATGAACTAATTCATTTAAAGGATTGTTCACTGTGAATGTGCTCATCCCAAAGGCTACAGCTGTCGCACGCTCTTCCTTTCTACTACACTGGCTTCTACAGTCCCAAAGCGACGGCTCCCTTCTTCCAGGCATGACAGAATCATCGCACTGTTCACATGGGCTCCCCATGCCACATGCAGACCTTGGTGTTTCTGGGGTGCCCCTGTATGTACCCTCAGAGCAAAGCAGGGAAGAAGGCAGGACAATGTCACATCCTCCAAACCGCTCACTCATGAGAGAGAAAGGGAAATACTGTGGATCACACTCTATGTATGTGTACTTTTTGGAAAAGTACAAATGAGCCAGCTGAGGTGGGAGGGAGTAGCCAGAGCAGTGATGACGGACGGACAGGAAGCACCCAGGACTAC
Source organism: Equus quagga (assembly GCF_021613505.1). Classification (NCBI taxonomy): domain Eukaryota; kingdom Metazoa; phylum Chordata; class Mammalia; order Perissodactyla; family Equidae; genus Equus; species Equus quagga. The sequence continues at coordinate 179,746,170 of NC_060268.1, read as the reverse complement.
GCAGAGGAAGCCTATTTAAGTAAAACTGAGCTGCCACTTGCAGCATTGGAATGAAATGTCCCCATCCTTCCATTATGAAACGAGGTCCCATGCAGCACCCCAGCCTCATCATTTCCACCGCCACGCCGTTGATGACTCCCACTGGGGGTACCTCATGTTCTCCACCTATCCAAATATCGCTCTCTTGTAACAGGCACCTAAGGTCCAACTTCATCCATTAAACCCCAGTAACTGGCCCAGACCCCTGTCCTTCTCTCTCCGGACTTCTTCCTAATCATGTGGCTTCCCATAGATGACCTTGAATCACCAGCAAACTCTTGACATGTCCTCTCCCAAGGAGAGTTGAACCTTTTTGAGGGCAGAGGCCAGGTCTGGTCCACTTGGCACTCCCACAGCACACAGATCAGTATCTTATATATTGGAAACATCCCAGAAATTCCTCTCAGCTGACTAGTTAAAAGGAAGAGAGAGGCAGAACCAAAAGCATGGAAGAGCAGAGCTTGAAAAGGACCTCAGAGATGATGCACTTCAGCTCCTTGTTGCAGCCCTGACCGTGGAGCCACAATCTCCTAGCAGGGCAGAGGCAGTGAGGGGAGAGATCTCCCCCCACCCGACACTCTTTGCATAGATAAGGCTCTGAAAAGGTCTGCACTCATGAAATCAGTTCAAATGTATTTGACTTGTGCCTCCCAAGTATATTGGATTTTAGAACACTCCTCCCACTTCCCTGCAAAACGCCTTCTAATATCCCGTAGAAATAATGTTTTGCAAACACAATTAAGGCAATGCTAGTTAAACATTATCTATAATAACAGAGAACAAAGTAGTAGAACCAGGAGGTAAAATTATGCAGTTTGACAAGAATGCATTTGGGCTGAATATCAATTCTTAGTTGGTCAAGTGAAGTTGATTATAAAACTAATAGGGAAACTCCAGGGAGATAATTGCATGACATTCTTGAAGGTGAAAAAGTTTCCACTGGATCAGAAACAGGACTAAAGGAGTCCCAGCAAGGATCCTAGTGATCAAACCAAAGCTTTTGTGAATAAAATTGTTAGGAATTAGGGTCTGATTCAAGGTGAAGCTGGGAGCCATGGCACCTGGATCTGGGGAAGGGACATTAAGACCCAAGTCCAAGCACTGGGGAGCAGATGAGTAAGCTCTGCCCAGCCAGACACGGAGACGGGGACTGCTGGAGCCTCAGGGGCCTAGAGATGATTCCATGTGGCCCCTCTGCTTTTCAGATGGGGAAACTGAGACCCAGGGCCCAGGAGTTCCAGGGAGAGAGGCCAGAGCTGGAACCCTGGCCTCCACATTCTCAGTTTGGGATCTCTCACTGGCTATCGCCGTAACCCAGGTGGGGAACATGGGCTGGTCATCTCAGGAGGCTGGCTGGAGTTCTGGGATGCAGGAGATCAGAGGCTGGAGTAGCCAGATAAGCACACAGGGGCTCAGCAGCCAGGTAATGCTTGAGCCAAACAGGCAGGTCACTAGAAAGGAGGTGCCACCTTGACCGCAGGGCTCCTCCCAGCCAGGGACTCTGTCTTCTTCCCATCCTCATCCTGAGACACCAGCTTATGAAAAACAAAGACAACATCTACACTTCTGTCCAAACCAGTAATACAGACCTTTGCAAAAGACGATCAATGAGTGATGACAGAAAGGGTCGATTGTACCTTTCAGAGGAGGGTGGAATTGACATTCAGAGCAGAGAGGAGAGCTGACCTGTTCCGCCCTGGCGTCCATCCGCCGCCATTTCCCTTTTGCCAACTCACTGGTCTCTTCATACCCCTGGAGTCCTCACTGTACAGCCTGTCCTTGTGGATCTTTGCTTCTGACAGAACTCTCCCTCTGTACACCCCGCCAGGACCCACCAGCAAGTTTTCAATCAAGTTAAAATTACTCCAGCGCCAGGAAGCCGTGTGTAGGTGGACTGACCTAGAGAACACCAAGTAAATTAGGACTCTCCACAGCAACAGATTACAGGGCCGTTATGCTCTTGCAAAAGCACCCAGCCACGGCACTGGCTTACACAGCAAGAGCCACACAGGTTGGTTTACAGTGGCCCTCAGTTTCCCCTATTCACTCTATGCGGGTTTCTAAAAGACAGCTACTATGTGGGAGGAGGATCTGGATGTCAGGGTTTCTTGAGAGGAGCAGAGTGACTAGACATCAGAATGATCAGTGAGGCAAGGTTAGTAGAGTTGGAGTAACACGAGAGCTGGAAAGAGAAAGACAGAGCACCCCCAGTTGGTCTCTGTATTCACCCCACCCAATTGCATCCGGATGTGGCCCTGAGCATCCCACCGACTAGCAAGGCTCAGCAAACGAAGCAAAGACAGATGCAAGGTCACGTGGCTAACGAACGAGGTGGGGCCACATGAGAACCCAGACACATGGACTCTGAAGCCAAGCTGCTCCCTCTGCACCACACTGTCTTACAGAACTCTGGGGCTGCAGCTTCTCAAACTGTCTAACTCCGTGGCCTGAAGTACATACATATATGCATATGCACATGCATTCGTGTTTGTGTATGTGCATGTCTGTGTGTGCAATTGCGTGTGTATATGTACAGAGATATGCTAAAAGTTTCAAGAAATAGTATTTATCCTTACCACATGCCCTGAAGCCTGGCACTTTCTCATCTGTTCTAATTTACGTTTACTGTGCGACCCACAATTTGAAACCTGATTGGACCCTCACGCTCCTTTTGCAGACGGTTGAACTGAGGTCCAGAGAGCTTGCAAGGACTGCCCATTTGCTAGCAGCAGAGTGGTGTGAAAGCTTGGTCATCCTGACCTCTCACCCTTGCCTCCACGGCAGGTTTCCATCCCCCAACCCTAACACCACTTCCTGTGGCCTTGGATCCTCGTGGCTCCAAAATCCCTTAGCTTTGGTTTCTGAGTCACACAGTTGTCACAAGGGGCTGATGTGACCCCACTATCTTCCCAGTGCACCCAGCTCCAGCCCAGCGCTGGTCTCAAAGCTGACGCGGCTGGGCCCCGCCTCAGAGGCTCGCAGGCAGACAGGTGGCTAATCACAGCCAAGGGAGATGCTGTAAGCAGCAGGCCACGCTCCTCCCCGCCCTGGGCTCTGGGAAGGCCTCCTAGAGAAGGGGTCTGGATGTGCTTGGGTCCTCGCCCACTGGAGCAGATCCAGGGCTTCCCAGACACCCAGAGGCCTCCCTGCAAGGCAGCCTTCATCAGCACATCTCTGAACCTGCACCAGGTGAGCAAACGCAGGCCCTCCCATCAGATCAGGGCCTGAGCTGGGCTGCAGCCCATTTGTCCGGGCCAGTCTGGTGGTGTTTCGCAGGTCAGAGCCGGCTCTTTTTACTGCTTCTGCTCCTTCCAGGAAACAAAGCCCAAGACCCCAGCTGCAGGGGCCTCAGTGAGGACCACCCCGGCAATTCCTGGGTTTGAGAGCAGCCCCCTGTGGGTCTCTGGGAGCTCTGACCGCCCAGGGGACAGCGGGGCCCCACACTGTGGGCGCCAGGAAACGTCCAGGAGGCCTCCAACTCTCCTCCCCTCTTCCTGCCTCCCTGTGAGCCTCTCAGGGAGAGGGGCTGGGGAAGGGTGGAATGTCATATTTACACTCTGAGCACCCAGCTCCTTGTAAAGCTTAAGAGTGCCATCTTGTGCCTGAGAGGAGCAACCGCGAGGCACTGGTGTCCCCACGGCTATGGCAGGAGCAGCAGCCTTCCCTTCTTTCCTTTCTTTCTCTGGCCCAGCCAGCCATCCCGGCCTCTCTGCAGGACCTGCCACAGCCAGAGGTTCTCTGGCCTGAGCCAGGGCACAGCGATACCCTGCTGCACCTGCACCCATGCGTCCCACCTGGGCCCTGCGTTCCCATGCACCCTCCTGTAAGGCCTGGCTTTGTGTCCAGCCTGCCCCGGACACACCATGAACTGGAGGTGGGAGTGAATGACCAACCCAACCAGAACGTTAACTTAAAAGAAAGAGAGGCCGAGAGAGAAGGAAAGAAGGAAGGAGAGAGGGAGGGAAGGAGAGAGAGAGGCCGGGGAAGGGATGAGAACAAAACAATGGGAGAAGCACAAATAGCCTGCGGTTGGCTTACCGCCGGCTTCAGCCACAACTTCAAATTCCAAAAGCTCTGTTCCATGTTCAAAGCATTCAAATGACAGGCACAGAAAATGTGGTCACTTTAGGATCAACACAAATAAACGAAAAGACTGAAAAATGCCCAAACTCTCCGCCTGGCTTGCCTGGCGTGCACACACCCCTTCAGGGGCCTCAGTTTCTCCATCTGTAAAATGAGATACCTGGGGCAACTCGAATTTTAGCCCCGAGGCCTCCTGACCCTGCTTTCGACCTCCCGCAGGCCAAGCCCTGCCCACGTAGCCCACAGGCTCTCAGAAATATCTGCTTTGAATCCCAACTCCTCTCCTCTCTGAGTTTTAAGGTGTTTTCAAGTAACAAAACAAAACAAAACAGAAAAGAGGAAACTGAAGAAGGAGAAGCCGCGAGGGCCCAAACGGTCACCACCTGGATAACCAGCCTAGGACCTTCGTCTCTCTTTTTGAAATAAAAATATCAGGAAAACATAAGTTACAATGTAGGAAAACCAAGCAGAGAGAGAGAGAGATGGAGGATAAATCCGGATTGCTCTGTCACTTGACTGACACACAAAACCACCCAATGCCCGGGGAACCCAAGAGCAGAGCGCTGGGCTGTGAGCCATCCACACGCGGGCACAGTTACAGCCCACCGCAGGTGACCGATGTCTGACTAGTAACAGTAGCCACTTATTTCTGCACATAGACTTTTAAAGCCTTGAAGAGTGAAGAGATTAAAGCATTTTGTTAGTTACTTCCTTGCTCTGATGAAAAACCACCCAAAGACATAAAGATAAGGGATTTTGTCTAGGGTCATGCTAAAAAGAGAACAGAGCCTTGAATCCTGGCTCCCATCTTTGCCCTCACCTCCTGGCTTTTAAAGTTGCTCCATGTAAAAAGGACAATTCCAGAGAAGTGAGCCCATTTTGCCCTCAGATACAATGTCCCAACATTGTTTACAACAGGCCCAGCGCAGCCAGTGCAGAAAGATTTACTAACACTGCCCTATACTACTTCCATAATTGAAACTAAATTTCTATTTGGAGACAAAGAGTCCTGAGGTCTTACAAAACAGTATACAGGAAGTCGCCCTTTTCAGCAGATTTGTTAAATGGGTGTTTTTAATGCAAATTAGTTCAAACTGCTACTGAGAGTAATTATTGTAAAAGACAGGCAGAGTTTCCATCATTCTTTCCTCATTTGGTTCTTCTATAGTCTCTTTTAAATAACTTAGCCATAAAATTTCAATTGACCACCCGAAAAGAAAAAAGTGCTATCAGCAGTGGGGAGAGAGAGGCAGGAGGAGGGTACGTGTCAGCCGGGGACCGTCCCCACCAGCCCCTGATGGAGCCGCCCCAGTCAACAGTCCGCGCCCCGCGCCCCTGCCCCCTCGGACTTGGCAAGTCACGGCTGCCAGGCGGGGTGATTTCCCAGCGGGGTCTCGGGAATGCGGGAGTCCTCGGGGTGGGAGGAGTGGAGGGGGCCGCGTCCCCGCCAGGCGGCCCCCTGCCTGCCGCCGAGGCGCGCGCCCCAGTTCCCGGCGGCGCGGGTCCGCTGTTTGCGCCAATACGTTATAACAATATTAGGTACCACCGGGCGAGCACATGAGGTAGAAAATTGCATCTCATTTGTTCTAAATTTGCCAAAGTCTAAATCTTCAGGGAGGTATTTTTACTTTACATATTTGTTAATGGGGTCTGTTTCTTATTGCCCCAAAATGCTTAATATACAAAAGGAATCAGATTCTCTTTCTGGCCTTAATTCATCATAACAAACAGAAATAGAAACTTGATTTCAGATTTCGCTCTGCCTCGCGTCTCCAATTCATATTCGCGGCATCTCGATCATTAATAGCGTCTGGAGGAGCCCTTTTATTTACCTATTATGGCATCATTTGTAACATAAAACTGTTGTGTTCTCTTTTCATTAACAGATTCAGTTGCAAATGCTGGGGAAAAAAATTACAAAGAGCCCCTTTTTAAAATGTGCACATTTATTGGGATTATTAAATCATGGCAGCTAATAGTGGTTGTCACCAACTTAATTTAAAAAGCTGATTATTACTCAAGCCCTATGTATTCCAGGCCAGATACTGTATAATTAGCAGTTGTGATTATTTAGTTAATTTGCAGATTAGGAACAAGTGCCTGTTTTGAAAAATGTGGCCACTCGACCTTCAGCTACAGAGAGGAGTGAGCCAGCTCCTATTACAGGAGAACAAAAGTATCCTGTCAAATAAATGCATTTTGATGCAGGTCGACAAGAGTAAAGGGGCGCTTTTCAGATCATCCGCCTGGATCCTTCGAGCCAAAAGTCCAGCACGAAAGCCACTCCAGACGTGTTTAAATTAACTCCTTCGCTGGTGGAGCCAAATCAAACCAAATAGCACACTTGGAGCCTAAACAAGTTAAAAGATGGTCCTTGTGGGTACCAGCCACCAAAGCAATAGTCACTGGACAAAAACATCCTAGTGACCCAAAGTTCAAGGAAGATTCAGCCGTCAAGACTGGTCCAACGTGGAGAGCCATTTGGAGTTGGGCACAGACCCTATCCCATATGCATTATTTCTATCGCTGCGTTTGTCATCAGTCATATGACGGTAATAAAATTTGTAACTGTTTCTCTTATACTCTGCTGCGATTTACCTCGTCTAATAGACAATGCAAATGCTAAAAGGCACATATACATCTTCATTATATAAGCTGGTGCCTGAGCCACTCTCCTCCAGAGACAGTTTTATTCATTTTTATACAATTTGCCTACTGTACAGTACAGATGGTTTCTATTAAGTAAAATATCTGTTTTCTTCCAAATTTTTACTTTTCGTGATTAAATTACTTTAAAATGATGGTACATTGTATTATCTTCTTTCATGACTTAATTTAGCTCAAATACTCCCAGCATAAACTATAAGCCCAGTTTCATCCACTCGGAAAATCGGCCACATACTGTGATTTTCTGAGGGTTATTCCACCCTGCCTGTGATGTCTATTCTTTATCAGTTACTTTCCCTGGAGTCTTAACTATATGGATTATTTTCTAGAGATAAATTCGCATATGAATATAAATGGAAACTCTGGATTAATATTAAAGCAGGATTTCTTCCCTAAACTGTTTAAAATTTGAGATGCCCTTTGTTAATATGCAAGTTTTTTCTGCTGGTGTCTCAGCTACAGAGTGACTTGTCATCTGAAATATTCAAAGCTGCTGCCCCCGCGTGGCGGCCCTTGGAGCCGCTTTCTCTTTCCAGCCTTCCTCCATGCACTCCGCCTGTTCATTTTGAAGTGGCTGTGTGCAGGCGCCTCCATCAGCCGGAAGGAGAGCCTGGCGATGGTGCTTTGAGGCCCACCTTCCCACACTGGAGATCGTCCTCTGGATCTCAACTACACCAATATTGAGAGCTCTTTTCTGATGCTTGGAACCCATCATCCTACTTGTCTCACTTTATTAGTGTGATGCTAGGCAAATGTGTCCCCGGGAATGTCTACTTTTTTTGCATTTTACATTCATATTTTATTTTTGCATTCATGCTCTCCAACTCTTCCCAGTGGAATACGGCCTGTGGCCCAGAGCAGTGTTACTTCCTCCATCCCCTCAGCCAGCTCTTCTCAAACTTGCTCACCCCCAACTAGCTCGGCAGCCCCAGATCTTGACCACAAGCCCTTCTCCGCCAGAGCAGAAACACAAGGAAGGAGAGACTGCCCTTTCCAGGAGGGAAGCAGCATGCACTTGGAAGCGCGTGGGTGTAGATGAGAGCCGAGGAAGGGGACAGGCAGAGGGGGGACCACAACTTCTACTTGCTGTCTGAGCCATGGGAGCTGCCCAGGGAGCCCCTGCCATTCACTCTGCAGAAACCGACCCAGACAGCCACGTCTGTGATCTGGGGGTGGCCCTCCAGAACTGTCGGGGCCCCTGTGGGCCTTCGCTGTGGAGGTCCATGGGAACATTGGGGCTGACTGCAGTGGTTCTGTCTTCTGGGCTTTCACTAACACTGGGTGCAGGGGCAGTGGGGACCAGAGAGTGTCTCTGTGAGTCCCCAGATGAGCATGGCAGTGGGCCCGTCCCTCCAGAGGTGAGTGGGGGGCAGGCAGTGGGAGACCCTCATCCTAGTCCCAGCTCCCGCTGGGACCCCAGGCGGGTCAATTAACTTCCCTGGGGCTCAGTGTCTGGCGGATGTTGTGAGGATCAAATGAAATAACAGGCCTGGAAAGGCTTTGAAACAGTTCAAAGTGCTTGACAGGCATGAGGCACAGTTTTTTGTCCACCGTTCACTTCGACCACGTCACGGAGCAAAACCAAGACTCATGAAGGCTGCCCAACACCAAGAGCAAGCGAGGGCTGTGCCAGGCAACCCCTCTCAGAGACAGAGTCCTAGCCAAAAATGCATGGTTGGCCAAGGTCAAACATCAGATGGACTTCTAAAAAATAAACCCTGATGCGGGCGGGCATATCTTTCTAAATGAGATGACGCTCCGGGAGACCCCTTCTTGGCCCATATTTTGGCGAGGACTCTGTGATGAGGTCTCACTTTCAGTCAGCACTGAGTTTGGCTAACGTGGCAGAAATAGATTTGAGGCAATGAGACAAAGGGATGAGGGAATAAATTACTTCTCAGTCCACAATTTGTTTCACAGAAAATGGAACACAGGAAAAATCACTAACAAAGGCAACCCCAGAGGTCCATGCCTGCCCGCAATGCTCACAGACGGACACGCTGCCAGGTCTGCTCCAAAATGACATTAGGACCCACCGGGCATGTCTGTGTCAATAGGGGGGAATGGAGATGCCCACAAAGATCTGGTTAATTCCATCACCAAGACATATTTGGCCCCACATTGGGGCACAGGAGAAAGTTAAGATGACCTGCACGCCTGTCTTCATTCTCTACCACTCTGTGCTTCCCAAGGGAGACTCAGCCAGTGCCAAGTTAGCTCCTCCATCTCAGGCATCTCAAGGCATCTGATGCTTTCCCGCCAGGTGCTAAGAAGCCAAGTCCCACTGACAGTCACGCAGCCATCCACAACACAGAGACGCAGCGTGGTCCAAACGAGGAGAGCCCCGAGAACGGTCAAGTCCTGAAGGACCACGGCTCAGGCTGACCCACCAGAGAGACCCCCATGGGAATCAGAGGCCTGGAGCTTCCCTTCTCTGCGAGGCCAGTGGCTCTTCCTCCTCCTGCCCAGGGCCTCCAGAAACACCCATGTCAACCCTGGAAACTCACGCCGTCTCACACCACAGCAGATTGCACGCAGCCACCCAGCTCTTGGGAAAGCCAACACTCAAACACAACTGCAGCAGCTCTGCTCCAGGGAGAGGGACCTCTCCCAAAGAGGGGGGTCGAGAAGAGTGGTCCCTGTTCCCCAATGTCGCTGGTGAAAATGATCAGGAGACTGCCCAGGGCTTAGAGAGTTTGCTGCTTGCCTGCACAGGATGGGGAGATCTTGGCAACCTCAGAGCATCATATTAGTCCTTCAAAGGAAAGAATTTAACTGCTCCAAAATCAATTTCAGAATGTAAGAACGACAGGAGGTAATACAATAAAGTCATTCAAAGATCAGGGGGCAGTCAAACAACATACTGGAAGACAGCATTATGTAGTCAAGATGTATTTTAGAAGACTGAATTCTTCTTTGCTTAAGAAAGAGCATTAGATTGATGGGCTACAATATGTATCGTGTGCTCCCCGGGCAACAGTCACAGGTCTGCTCCTGGGAGAGAAGTGCAGCTCGGACTCTGGATCCTGACACAAGTGGGTTCCAGTTCTGGCTCGCCCGCAGTCTAGCGAATGTGGCCCAGAGCAGCTATTTAAGTTCTCAGCTTCCTCTCAGGCAAATGGGGGGAATAATAGAAGGCATTTTATAAAATCGTGGGTAGGATTCATGAGATCCGTGAGGGAATGGGCGATGACTGGAACCCAGAAGGTGCTCCAGAAATGGTGCCCTTCATTGGCTAAGGGCATGCAAAGAGCATCTGCCACCATGCCACAGTCTCACAAGATAAAGGGTGAGGCCGGGTTCGGGGAACATACACCCAGAAAAACGGGGAATCCCGCAAAGAAGTTTGTGATTTGCAAGAAATGAGCAAGTCAGATCCCAGCTCTGTGGGGTTTTGAAGAAGGAGAGATTATATCCAACTAGGGCGATTGAGAAAGCTCAAAGGAGGTGGGTTTGAAAGGAGCCAAGTCCCCAAAGCCATGAGGATAGAGGCTAATCTGTCCTAGAGTCAAATACCCAGTGGCTGAAGGCTGCACCTGTGTCTTCAGGGAAGGTAAGTAGAGAAAGAAATCAGCCAAGCCAGGGGGAAGTAACACAGGAGTGCTCCAATATGGCAGATGGTGCTGTGCTATTTGTACCTGTCGGGATGAGACTGACCTGGACGCCAGGGATGGAGTGGTACCCAGCGAGGATGCCATAAGATGCCAAAGCAATAACAACAATGCACGGCCGTGAGACAGCACAGGCAATCAGTGGAAAAAGGATCGGACAGGTCAGAGACGGTGTCACGAAAACAAAATAATTGATCACGGACTTCTTTTCCACTTTGTAATTCTGTTCCACGATTTTATGAAACCAAATGTAGACACAGCGTAAATGCGAATATACAGTATCAAAAGGCAAGGTCGGCCTTCCCCAATTGTACGTGATATCACAGCTGGTGCCTATGGACCCAAAAATCAATTCCAAAACTGAGTCTATCTCAAGATACCATCAAACAGAATTACATTCTGATATCCCTTCCACGTCTTGTACTCAGAAACTTATAAGATCAAGCAATTAATTTCCCAATTGGATTACTTAGACAATCATATATGAAAGTCTATGGATATTAAAAAACTATTATGAGCATTTTAAAGGCAGCATATGCTAATCTTTTCACAGAAAGGATAAAAATACAAATCCATTTGTCTTGTAACCTTTCAACCCATAAACAAGGAGGAATATGGAAATTTCCAAATTTGCATGCAAAGAAAAAATATTTTACCTTGTGAGGATTTGTACGTACTCCCTTCCACGGTGCTCTCTGGGGAATAGTTTTCACCGAATTTTATTTTGAAGCTACATTGAGGATCAGGCTCGTGGCCCAGACTGTCTTTAAATTTTGTCAAGGTTTTACTACCTTCGCAGATATTGCATAGAAGTTGGGAACTTTATTAGAGAGACATTATCTGATATGACTTCTATATTCAATGACAGGAATGACATTTTGGTGGCTAGGAGGTCACAAGATGAAGACAATAGATGACTGAAAGCTGTGTGTGTGCTAAAAATAGGATGGGAAAAGAGAAACAACCATCTCAAAAAGAGAATTAACTGTGACAGTCTCAATGCAACGTGGGATCCTGGATTGGACCCTAGAACAGAAAAAGGGCATTTGTGAAGGAAAAAACCTAAAGGAATCTGAGTAAAGTCTTTAGTTTAGCTAATAGTAATGTGCCGATGTTAACTTCTGAGTCTTGGCAAGTGTGCCTGCTGATGGAAGACGTGAACATTGGCGGAAACGGGGTGAAGGGCAGACAAGAACCTCCTGCACTATGTTAGCAATTTTTCTGTAAATCTAAAATTATTCCAAAATAAAAAGTTTATTTTAATAAAATGTGACTCAGAAAAGGAAACTCAGTTGTGGCGCTGGAAATTTTCATCAAGAAAACACCCAGATACTTCAGGGGGAAAGCATACGATGAACTACCATAAATAGAATGTGAAAAAGACATTGAAGAATAGACAAGCACAGCCATCGATATCCTAGCCCCACTGCTCACCCATCACAGGATACCAGAGAGTTACCTCTTAAAATGCTGAGCGAGCGCCACTCAAAATACACCTTGTTATGAGTGACATCGTGGCACAGAAAGAAAAGCCAGGAGAGACGTTATCCTTGGTGCTGTAACTAGAAGGAAGTCCCTGATGCCACACAACTGGGCCGACCCCCAAAGGCAGTCCTAGCAGAAGGCGGGCAAAGGCTGGCTGACCCTCACCAAAGGTGGCGCATCTACTCAGACCCTCGACTGCCTTTGGTGCTCCTTGGCATCCTCCCCATTTGAACATGCTCTGGGGAGAATTCAGCTTTCTGGCCAGACAAATTTGGAGCAAGGAGTGTGGCAAGATGTACAACATGGCACAGCAGCAGTAGCTCTTGCTCCGTAGGCTCAGGATTTCCTTGAAATCAAATTGAATTGAAATCCAAGCATCCCTGCCACTAGGAATTCTGTCTCAGCCATTCTCTGGGAGCTCGTACCCTTCCTTCAGTTCACTTAAGAGTACGGGGGCTTCTATGGCGTCCAGAAAACAGGCCATGGCCTTGCAGCCCCAACCCACCACACCTTCATGGAAATCCTCATCGTTCAAGCCAAGGGTTCCCTTGGAGGCAGACTGGGGGCAGAAACCTGGCATACTTGGGAGGCCCCATGCCAGGGACCCACCTTCCTGAGTACACCAAGGAGACCTCCCCCTCTGAGGAACTGGCACCTCTGTCAGCGGTGCCTGGCAGCTACTCCCGTCTCCATCCCCAGGTACAAACTCTTTAGGAGCTCAAGTTTTGGAAAACAAAAGCCAGATGGGTAGAGTCTGCAGCCAACTTTTCCCTTGGGAAAAAACTTTTTTTTTCTCGAAACAACAAAACAAAGAACAAAATAACTTCTGGGGCACATGGGAGAGTAAAAGTCTCTGTGTCTCATTTGGGAGACTTTTGACCCAGAAAAACAGTGATGCAAATAATAAAGCACTAATTATCTCATCTAACAAGAGCTCCAGAGAAAGGAACTCGCCAGGTTCCTTTGGTGACTCAATAGAATATGAAGACCCAGGCTCCTTCAGTACTGCCTCATTCATCTCCAGAGACTTGGCCATGTCTTCCCTCAGAGTGGCAAAACGGCTGCTGTGGTGCCAAATATCACATCTTATACCACAGTGTCCCAAGCAAGAAGGAATTTCTCATCATTCTCCTCTCTCTTATTAACAAGCAGAACTTTTCCCAGAAACCCCTAGAAGACTTCCCATGGGTCTTATTGGCCATAACTGGATCAGATGACAACCTCAAGGCCAATCCTAGTGAAAGGAGAGCAAAATTCCGAGGAATGGCTGACATGGATCATATTTACCCTCTGGAACTGGGCCCCAAAAATTCAGGGTTTTGTTCTCAAAGAAGCAGCCTAGCTGGTAGGTCTCCAACGGGCCTGGGACCCCCTGGCTTATTTAATGGTGGGAGTGTTAAAGGGAAAAATATAAGCCAAATGCAAATGAATATCTCCCTAAACTGTCCTGCCACAAGGGGTAGAGTGAATGATGCTCAATGGCAAGAGAAACAAGTGACGACTGCGACAATGTAGGGAGAACCATGGTGTCCAACAGGGCTGCTGTTAACCTGATGAACAATGAGCAGAGAAGAGGGATCCAGAGGGCTCCTACTCCTTATTCCTGGCATTCAGGCTCCAGGGCAGGTGGATACCAGTGTGTTCTCCTCAAAAGGCTGGCAGGGTGTGTGCCAGTGGCGTGGATGGGCCCAGGTCCCAGCAGCCCTTGAGCCCAGCGTACATGGCCTGGGCTCCACAGGAGCTGCTTAGAGTAGATGAGTGCTCTGCCCACTTTGGTGTCATCCCTCCGCCACCTTCGCAGCTGTTGGTGAGGCCCCTTACTTAATATTATTTACTAAATATTTCCCCCTAAATTGGCTTTTTTTAACCAAAAATTTTTAATCAAAAATCTGTTTTAGCCTCATCCTCCCTATTTTATCCTCCTCTACGGACTCCCAGTTGCGATGAGCCAGTTTTACTTATAAACAATAAAACAAATTTTAAGTATTAATTTTTTAAACATATATCTGCATAGCATGGACAAACACATTGCATGCACCGGTGGACCCATGCCACATTTGGGGAACGACCTTCTAACGCTGGTATTCAGGGATTGGACACGTCTACCTCCAGGTCGATTTTCCGTTCCCAGCTGAGAGCACGGGACAGTGGTGAGCGTGGTAGAGCAGCAACTGAGCCCATGAAATAAGCACTTGAACATCCATCTAAATATGGCCAACGGGGATGGAGGAGGCAAAGAGGCAAATGGAAGAGATGAACCAGGGAGAGTGGGACATGGCCAGGAAGCAAGCCCCCAGGGGGAGCCCTGGAGAAGCTGGGAGACTCGGCACTGAGAACAGCCAACAGCAAAGATGATCCGCCAGGAGCAGAAAACTTCATTTCACCAGAGAGGAGAGAAGAGCGAAGGCGGAAAGGCAAGAGGAACTCGTCCATGTCCTGGGGAAACTGAGATTTGAATCCCAGGGGAAAAAACACCAAAATAGCTTCAGGTTACTAGTTTAAGAAAAGAAGAAAGAACATTTGACACTATCTTCCCAAAAAGTGCTGCAGAACAGCATGAGAAGAGGAGCCTACTGAAGCATTGAAAAGCCGAATTATTTTTGCTGAGGCCCCTCTAGCTACGACACTATTTAATAGACCATTTAATAGACAATCACAAATCCAGTTGCCTTCATTATAGTAAACAGACAAATGCCCACACAATGGGTAATTTTGTGGATCAAACTGTTGAGGACAAAAAAGGTGAAATCCTGGAAGCCAGGGACGCCGACATCATTCGCAGCGGAAGGATGCACACAGCAGGGGCAAAAGCAGAGTCAGAGAGAAAATTCTGGAGGCCAACCGCCCATCCGGCCCCAGAGATCCTAGAGCTTTTTCTGCAATGGCAAGTTCCTCCCAGTCCAGTCACAGTGAAGACAGCCAACAAAGGCCTGGGCGGCAGTCACAAAACCTACTCCAGAGAGTTCCCAGCCTTCCCACTCTGCCTGGTGTTTAGTTCAAACCAAATCTGGAAGGTGAGCTGGGCCGCTCCCACAGAAGCCCACTTCTGTCCTTTCTCGTCCCATACAACAGAGAGTCGGACAGGCAGCCCGGTGGTGACAGGCCCAGGGTTCCTTTTTAGCCTCACAGTTACCCAGTGATGGAGGTCAAGTGGAGCCCCCACCATCCCATGCCCTCCTTGGCCAATAAAAATCTCCTAAAACCATGAAAAGATTATAAATATCTGAGAGGCCAAGATAATTTATAAAGCAAAAAAAAACAGAAAAGAGAGTCTCATATTTTTAATGTCACACCCACATCACAAGCAGGCCATTTGATTTGTACAACTACTCTGGATTAAAAGATAAAGTAAGATAAAATTAAATATCAGGGGGCCAGCCTAGTGGCCGAGTGGTTAAGTTCACGCACTCTGCTTCCACAGCCCAAGGTTCATGGATTGGGATCCTGGGAGCGGACTTACACACTGCTCATCAAGCCATGCTGTGGTGGCATCCCACATAGAAGAACTAGAATGACCTCTAACTAGGATATACAGCTATGTACTGGGGCTTTGGGGAGAAGAAGAAAGAAAAAAAAAAAAGAGGAAGATTGGCAATAGAATAGATGTTAGCTCAGAGCCAATCTTCCTCACCAAAAAAATCTTACTTACAAAAACCAAAAGATAAACATCATTTAGCAATCCAAAATAGGCATCGGGAAAATGGAGCCGGATGGAACAGCCTTATGGTGACCATCACGGGCTTTCAGACACCCCAAATCCAGCCTTGTTCCTAAACCGGAGTTTGAAGTAGCGAGTTCTGGGCAGCAGCACCTCTGAGGTCCATGGGGAAGAGGCCCAGGGAACCATGTGTGAGGTCAGTTCTGGCCACATCGCCATGCAGCCAGAGTTCCATGTCCTCAGTTTGGGACAGTTTTGCCCCACAACAGGAACTGTCCTTATGATGTTCCATGTGGGTGAAGGGACCATAGGGACAGGACTCAAGGCATGACAAGGGGGAAGCCTTGCTCCAGCTAAAATGGAACTTACTAGAAAGCAGCCACGGGAATCAAGCCACACTCTGGGACCAGCCAGCTCAATAGGAATGACCTCGGAATCGATGCAATGTTGATCGGGAGTCTAATCAACCAGAGTCTCTTCCATCCTATTACAAAGTTGCCATCCTATTAATTCACAATGATAAAAACTAAAGTCAGTCTGTCAGGTAATTGTTTACACCACGAACGTAGCCACCAGCGGAGAGGAGCAGAACTGTTGGAGGCATGACTCCAGAATCATGAGGTCTTCTTTTCTTTCTAATACTTACTTGTGCTTACCCATCTACGTAGGTGTTTGCCCTTTCGAAAGCTGCCCCCTTGCCAGCCCTTGCTCCAGAGGGGCCTCCTCTGCTCACAGCCGGCTTCAGACCCTTCCTGTGGAGCTGGCTTAGAATCCATGACAAGTCCTAAGCCGTTCAGGTGGCACCTTGCTTTTTAACTCATAAACGATATTATTCAAGTCCGCCCCCGACCTCAGGGCAGCAGCTGTTTAACAAAAACAGCAGTGCCTCTCCAGCTCAAGGTTCATCAGAAGGGACAGTAATGAGGGCGACCACTTTGCAAAGGCCCCGTGATGTCTAAGCACAGCAGCCCTGCTACAATGCACTTAAAAATACACAGACGACTTTTTTAAATTCACCCACACCAGTGCATGCAGTCATCACTCGTCTCCCTAAAGCTTCAGTTCAAACGCCAGCTCTGGAATTTTACAGGTCAAATGCCTTACACCAGCAGTCAAAGCAGAGCCCCGGCTCCAGAGCCTTCTGATAAACACGCTTTGAGTCCAGTCCCTGGGGTCTAAATGGGAGAGTTTTAGCAGGAAACCTTCTGACCTCAAATAATGATCTCGAGTGTCTTAGTTTCTCTGCGGTTCCAATATTCCTCCACACCATTTAAGGAACAAGAGGCTATTCCTCTGTTTGAAATCTCCACCACACACCTGAGCAGGGCCTGGCTTTTTGCTGCTCTGTCTTCAGGTCCAGGAAGATTCAATGCAACGTAAAAACAAGTTCGCTCATCTACCATCCTATGAATGGCCAGCACCACCTTGCGCCGGGCTGGTAGGCAGCTGTTTCCTTATTAATGTCTCCCTTGACTTTTATTCCAAAAGGGAGACTGGCTTCGAAAATGAACAACCAGATCCACCCCTCACTCAGCCCACCCACAACACATTGTATGTGTTGCTGTGTTCCCAACCACAAAAGAATCTCCCAAAAAATGCAATGCAATATATAATTTTTCTACTAAAAATGAAGCAAATAGATTTGTTTTTAAATCTATGAAATCCAATGATCTGCTGATTTCACTGCTAAAATTAAATGAAAAATCTTTGAAAATTTAGTCTTTCAAGGGACAAACACTTCTTTGACTTTTACCAAAAAAAAACAAGCCTTTTCATCACGACTGGAAAAAAAATCCAGGAGGAGGTTTTCATGAGCAAATGCTTCTCCTGAAAACTGACACAGCACGGGTGAAACTTTCCCTGACATCCTCCTGTATGTTTAATCTAATGCCATCAGAGAAGACACGTGCAGGAAACGCTCATGAGGAGGAGGAGGGGCTCAGACAAGAGGCAGGAGGAATGTAATGACTGGGGAGCATCAAGCTTGTATCTAATGCCTTCCGACGAAGTTCAACTTTACTCGTTGCCATCAGAAGGTAGGGCATGTTTTAACCTCAATTTTCTTCCAAGCTTTATTTCTTTACGAATAAAGGTGCTAATATAGAACTGTGTGTAATAAAGGTCTTCATAACACCAAGAGAGAAAATTAAAACAATTATGAAAGTAGTTTTTCATAGTGGTCAATGATGTACAGCTCCAATTTAACTGCTGTCCTATTAAGAGGTGGCATTTATAACTTACCCTTTATTTTCATTTTCTTGTATAAAAAAAACTTTCACAGCTTATGTAAGTGAAAAAAAAAACAAAAACAAAAAGTTCTGCCTTGTACCAGCCTTTCCTTCTGGGTGATCAGGAGAGAGCACCTGAAATCATGGTGTGGACCTCCTGCTGTGCGCACAAGCCCCGCTTGCTGCAGTTGTTCTCTGAAATCTGTTCCCATCCTGGGAGAGAGCTCCCCCGTAGAGACTCTAGGCGGCTTTCCAAAACCAAAAAGAGGCCAAGCATTTTCAAACTTCAGGGAGCGTGAGAATTACCCAGGAGAGGTTGTCAAAATGCAGACGTGAAGATGAAGGTAGTCAGTGCTCAGATTGTATGTGCAAGGGGACATCAGACCAGCAGATGGACAATGACAACACAAGATACAGGCCACAGTGGATGCGTCTCTGTGCTCGGACAGTCCATGAGACTGAGAGATCTTTTTACCAAGACAGAGACATTTGCACTGAGGCTAGAAGGACCTTGGGGAACTGATCAGAAGAATCAGGGAGTGAAGGACAAGCCACCGGAGTGTGAGGCTCCCCGTATAGAGCATGTGTGTCGGTGACCGAGAGCCTAGACAGAAGAACGGCCCGGGCTGACTTTTTCCCCCACATCTCACTGGGGTATCTGCCCCCAGTCTCTGAACAGTCCACAGGCAAGTGCTGGGCCTGCTCTGCCACCTGGGCCCAAAGGCATTTAAACCCACCCGTTTCAGTGCTCTGCTTCTCCCTCTGCCGGCAATACGATGCTAGTGACATCTCCTGGCTTCATGGATCTACCATGAAAGCACCTCCAATGAGCCTGTTAACAAGATGCATCCAGAAATACAAAGTAAGAATCTGCTCCAGAAACACTTGTCCTGGGAGCCATCACATCGCCTGTGCTAGAGTTTTCCCAATGACCCGCTAACTGAAATCTATCTGAATGAGGATTGTAAAGGGCAGCCTTGATCGCAGTCCAGGTCCATCAGGTAAGAGGCCTTGTACTTCCTCACCTAGATGAAGGGACAGTGTGGAAAATATATTCCATTCTACCAATATTTGCAGGTGCCTTCTCTGTGCTAGTTCCAGGTGACTGGGATACATCAGTGAAATAACAAACCAAAACAGTCAAATGTCTCTGTCTTTGTGGAGCTTAAATTTTAATAAATGCATCTATCAAATCTGTGAAGGGTTTTTCATTGATCATATGGTTGCTTGGTTGAATTTTCCTTAAAATACCCATTGTTCACTGGTTCCTGTGAACGGGGCACACTTACTCCTAATGGGGAGGGGCATTGGAGATGTGTATGGTGGTCTTTGCCAAAAATATTAATAATGTTTATGTTCTCGTACCCAGCAATTCCATGTTTGCTCTTCCCTCTTAAAAAATATCCCTAGATACGGAAGGAGTTTTCCACAAAAAGATGTCCATCACAGTGTTATTTATATTAGGCAAACATTGAAAACAATTTGTATCCAACAAGGAGTGGGGAGGGAAGAGTTAAGTACATTACACTAACTCCACATCACGAAACACTTGAAAAGAGTCTGATAAAATATTTACAATATTAAATAAATAAAATAGCAGGATACAAAATTGTGTATACATAGCATATGATCGTAGGTATGTAAGAGGAAAATTATTTGGGAAAAAGATTTGAAAAAAATAACACCAAAATATTAACAGTAGTTATTGCTACGTGGGTGGACTGCCGAGTGATTTTTTTCTTCACTCTATTTTTCAGTAATTTTAACATTTTCTATAACGAGCACATACTTTTAAATGGGAGAAAATAGCAAGCCAGAAAGAAGGGGAAAAAATATATACAGGGAGGGAGGAAAGAGGGAGTTGGAAGGACCAAGGTGGACATATGTGTCGTGTAAACAGTCGACGGAGCCCTCAAATCATCACTGGACATTCTGTGAAGATTCAGCTAAAACCAAACTCTCCAGGAGATGTTGCCCCAGGATCTCGCCAACGTGTCCCTCTCTTCCAGTTGCTTCAATACCACCAAGTGATAGTGACAAATTGCCCTGAAAGGTCCAGCCACGCTACTGCCCTGCAGAGAAACATCTTATCAAAAGACAGAGCGACAGCCTCTTCTTAGACATTTCCAATCTTTCAGGCCTGAGGAATATGACAATGATGATCATGGAAGCTTTAAACAGCATCTTTTTCTTTCTTAACCCTCAGGCTCAAGGATGACCTCACACAGTTTCCTCTCTCCTCACTGCACAGCTGTCTCCAGATCCAGGTCCCTGGTTCAGGCCCCACCTTTCTGACGCCTCTGCCTCTGTCCTGAGGATTAACCACTGCCAACCCGGTGCTGCCTTCAACCGCATTGCGCCCTGAGTTATTACACACTGTTGAAAGTGTTTCCTTCAGCATCTGTGTCACCGATAGGCTGTGAGCATTGAGAGGACAGACAGCATGCCTCACTCGTCAAAGAAAGTTTCTGAAGAAATGGATGGATGCGTAAAAAAAAAAAATCAATGAATGATTCTCTTTCCTGAGCTTCAAATCTTTCTGCTAGTTGCTTGCTGGTTCTGCTTGAGTGATGAAATTCACGAATATTGAACACGTCAATGACTGAGACTTATAAGTGACCAAAAAACAATGTGTCAAGATGCCAGTGTCCTTCCTCCACTCCACAAACTAAGCATCAAGCAAAACATCTCTCCAAGATTTTTTCACTTGGAGTAACATAGAGTAGATCTGTAAAATAACTGACATCAGTACTATTATTTCCATAGGTCGCAATCTTGAGAGATTTCATTTTAACGAAACCTTACTCTAAACATAGGTACGTGGACACAGCATCTAGAGGCATGCGTGGTCAAACGAACTGGATTCCTTTCTCTGCTGAGGGAGAAAGGAGTCACCAATGCAATGCTCATTTTTATTCAGAGGATAAAAGTGAACATTTGTGGTCATTTTCCCAAAGTGTAGCACACTCTCTGAGCATCTGGGTTTAGTAAATGCCACAATCACTGGCCTGGTCCACTTCCATTAATTACTATATCCATGAGAGGAAGACCACGGTCTCTTCTTAACATTCACCTTCTTTTGGAAATGGCTTGAGCTGGTGCATCCTCGCATGATGCAAATGGTGAAACATCACAATGTCCGACGAATCATGTTATTGATATACAGTGCAATTTCAGTGGTTATTTTGAATACATTTCTAGTGCAAACATTTAATTAAATTTTACGAAAAGGTTTCTTCTTTTCTCAGAATCTTAAGTATATATAATTTATCACAATTTTCTCATTACTTTCCTCAAAGCCATTGATTAACTGGTACCACACAAAGGGCAGTAATACACTCTATTATGCTGTATTTAAATAAAAGGCATTTCTTTAAATCCAGCACTTTTATTTCAGGACTTTATTGGAAATGCACGTGTTTGAGCCCAAATCCTGCCCTCAGATCACCGAGCTGGGCGTTTAATGCCTGGGTCACTGGACATGACTGAACAAGTGAGACTTCAACTGACAGCAAACAGCCCCTCTTTACCGGTCCAGTGCTGCTATGTCGCTTAACACACGGGTCCCTTCCTGAACTCTCACAGGCCTCTGAGGATAGGAACATCTACATTTCTTCTCAGAGGCAGGGAAACAGAAGCTTAGGGTGTCAAATAACCTGTCCCGGGTCCCTCTGACTCAAGAGCCCACCCTTTGACCCCATTGCACACGGCAAGGCCGGGACCCACCAAGCCTGGCATGTCCGAGGCTCGGTGTTTCTTTCGTACAATCAGAAGAGGCTCTAGGACGACAATAAATCGTCCCCTTAAAATGAAATGGAAAGAGTTACAACTCCTTCCTTCAAGAAGTCAGCCATCTTCCTCGAAGTACCTCGGGCAAATGCACATTCCGCTTCTCTCCCCTGCCACCCCCCCTTTAAACGTCACCAGCTTCTCCTTTTGTAAGGGAGCCAACCTGCCAAACTTCTGGAATCCAGTCGGCTTGCACACGTCCCCGTGTTTATCTGTCCCAGTGGTGGTCCATGAAGCACTGCCATGTTCCTTAACATCTGGGACTCATCTCATCTCTGCTAATGACTCAGTGGGCCGCAGAGAGGCATGCTGAGTGCAGATGTGCCCGACACCAGGTTTAACGGGATGCAGAGCAGCCGAAACACAGGTGCGGGCATCCTCCCGGGGGGCCAAGGCCCAGAGCCGGCCAGTGCCTGTCAGGGGGTGATGGGGGTGACACTCTGGACTCTGGGCACTGGACAAGGATGCAGGCTGGCCCCTTCAGCTGGTGGGAGTAAGAAGAGCCACAGAGACCAACTTCAAAAGCCCCTGGACCCTGGCCCACCCAGTGGTGGCGGAGGGGACAGAGATGGGGACGCCTGCTCAGAGAACAGAGCTGAGACATGGTGTGGTCACAGCCCACCTGAGAGCGGGCAGCAGGGACAGCCCAGGCAGAAGGGACTGCTGGTGTTCCGGCCTCTTTTTCTCATCCTGAGGGGCCTCTTCCTGCCCCAGAGTCCAAACACAGGCTTTTCCTTTCTGTTCCCATCCTCCCCTCCCCCACCCCCTGCATGCTCTGCATTCCCATGGCGAGTGACTGGAAAGTCAGCTTTCCCCAGCTCCCTAGCCCCCTCTTTACCCCGACATGAAATCTTATTATCGTCTATAATATTATTCATATTACTTACAAGATTTATCATAGTATTAATATATA
The DNA here is from genome assembly GCF_021613505.1 of Equus quagga. Taxonomy (NCBI): domain Eukaryota; kingdom Metazoa; phylum Chordata; class Mammalia; order Perissodactyla; family Equidae; genus Equus; species Equus quagga. Next base: position 179,723,697 of record NC_060268.1, on the reverse strand, counting down.
AATGTATTGATATTAGTATTCTGTAACGTGGATGAAAATCGTATAATCCCTCTCAGGTGGCAGATGAGGGAGGGGCACTTTAGACAAACAAACAGGCATTCGTGCTGCTAAAATGGGATTCGTTTCTAATGGGGGGCATGCAGCACCGCAGCCCCGGGCCGCCCAGGGTCTCCCTGGGACGTTCAATCACTGTGCGTAGTCAGCCATCCTCAGAGTGAGACCTGGGGGACACCTGGGTCACCATCTCCTGGGAAGCTGGTTCAAGTGCAGGTTCCGGCCCCACCGGAGGCTCCTGGACCAGAAGCTACAGAGGGAGCCCAGGACTCTGCATCTGAGCAAGCTCCCAGATGATTCTGATATACGTGAAGTTTCGCAACCCCTCGTCCTTGACAATCACCCAGGCCTGATCCCACACACAGGACCAGTGGGCTGAGGGGCTACTCACTGCCAGGAAAGCACGATGGTCAGTGGGGCTGGATCTCCTCACAGTGCTAGGGCCATAAAGGATGTGGCCCAGACCCGCAGCCTCGCCCTCGGTCACTCTCCCTCCCCCTCTCGGCAGCCTGGGCACTGCAGCCTCTCTACCCTGACACCCACCTCCCCCGCATCTACTCGTCCTTCCATCCTCAGCCCCAGTGCGCTTCCCTCCACAAAGCCATCCCCGCTGTTGAGGCGAGCCTCCCTGGCCTCTGTCCCCCGGCCCTATGCTGCTGCATGCCACCCTCGCCTTGCTGAACTGCAGCTGTTGGACCTACACGCTGCCTCCCCCTCACCCTGTGCGCTCCTAGAAAATCTAGAACAACCATCATCGCTGTCTCCAGGCCCCAGCACTGCGCCTGACCTGTGACGTGGGAGCTCCGTCCACGAGTCCTAGAGACTTGACGGATGGAACCTATCCTTTCAGAAACAAGCCTTGAGAGTGAGCCCTAAGAGATACAGGAGGTGATAGAATGCTGGTTAAGACCATGGGCGTTTGAGTCGGCCACATACCTGGATGTGAACATCAGCTCTGCCACTTGCTCCCTGTGGAAGTTTGGGCAAGTCACCAAGTGTCCTCTCCTATAATATAGGAATAAACACTGCTACCTCGTAGGGTGGTTGCAAGGATTCAGTGGAGCAAGTGGCCACCTGTGAAGAGTGCTTGGTGGAGGTCAGCTGGTGTGAGACGGGGAGGAGGAAGAGGAGGAGGAGGATGAGGGGCAAGCACCCTTCTCTCAGGACACAGGTGTTTGCTTTGGAATATGGGGCTGCAAATTTATAGGGCTTTGCCTGGGCCTTGCAAATACCATCCTTTGTGAGATCAGGAACCACGGTTGGGATTTCTGATCATGAATGAAAAGAATGAACCAAAAAGCACAAAAGGGAACTACTAAATTGCCTGATTTCACTTTTTTCTCCAAGGAAGAATATTTGTTTTTAAAGTTACTTTCGAAAGATTTGACTTTGTCGCAGACATTTTTTGTCCGATGTGAATTGGATTTATTCAATCAACAAGTACGGGTGAGCTGGGCACTGCAGGGCACCAGGACCGCAAAGATGGCCAGGGCAGGCCAGTGGCGGATGAGGCGGCAGGGAGGACCAAGCAGAGATAATACTGTCTGTTCAGGACAGGGCTGGGAGGGTCAGGGATGGGGGCATGCTCGCAGGAAGAACACCCGGCCCAGTCTCGAAGGATCCAGAAGCTTCTCTGGGGAGATGAAGCTGCTCTGAGACCTCTAGGATGCCCTAAAGGGGCTGGGGTGGGGAAGAGGCACAAAGGCACCAGAGAACAGAGTCCAGTGAATGGTCTGCAGGAGCAAGAGAGAGGAGGCTGGAGAGGCAAGGAGAAAGAGAGAACTGGCCAGGGTGCGCTCAGAGGCCACTTTATGTCATCTGGGCATTCTCCGAGGACACTTGGACACCACTGAAAGGCTGTGGGGACAGGGCTGGGGTGGGAAGCAGAGAGGCCCTCAGCAGGTGCTTCAGGAACCTGGGGAAGAGGTGACGGTGGCCTAGACGGGGCTGCTGGCAGAGGGGAGAAGGTATATATGTCTCTGGATTAGAGAGGAGGAAAACGAAAGGAGTCCAGCAGGAGAGCCAAGTTTATGGCAACATTTAGGAGGAGAGCCAAGAGGGGGGTCCTTGCCGTCTTCGTTGTCATCATTCCAGTTTTCTCTGGGGCTAGGTGTTATGGACTGAATGGTTATGTCCCCCTAAAATTCATATGTGCAAGCCCTGACCCCCAGTGTGATGGTGTGAGGAGGTGGGTCCTTCAGGAGGGGAATAGTCATGAGGCTGGAGCCCTTGTGAATGGGGTTAGTGCCTTTGCAAAAGAGACCCCAGAGAGTTTGCTCACTCCTCCGCCATGTGAGGACGTAGCAAGAAGATGGCCATCTGTGAACCAAGAAGGGGGCTCTCACCAGACAGACACCAGATCTACAGACATTTTGATCTTGGCCTTCCAGCCCCCAGAACTGTGAGGAATAAACGTCTGTTGTTTAAGCTGCCCAGTCTATGGTACTCTGTTGCAGCAGCCTGAGCTGACTGAGACTCAGGGAGAGGAGATGGACCCTGGACATGTGGAGATTTGCTGTCTGATAGCCCTCCGATGCCTTGACGGCCCAGGGGCTCTCGGCTATGCAGTCTGGGGTTGGGAAGGGAGGTCCTCAGACCCAGGAGAGAATGACATCACCAGGGAGTGTGTGTAGAGTAAGAAGAAAAGGGAACTGAGGACCAGCACCAAGAGCCCAACTCTGAAGGAAAGAGAAGAGGAAGGGAGGTAGCCAAGGAGCCTGAGAAGAAAGGGGAGGAGAGAGAGGGAGAGAGCAGAGTCTGGCGCTGGAGGGGGCGGTTCCAACTTAAACAAGCCATCAGAGCAGCACCAGTGCTCATCACTTTTAGCAACAGGGAGCCCCCTGGAGACCTGGGAAAGGGCAGTGGGGATGGGGGTGGGAGCGGGAACCAAATTGGGGTGGGTTGAAGAAGGAGGGGCCGTGGTCAGAGAATGGAGACTGCTGAGTGCAGAGGTATGCCAGGAAAGGAGGGGAAACAAGGCAGGGCAATAGTTGGAAGGAGAGAGAGTGTGCATGTGTGTGCACATGTGACTGTGTGTGCATGTGCATACATACGTGTGTATGCATGTGTGTGTGCACGCTTGCGTGTGTGTTACAGGAGGGAGCAGCAGGATCGTGTTGAAATGCTAGTGGGGAACAGCTGGTAAGGAGGGAGAATCTGAAGTTATCCAGGAGACAGGGGCTGGGGTCAGAGACATTTGGATGGTGGAGGGTGGCCAGGGGGTGGGGTGGCCCAGTGGGTAACAGAAGCCACAGTCCCTGCATGCAGGTAGCCACAGGGAGAAGAATGAGCGCTTCCAGGCAACAGAAGGGAATAATTCTCCCCCAGACGCTTCCAAGCAGCCCATTCCCGTATCACATGAGGCGCCGAGAGTGAGGAGCAGGAGCGCTTGTTTCTGTGGCAGAGTGGCCCGTGACTGCTCGCCCAGGAGCCTGTCCCTGAGACCGAGGCTTAACCCCGGGGCTACACCCATGGGGACTAAGACCCTGTCACTTGGCTCTTGATCCTGTTTCCCAGAAAAGCTCACACGGCTCATCTTTGGGACACATTTTAATGAGACAGGAGAAAATCCCACAGAGAGAAACGGGACACGCCCTGGTTGACATTCCCCTCATCCAGCCCCGCTCCTCTGGCCTGTTGTACCAGGGTCTGCAGAAGGTCTCCGGAGTGACAGTGACAGGATGATAAGAAGGGCGAGGCGGCTGCCCTTCTCTCTGCAGGTGCACAGGCCACGAGGTGTGGACAGAATCTGAGACTAGGTTGTCCGCTGTTGACCCACTGCACAGAAAGCAACTCTGAAATGCTTGCTCCAGAAACACTGCAGTGTCTCAGGGGCCAGACACCCCCCCACACCGGACCCAGCTCCACCAGGCATGGGGCCGGCCCGGGGAGGGAGTGGCTCTGGGGGAAGGTGACCTCTCCCGGGGGCCTTACAAGGATCAGCAGCCCCTAGACTTCCCTGTGTCATCCCTTTCTCCAGCCCATGGGTCACCCCCCTGGTCCAGGTCTCAGGGCATCAGGTTCCCTTCCCAGGGCAGGCTATGGGAAGCTCAAAGTGCACCAGGAGCTGTCTACTTCTCCAAAAATACCTCTCTAATCAGCCCTTTCTCGGGACTGAAATTCCCACATCCTTTAACCTATCTGGTCAAAACATCAAAGCTTTTCTGTTAAACTGCCAATAAAGTGACAGAGAAAGCTGCTGTCACAAATAGTTTTGGATAAGTTTTTCCTTGCTGGGTACCAGGCAGAGATAGAAGGAATGGACCAGGGCCAAGAAAGGACCTGGGAGAGACCAGCCGCTGACAGTGTTGGAGGAGGCTGGTGCCCTGCTAATTGGGGAGGACCCGGGGTGGCCACCTGCAGAGGGGAGGCCCAGGCAGCGCTGTGCGCACCCCGGTCTGACCCTGTCTGTCTCTCCCATGGTGGAGATGTGGGCACACAGTTTTGACTGCTTGTGGACTTCTTCCAACACAAACCAGACTTGTCTGGTGTCTGCAGGAGGCCGTGCCCACTCAGGAAAGGCCCTCTCGGACCAATTCTTGTGGCCCTGACGTCCACAACACTGAGTGCTGTTTCTCCAACGTGAGCAGACAACCAAGCCATCGCTTCCTGAAACATCCCTCAGCTCCTCTTTATGGTGGAAAATAGCGGATTTTTTTTTCCTAAGCTAACCTTTTGGCCTAAGCAGGGAGATTAAAGAATTTAGCCCTAACAATTTGGAGGGTTTTCTGGCTTAAAAAGTAGAAAATACATCTGTAAGCCTGATTTTAAACATCATAATCTTCTTATTACAGGATATTGACAGCATGTAAAATACATACAGCCGGATAACCAAGCGACGTAGCCTCAGCTAACTTTTTTTCCTTTTAGATTGCCGCAAAGATTAAATCCTAAAATGTGGGCATATGGACTTCTTCAATTTGAATTTTAAATTATTCAAATAAAAGCTGCCACCTAGCACATGAAAAGCAGACATTTACTGAGCCACTTTTTCATAGTGTAACCATTGAATAACTAAACTATTACCCCTGCAACTTAGTTCATTGGTTTTTACTTCCCCATTCTAATATGTGCACTATACGCATGTGTGTACATAATGCATAATACACATACATTAGTATATACAAAAATACACATACATAGTAATATCTATAAGATATATACTACATATAGATGTGTATGTAGATACAGGCACAGATATAAATACATATATAAAGATATAAACATATGCACTATTTTAACAAAGTAACTGGCAAATTAGTCACCAGATAATTGGGTATGACCTGTTCAGCCGCATAATTGCTGTCCTATTTTAGTCTTTCCCGCCTATTTTAATGCACGCATTCGCAGAGCCACACAAATAAGCCAATCCATCTTTTATTACCATCGCCACAAATTCTTAATTCCTAATTCCCTCTTAAATGCCCCTGGTGACTTGGCACTGACAGCAATTTGTTTAAGATAGATATTTACTGCTGGGTCCTGTGGCCAGGCCCACATGGCAGGAGCAGAAAGCAAAGACTCATACTTCTTTAGATTGTTTGTGAAGGAGGGCGGACTTGATGAATGATGCATATGTGCATACAAGGCAGCGGCCACGGCCAAGGCTGAGGCCGCTGATGAATGGCAAACTCAGTGCCCAGGTGCCCAGCTCTGTGGTTCTCCAGCTGACTGGTGCTGGGGCACTGAACGCTGGCCACCATGTCGGGGTGGTAGGTGCCCCAGCCAACCAATACAGAAAGGATGACTCCTACTTTCTCTTACTAAGCACAAATGGTCCTTATTCATTCCTGCAGGCTGGCCAGAGGAGGCAGTCCCCTGGGAGTCCCAGCCTAGCCCATTCAATCTTAACGTGTTTCTTAAAAGATCTGATTTAACAATCCCTCATGGGGCAAGGGGGCATTTGCCAGAGTGCACTTGGCTGGAAGGCTTCTATGTCTCCAGAATCCTCCAGAGTAGATAAATGAGCAGAGCTCTGTGTCCCCTGGAAGAAAGGGCCAAACTCACTTTACATTCCTGCTTCCCTGGGCTCACTCAAGCCTTTGGGCCGCCCCCAGGCCCCACCCAGCCCCAGACGCCCGGCCAGCAGCCCTCAAGTCAGCAGATTGATTTCTGCAAGGTAAAGATGCCAAACTGAACCTTCTTGTAGACAGCCAAAGCCATAACAGTCCAATGATGCCATCATGATTTTAAACGGGATGTTCGTAAATCGACTTTCACAGAGGATGTATCCTTTGAGTATGATTTTGTTTTTCGAAGCAAAACAGAGCATTTTATGAGCAGAGCAACATGAGGCAGAAATTCCTTGACAAAGACACACATTTAAAATTCTTACTACCTATTACAGTTCTTTTGCTTCTTCCTCATAAAACCACCCAACACACTCGTGCACGCAGAATAAGATGGTAGAAAAGTAGTATAAATATCACGGGAGTAGGGAATTTTTTGACATGTTAGTAATTTTTAATAAGATGCCTGTACAGATAGAAACGAATCCATAATGAATGAGACCACGGAGAAATGAGGAGCGGATTCCAAGTTTACCCATAACCTTATAAACGGGCCCCCCTCCCCTTGAAGCTTCTGCCGTACAAGCCGCGTCGGTGCTAAATGAAAGGTGGTCAGCAGCTAAAGGTCCTGCTTCTCTCCAGGCTTCACTGCCTCTCCGAGAGCAAGCATCACCTGCTCCTCCCGCCTGCGTCCTGTCTTCTATTCTTCATTACCCCACAGATGACCTATCTGATAGGCGTCCCCCTCCTGCAGATTCCTGCTGCCAGCCTTCAGCGAGAATAAAGCCGGCAACCCTTTTTATCTTCATTCTGCCAATGCTCCCCTCCTCTGTTTTTTTCTAAAGATCGTTTGCCAGCACTGCTTGCTCAGTGGTACCCAGTGGAACAAGCAGTGTCTTCTGAACTGACAATTCTGACTTTTTGCTGCTTGTGATTTTTCTAAAGCATGACAACCACTTGCACGAAGACACGGCAAACCTTTTCAGATAAGGAAGTCGGTAAAAAGAAGGGCCTTTCAAGAAACAGAAGTTGTTACTGCAGGAGCTGAACAAAACCAGTCTCTTACGTATTAATTTAAGTTGGCCCTAACTTTCGCGTGGCAAGAGGAATTAGAATCACGCCACCCATGAGTGTGTGTGTGGTGTGTATGTGTTTTAAAAGAGCGTTTTGCTTGGACAGACATTAAGAAAAGTCATCACACTAGCAACTTCAAACCAGAAGATTTTATCTACTCCATATTTATACACATGCCATATGGTAATTTTTTTGATATTCATTCAGAAGTGGCCTAATTCCAAAGCCAAATGAGTTTCTTTTCAACACAGTTCTCAACAATAGTTCTCCAAAATAGATTAAATCTGAACGTTTTTCCTTCCACAAAACTGCTAAGAAAAGAAATGATCTGTTGAGTCTGGAATTTAACACCATGGTACGTGTAAGTTGAATAAGATTTTCAACTGAGATAATTAAGTGCAATATTATTTCAGAGAAATAGCCGAATACATAAATATTTCAGTCATGTCAGCACAGCCTCATTTCAGAGTAGGATCGGAATGTTCCTGATATGATTAGAGGAACAGTCCACTGCCTGCGAGAGTCAATCACAGCAGACTCCAGCTTTCCCAAAATTTAAAATCAGACCAACTAGTGGCCATCAAGTATCTGTGTTTCTCTGGATCCCAGAAAAAAATCCCTCACAGCCACTACGACTGATTGAAAACGCTCCGGAAGACAGTGAAAATCACTTAAGAATTTTTTTATTCCTAATTTCTTGTAAATTCACATATTTTTTGCACATTTTACTACAGATTTAGGTATAAATAGTTATTTTATCAAATTCAGATAAGAATTCTAACCACTATTTATTGAGAATTTACGACACATCAGGTGCTCTGTTCCAGTACCTGCCATGTGTTATTTTCCTTAAACCTCACGACAGCCTGGTGAAGTAGGTACAATTATCCACATTTGGGAGAGAAGGATCCCAGGGCTCAGAGAGCTTGTTAATTTGCCCAATGTCACACAGCCAGAAAGTGGCAGAGTACAACCTGGCATCCAGCAGCATCTAGTCAAGGCCAAGGCTCTTGACTTCTCTGCCTGGACATCTCCCACAGTAGAAAATGCAAATGGTCACCAAGCAAGGCGGTAAAAGCTGTTCCCCTCCGTGAATGCCACCTCTTCCGTGAAGCCCTCCAGGTACCTCCAAACAGAAATGCTTTGTAGCTACAGTAGATTGCTGATCATGTGGTACTGGGCCAAGTAATTGTGTGTGGGTCTCTCATCTCCCCTAACTCCTTGAAGGTCAACATACCTCTTGCTGTCCCTTACACACCAGTGTCTAACAGTCAAATTGTGTTTGTGATTTAATTAAATCAACCTGTGTGTGTCTGAAAAATTTCCCTTAATCTCTGGTCTTCTTAAATGACCTATGTTCACTAAAAAAAAATGAACACCAAAAGATGTTCTATGTATATTATTAATTTAAAAAGCAGATTATGAGATACTATATACAATAGAAAAATCTCATTTTATTTTGTGTCCAAACACACATTCAACGCACATACACAGAAGAGAAGGTCAGCATGAACACACCAAAATGGTCACAGGGGTCACAAAGGGATTGGGATTGGTTTTAATTTTTTATCTTTTTTGCATAATCTTTATTTTCCAAGTTTCCTCCTGTGAACATATATATTTCTTCTTATTATTTAAAAAAAAAAAGTGTGGAGAACTTACCTAGTCAGGTGTATTTCCCAGAATCCAAGGACACTCCAGGCAGAAGGGCCGGAACCATGCACTCAAATCTTCAGGCGGGAAATGGAGGGGCCGCAGAGGCGGAACTTGCTCCAAGCCCCGCCTCCTTCCGCCCAGACCTGAAGGTGACTCACCGTCTCTCCCGCACGGAGCCCAGCTGAGAAGCAAGCACACGCATCGCTCTGTCCACCCTCCCCGCCCTCCCCGCCAGGGAGACTCCTGGGTGCGTGGAGCAGGTTGTAGGACGAGGCCAGGGCCCTCCCTCCAAGATGAACCATCCCAGAGGCTCCCGATCCTGCCCAGCCTCCTCTCAGTTCCAAAACTGGGGCTGGGGGGCCGAGGACCAGCCCGGGATCGGGGTGCCTGCCGTGAGGCGATGGCTGGGGAGGGGGTGGGGAGCACGCGAGGGCATCACTGCACCCGGCGGAGACAGATGGAAGGCCAAGGTCGAGAGAGGTCACAAAACACATCCCTGAAGTTAGAAATCCAGGTGAACCCAAGTCAGCAAAGAGAGGGGCCTAGCTACTGTCTAGAAATGCCTGGAAGTGACCAGGGCTACCATTCCAGAATTTCTTAAATAGTTGGTACTTGTCTTATAGTCAGTCTGAGTCCTAGAGCAGAGCTGTGTGCGTTGAGAGTGTGCGGGATCACCTTTCCTCCACTCGGTTCCACCCGTCCACCTGCCAGCGGGTGAAGCTCAAAGCCAAATGCCAACCACAGGGGCACAGCCAGCTGAGCCTGGTGCCCGGAGCCAACGTGACTGACCCGCCAGGATAATGTCCCCATCCTCAGCCCAAGGACGTGTAAAACCACCCTGTGCCGCCCTACGGGGACATAGAAGGTGCAGAACACAGCCACTTTGCCATCTTGGGTCAGTGTCAGCTGCAGCCATTCACACGAGCAATTACAAAATAGATTTCAGCTTAAAATTCACAGAAAAAAGTGCTCATCTTGGAGGCAGTACCATACCTGAACTCTCTGTACTTGCCGCTCAAGTTTGCTGTGAAGCTAAAACTGCTCCAAAAAAGAAAGTCTATTAAATAAAAGCTCATGCTAGCCGCACCACGCTCCTCAAGTCCTGCCTGACCGTTCAGTCCACCCTTCAGATGCTCCTTCTGCTTCTCTTCACCTCAGGTCCTCCCTGTCTCCATCTCCCCTTCCCCCTCCGTGTGCACACATGTCCCTGTGTGCATGTGCACACTCACGTGTGCCCATATCTGCATGGTGTGTGTGCAGCTGTGTGGGTGTGCACACACATGCATTCATGTGCCGCCTCATCCTCCGCTCTCTTGCTCTTTCTCATGTTCCCTCACTACAACGGACTCAGCTCCCCAACCGTGACTCAGAGCCCCCCCTCACTCTTCCCTAGAGAGGGGACGTGTGTCTGCTCTGAGAGCCCTCCTCACCTGCAGTCGGATCATGGGGGGAAGCTCAGAGTCCTTAGGAACGGTCCAGGGCACTAATACTCCTTGTAAAACAAAAATTGACAGCCTGGTCTCGGGGCGGCAGTGGCCCTCTGCTGGCCCTCTGGGGGCCACCTTCCACCTCCGCAGGGCCAGGCAGGGGAACAGAGGAGAAAGAGGCAGCACCTTGAAATCCCGCACAACCATGGAGTCCAAAACATCGTCAACGAATTTAAGTCTCTAGGGAAAAACATACCCCTGGTCTGAAATAAATAAATGCATGAATGCATGAATACCTGAATGAATGAATGCATGCATGAATGAATTAATGAATAAATAAGGCTAAATTCTCCTAAACCAGAAAACAAGAGGATTTCCATGAATGGTTCCCTCTCAGGCACTTTGCTGAGCCCCGCATCTGTCCCGGGCGCGGGGAGGACACCTGCCGGAGCTGGAACCTCTGCAGCCCTCTCCTCAGGTGTGCACCACGCAGAGTAGGGGCACGAAGGGAACTTGGCTAATTTACTTCCTTGAAAGGTGTTATTTTTCCACTTTAGCTTTTTAATCCCACAAACCAGACCAACTATGATTTTAGGTGGAATGAGAGGGAAGCAGAGGAATGGGAGAGAGAACCTTTCCGAAGATACCCCCGTGCTTTGTACCAGATTTCCTGGTTCGATGCCAGCTTCCTCCTTACTATGTCACCATGGTAAGTCACCTCACCTCTCTGTGCCTCATTTCCTCATCTGTAAAGTGGGGTCAATAATGTCCCCCACATCGGGGTGTGTGACGGATCAATGAGCTCACACAGGTAAGGTCCTTGGAATGATACCTGGCATTGAGCACTCAATAACTGTTAGCCATGAAAGTTAAAATTTTAGGGTTAACAGGCTTAACTTTAATTTTTAGAATCATAAACGAGAGTTTCCAAAGCCAGAGATGTTGCTCAGATCACAGCACCAGTAGTAACTTAGTCTGGACACACAAGCGATCAAATGATAAGTTGGGGTTTCCAGCAAATTAATTGATCAGGATGGTGCTGGGTCCCAGTTGGTTTCCTGGGCAGAAAGGAGCCGGTTACCCTGAAGCCAGCCTGAGGGTGTGGGGTCTGCAGTATCCCCAGGCAGCACAGCTGGGCAAGCCCTTGACTCCCGTGCCCTCCCAGGACAGCACTCCTTCTTCTGACAGGCTTTTTCTGTCTAGTTCAACCTTCAGATCAATTTAAAGACGGTGGGGAAATGTCTCCACCCCAACGTTCGTTCTGCAAGCCTGTGAACCACCTCCACTGTGTGCGGGAAGGCCCGGGCCACACCACACCCACGATCCCCAGCTGCCTTGGCCCGGCTGTCTGACATATGCCACAGCTTCACGAACAGTAACACAACTTCGCAACGAACGTGTGAGCTTGTTTGGCCGTCAGGAGTGACAGGCAGGCCCTCTGCCACTTTCCCAAGACCCTTCCAAGCCACTCATGGAATGAAAGCAATTAGAGTGCCAGCCCCCTGACCCCAGCTGATCCCAGAGCCCTGCCTTTGCAGAGGCAGGAGGACAAAGGGTGAAATCAGAGGCTCCCTGGGGCCTCATCAATGAGCCAACGGAGCCAAAAGGCAGGCTCCAAATCCGCCTTAGCCCCTCACCTCCAGCCCTGTCCCCCTACGCCTCCCCCGGCAGCTCTGGGGGCCCGGCCTGGTGTTCCCGCCACCCCCTGACCCCAGGGACTCTCCCAGGCAGACTGCGTACTGCGTTGTTTCTGTGGCTCCTCTACCAGGAAGAAGCAGGACCGAGGTTGGTCTCCTTTGGCCCAGTGACAACTGATGGTCCCAGGGACCTGACATTTACTATGCTGGGCATGCTATTTTAAAAAAGTTTCCATTTTGTCTCTTCCACCTTCCAAACCAGTTTCAGAGTTCTTAGTAAATCTTCTTCACCAAGCTTTAATATTTGTAGTATCTAGGAACAGTTTTCTCATTTTCAAGACCTACATTACATCATACCCATGACTTCTGCCTAAAATATGTGTGTCTGATAAGACAAAAACAGAATTCATCAAGGCGCAGTGCCCACCCAGTGAGCAGACGCTTTATCTCCCAGCCCTGGCACCACGGAAGCACATTCCTGTAGGTGGTCACTCTCCTCTCTTGTACCTCCTCCAACCGATCAGTTGCATGTCCCATAGGTTCTTTCTCCAAAATTTTCCTTGAACCACCGGCTCCTCCCCATTCCCATAACTGCCCCACCCCGAGCACTTGTCATTTCCTTGATCACTGCCATCTCCACCAGATCATCTCATGGGTCCTCAGAAATCTCCCTCCACCCATGTCCACATGAGCTAAGCCAAACCACACACCCTGGGCTACATGCCTCAGCCTGGAGGCCTCTGCAGCTTTCCTGTCATCAGTCTATGGGTAGCATCCCAACTCTTCTGTATGGCATTGAAAGGCCTTCTCGCTCTGGTGGCAACCACCTTTCCAGCCTCGTCCCTCGCCAGTCCCCATGCCGAGCCACCCTAAACTAGAGCCACATGAGCGACTGTGTGATGCTGTCTCCCCTCACTGCCTGGAGAGTCCCACCTCCTCTGCCTCTGATGGACTGTTCCATTGGTGGCCCCCAATGAACTACGCCTCCCAGGATTCCTGTCATTTTGTAGTATCCTCTCACGTGGACGCTGGGCTTGGTTATGTGAGTTGCTTGGGGCTATAGGACATTAGGAAGAGCAATACAAGCCAAGGCTTGATGAGCACTTGTGCACCGGAGTCTTCCTGCAACCCTTCCTGGGGCCCTCTGCCATGTAAGGAGGTCCAGCCACTCTGCTGGAGAGACCACAAAGACAGACCATGAAGAGCCATGTGGAAAGAAGAGTCTCAAACCTACATGAAGGATATATAATAATATAAGAGGGGCAGCCGTGCCAGGGTCCCAGTTGAGCCTCCAGATGATCCCATTCCCAGCTATGAACTGACTGCATCTGCATGAGACCCAAAGTGAGACCCGGAGAACTGCCCAGCTGAACGCAGTCAACCAAGAGAACATGAGAAATAATGAAGCATCACTGCAACCTGCTGAGCCCTGGGTTGCCGCGATGTGCAGCGGCAGGTAACTAACACAGCCCGTTATCACTCAATTCAGCTTAAAATTCAAGGAGCACTTGCAACCCTAATATGTGTATTCTCTGCTTTCTGGTATGATAAAGGGTTGGGCAAAAGAGAGCACAGGCCACTTCTTCGAGGACATTGCAGCCCAGTTGGATACTCTCATTCACGCAGTCTTCCAGCAAACATTATTTTGAGCACCTACTATGGATGAGACACGGCAAGGTCTCCTGCCTGCATTCACCTTGGCTTCCACTGCACCAGTTGTTTTCCATTCACACTTAACCTCAAGGGCTGGAATCAGCTGCTCCTCTCAGAATGAATGCACCCCAAGTGCTCCCCAAAGGCCCAGAGCTTGAAACTCTCAGGGAAGATGGTGTGGGAGCCGAGGGAGCATCAGTCCCTTGGGAGAGATGGCTCCATCAGCGGTAGATCTTCCCCCAATCTTCTGGGTCAGAAAGGGAAGGTACTCCTGCTTGTTATTCATAGATCCATCGATTCTTTCAGATTCCTAAGATGTGGAGTCCAGAAAGACAATCTCACTCCAGAGGCTAAGCAGTAATGGCGTTTGTTAGGAGAATGAAGCGCCAGGTGCAGGCTCATGGTTTCCAGAAATCTCTTCACTGTCTACAGGACATAGCTGACTGGTTCTCTTATGTCTACAAGAAGGACATGCCCTCCCAAGCTCTTCTCTACTTCCAGGGAGGAAGTGATTTCCCTAAGCCAGTGAATACAACTACCCTGACCAAGACGAAGACCCCGACACTATGAGCATGACCTCCAGAATCACGTCATCTTTCTAGGCATCTGTGTGCTTAGCCAGGAAATTAAAGAACCAAACAGGATGGTCTCTGAGGCTCTCAGGCTTCTCACATCGGGTGCTGTCAATGAGGACGAGTCACACCGTGGCAGCACGGGTTTATGGCTGAAGTTACATCAACCAGCGGTTCATTTCCAGGCACAGTGAGCACTGGCCTGGACACACGGGTTCTAGTCCTGGCCCTGCTCCAGCTAGCTGTGTGAAATCAGATAAGTCTCATCTGTAAAACGGGATCCGCGTTTCTCAAAGCAATTCCAGAGAACTGGGGGATGGGAGGGAGGGGCCTTCGCAATGAAGAAGGGTTCCGGGCCCACCTCCCTCCAACCAGTAGACTTCTCTATGGCTTCATTGAGCCATTTATATTGAGCCAAATAGCTCCAAGGCTTAAAAAATTAAAAATAAAAAACAACTGATCCTGTCTCATAATCTTTCCTCTGAGTCTACCTAAAGAAGTAATTAACGTATATAATCTGATTTCAGTAGTAATCACTCAAGTATCTTTATGTTAATTCATTAAAAATCTCAGTATCTACTCTTTGCAAGCACAGTGCCATGTGCTGTGACAGGCAGCTGTGGAGACAGCAAAACCTCTGCCCAAAGGAGCCGGCAGGGGAAGCAAGACATAGACAAAGGGTCAGACAGAACAGCCATGAAAATGAGCAACACTGAGCTACAAAGAGCTGTGGAAAGTCAGAGAGAACAGCACGTTTGGTTGATGAATCAGGAAGACTGCTTGGCGGAGACAGTGTATTGGTGAAGAGGTTTCTTGTTAAATGTAACAGAAAACCAAGTCAACAGGCCTTCAGCAAGAAAGACACCTGCTGGCTCACAAACTAGATGTCAAGAAATAAAGTGGGCCCCACTTGATCCAGGGCCACCAACATGCTCCCTTCAGTTCTAGCTTCTGCTGTCCTCACCTTTTGGTGGTAAAGCGGCTCACACCTATGTGCAAAAGCTGAAGAAAGCACATCCATTCATGATGAAAACTCTTAAAAAACTAAGAATAGAAGGGGATCTCCTCAACCTGAAAAAGGACATTTATGAAAACCTACAGTAAACATCACAATTAATGATGAAGGATGGGATGCTTCCCCCTTATATTTGGGAAAAGACAAGGACGTCTCTCCTCGTCACTTCTATTCAACATTGTCCTAGAGTTCTAGCCAGTGCAATCAAGCAAGAAAAAGAAACAGAAGGTGTCCAGATTGGAGAGGAAGAAGTAAAACTGTCTTCACTCACAGATGCCACAATGTGTGAATAAAGAAGCCTAAGGAATCCAAGGGAAAACTACAAACCTAATAACCAAATACTAAAATCAACTGTATTTCTTTATACCAACAAAGAAAAATCCAAATCCAAAAATGAAATTAATAAAATGACTCTTTTCACTAAAACGTCAAAAAGAATAAAATACCTAGCAATAAATTTCACAAAAGTAGTGCCAGACTTGTACACTGAAAACTATAAAACATTGCTGGAAAAATGAAAGAAGAGCTAAATAAATGGAGAGAAATTCCATTGCTCATTGATTGCAAGACTCAATATTATTAAGATGGCAGTATGCCCCAAATTTATCTATAGATTCAATGCAAATCACACAATGGTAAGAAACTACATACTTTCCCCCAAGATCAGGAGCAAGGAAAGGATGCTCTCTCTCACCACTCTTTTTCAACATTATACTGGAAATCCTAGCTAATGAAATGAGACAAGAAAAGGAAATAAGGGATCTATAGATTTGGAAGGAAGAAATTAAATGGGCTTTGTTCACAGACGACATGATTGACAAAAAAAAAAAAAAAAACCCTCCTGGAATTAAGATGATTATGGTACAGTTGTATGATATAAGGTTTTATACAAAAGTTGATTGCTTTCCTATACACCAGCAATGAACAATTAGAATTTGAAACTAAAAATACAAAACCATTTACATAAGCAACAAAACAAAAGTAAACACTTAGATATAAATCTAACAAAATATGTACAAGATCTATATGAGGAAAGCTACAAAACTCTAAAGAAAGAGTTAAATAAGAAGATCTAAATAAGCAGAGAGGTAATCCACATTCACGGATAAGAAGAATCAAAATTGTTAGGATGTCAGTTCTTCCCAATTTGATGCATGGATTAAGTGCAATCTCTATCCAAATTCCAGCAAGTAATTTTGTGGATATCAGCAAACTAATTCTAAATTTTATACGAAAAGACAAAAGATTCAGAATAGCCAACGTAATACTAAAGAAGAACAAAGTCTGAGAACTGACATTACCCAATTGGAGACTTAGTATAAAGCTACTGTAATCAAAACAGTGTGGTATTGGTGAGAGAATAGCCCAATAGGTCAATGTAACAGAATACAAAGCCCAGAAGTATACCCACACAAATATAAACTGATCCTTCTCAAAGGATAAAAGGAAATTTAATGGAAAAAGGACAATCTTTTCAACAAATGGTGCTGGAACAACTGGAAATCCAGGAACAATAAAAAAATTGATCTAGACACAGCCCTTTTACCTTTCACAAAAATTAACTCAGAAGGGCTCACACACCTAAACGCAAAACACAAATCCATAATATGTCTAGAAGATAGCATAGGAGAAAACCTAGGTGACCTTGGGTTTGTGGTGATTTTTTAGATACAACACCAAAAGCACAACCTATGAAAGAAAAACTTGATAAATTGGACTTCATTAAAATTAACATTTCTGCTCCACAAAAGATACTGTTAAGAGAATGAAATGATAAGCCATAGACTTGGCAAAAATATTTGTAAAACATGTAGATATACATATATTATAAAAGATTTGTATCCATAATATACAAAGAACTCTTAAAATTCAACAATTAAGAAAACAATCCAATTAAAACAGGAGCAAAAGTTCTGACCAGACACCTCACCCAGATCTACAGATGGCAGGTAAGTATATAAAAAAGATGCTCAACATCATTATCATCAGGGAATGTAAATTAAAGCAATGATGAGATACCACTGCACACCAATTAGAATGGCTAGAATCCAAAACACTGACAGCACCAAATGCTGATGAAGATGTAAAGCAATGGGAATTCTCACTCACGGCTTGTGAGAATGCAAAATAGTGCAGGCACTTGGAAAGACTGTTTGACAAGTTATTACAAAGCTAAACACAGGCTCACCATACAATCCAGCAGTCATGCTCTTTGGTATTTACCCAGATGAGATGAAATTAGGTCCACACAAAAACCGGCACTTGAGTGTTTATAGTAGCTTTACTCACAGTGACCCCAAATCGGAAGCAACTAAGATGTCCTTCAATGGGTGAATGGAAAAATTATGGTATATCCAGATAATGAATCTTATTCACTGATGAGGAGAAATGAGCTCTCAAGCCATAAGAAGACATGTAGGAACCTTCAAAGCATATTGCTAAGTAAAGAAGTCAGTCTGAAAAGGCTACATACTGTGATTCCAACTCTGACATTCTGGAAAAGCAGAACTATAGAGATGAGTGGTTGCAGGGGTTAAGGGCATGGGAGAAATGAATGAGCAGATGGAGCACAGGGCATTTGTAGGCTGGTGAAATGACCCTCTATGATGCTATAATGGTGGACACACGATATTACGAATTTGTCAAAACCTATAGAGCTGGACAACACAAGTGACTCCTGACGTCAACTGTAGACTTTAGTTAATAGAAACGTATCAATTTCAGTTCATCAATTGTAACAAATGCCTCGCACTGATGCAAGATGTTAAAAATGGGAGAAACTCTGTGTGGCAGCGGTGGGAGATGGCACCGGGAACTCTGAACTTTCCGTACAATTTTTCTGTAAATCTAAAACTTCTCTAAAAAAATAGTCTATTCATTTAAAAAATATACAAAACATTTTCTAGAGAAATTCTTAAAAGATCGAAATAAATTGAGAGAAATTCCGGATTCATAGGCTGGGAAACAATATTCAGTCTTGGTTACTGTAACTTGTAATAAGTTTTGAAGCCCAGAAGTATGAGTCCTCAACTTTGTTCTTCTTTTTCAAGATTGTTTTGGCCTTCTCAACCCTTCACATAAACATACGAATTTTAGGAACAACTTGTCAATTTCTTAAAAAAAAAAAAAAAGGCAACTGAGACTTTGGTACATTTTGTGTTAAATCTATGGATCCGTTTTGAGAGGATTTGCACTTATATCAAATAGGTGTGTTCTTGTGACTAAACTGGTAACTGGCCCTCGTTTTCCTCATTCCTTGAAAATAAGGTTCTTGGATTAGTAAACATCTGAGAGCATGGATGAAGTCCATTGCCTGTGACCCTGTGTGATGTTCATTCCTGTTCTTTTCCCTGAAGGAACTCTCCATTCCCTCCATGACGCCCCCACTGTGCCCCTGCCCCCTCCCGCCCCGACCTCCCTTGCCCACCTCTGGTTGGCTTCATGCTCCTGCTTATAGACTCTGCAGGAGGAAAAAGGAGAACGCCTTCCCGGATGGTTCCTCCATCTTTCCCTGAATCACCACTGTCACCACGGCACTTCATTGCTATCTTTAATAGCTCACAAGTGGCTCCTTCTGGAACCGATGGTGGAGCAACCCACGGATCAGCCACTGGGATGCTGAGACAGCAGGGCTGGCCTGCGCTGCTGGAGAGCGGAGGGCGCGCTTTGCTTCCGAGACGTGCTAAGTGCCCACTGGCCTGGGATCCGAGATCTGCACCCGGGTTGCCTTTGGTCCCGCTGTCTGCTGCCAAGTCTCATTTAGACAGCCTGTAGTACAGTTGCTTCTGGCACAAGTGCTGAGAAAAATAAATCAAAGGATTGTCTCAAATACGAGTGAGTCGCTGACCACAATATTTGGAGAGGCCCTAAGTAACCACTGCCCTTAGCCTAGGGCCGTTAGCACGGAAGTCCCTTGGAAGGCCATGACCTCAATTAATGTCTCCCACATTTATTTAGGATCTGGATTGGGTGCATTTACACCGTCCAACAAATGCAGATTGCCCAAGCAAAAGGGAGGTTGGAGCTCTCCAAGGGCATCCTGGGCACAAAGACTTGCTACTCAAGCCTGTTCCAGGGGAGGAAGGTGCGTCTTGGCTGCAGAGCGGCCGGCAGAGCTCTCTCTCAAGCGCGGCACACGCCAGCTCTGCTCTCAGCATTGTTCATTCAGAGAATTTGCGGGACTACATTTATTCGGAATGTGATTCATTTTTAATTCCGTGGTCAGATGGAGGCTCAGGGCAGAGCATGCTGCTTTCTTGCCTGTAGCTCTGGGGTTGATATCATTGCCAGCTTAATCTCTGGGCACCATTTTAAAGCCTTTCATTCAAGTGGTTCAAGAAGAAGTGATCTAAGATGCTCCTGGGTAGAGGTGACTGTGCAAAAATTCCTTTACTTTTGTAAAAAAAAACAAACAGGAAGGCTATTTAAAATTAACCTGTTTTAAAGGGTGTTTGTCTAGCTACACTTTCTCTGTTTCAGTGGCTGTGTGATGCCTGTTTCACATGTATTTCTAGGAAATGCAAGGAAATGGAGGGGGCAGGGGAGCAGGGGCCCGAGGCTGGATTTGGAGATAACAGGGCATATGAGGTAACAGCACAGGGGACTTTTAGGAGCATCATATCTCCAGGGCAACCCTTGAGGATGCATGTGGCAAGAAGCTGAACCACCAGGAAGCGAAGGCTCTGGTGTGGCGTGTGGTGATGCTCAGCAATGTCTTAGGGACACGTCCTGGCCACATGGTGCAATGGGCCAGCTGATTGGGTCTGTTTATAAAGAAAGTCACCTCAGTGGGAAATACAAGCCAGTTAACTGAAGGGTTGCTATGAAATGAAGTGCAGAGCCCAGGGTCAGAGGACCTGATTTGGGTCGCACCCAAGCCTCTGTGTCTGAGACTCCGGCGTGGGACCCTTTCCACACTGTAATCCCATCGGAAAACAGAGATGAGTCTGACCTGCAGCATCATCGGGAGGGAACTTGGGGAGAAAACACATAGAGAACAGCTCCCCAGCCCACAGAGCTCTCTCCACTTCTCAGAGCTTATCGATCCCTCCAAGGTGATGGAATCAATACCACTAATGTACCACACCCGAACTAATACAACATACCAGCTGGAATTCCGTAAGATCTCATATTCCTATCCAATTAGCAAAACCTTTATTTTTCCTAAGCGATTCAATACTGGCCTGTGGTTGGGTAGCACTCTCGCGCACTCCTAGTGAAATTACAAATTGGTGCCATCTTTCTGAAAAGAGAAAAACAGCAAATGTCTGGACCAGGATATTATGCAGCCATTAATATCACATTAAAAAATAAATTTGATTGACCCAGGGAAATTTTCCTGATATAACGTTAAATTAATCAAGCGTATATAGCACCCTACATACATAGACATCTCTATGTAGGGTCAGCAAACTACAGCCCATGGGCAAAGCCATCCTGCCACCTGCTTTTGTGAAGTTATATTGGAACACAGCCAGGCTCCTTCACTAAGGGACCGTCTGTTGCAAGAACAGAGCTGAGCAATGGTCACAGAGACCTGCAAGCCTAAAGTAGTTACTCTCTCCCACCATAAAAGAAGTTTTCAGACTCTTGATCTACATAATACAAAGAATACAAGGAAATATAACACAAAGAAAAAGACTTCAAAATACTGCCGGTTGTTGACAACCGTTTGAGTGTGTAGTACCCTCATAACACACACATTTTTAATATTGTGTGCTGGTGGGGCATACATGTAGGGTACCCAGGAAATTCAAATGTTTGAAGATCTGCAAAAAGAGAGGTAGAGGGATGCGATGCAGAGACCCTGCATGAGGTCCAGGAAAAGCCTTTGCTGGGGGCTGGTCATCAGCGACGTCCATGAATGCGGTTACTGTCCAGCGTCTGGATGACAAGGTGGGGAGGAAATGGAAGCCATAGATATAGGGCGCTGGACCACCAGGTCTGTGAAAAACAGAAAATGTAATCACAAGAAACAGATGTGTCAAGCTCACGTTTGCCTCCGGAGAGAGGAAACTGGGCAGGGTTTGAAGGCATCACACTGAAGAGCTCTGGGGTGGGGTCACAGCATGCGCCCTGGCTGAAACCTGCAGAAACCAGCAGAAGGAGTGAAATCCCCTTTCTAACTAGAAATCTGCTTTCCTCTAAATCTACTTGTGCTCTCTCATACCTCAGATTTATTTCTGGCACTATCTTCTGTTTCTTTCATTCCCTTAAAAACATCAATTTTTTTTCTTAAAAGCCTATATTTCTTGGTAAACAGACCAGGGATCATTTATTTTGCTTGCCAAAAGTGAGTCCTTCTCAGATGGGAAGGATGAAACAACCCCAAACAACTGGGCTGTTCAGAAAAGGAAGCCATTATATAAGGGCATGGCGTGAATTGTTTCAGGACGTGAAAATATACACTTTAATTTCACAAGTTAGTAATTAGTACAGTAGGATAAACTCATAATCCAAAACAATAATCTTTATTACCAAAATAGAGATTAAACACAATTAAAATGAACAATATTACCAGCCATAATTGCTAATCAATTAGCTGAGAAGCTATATTACTGTAATCTTCCTAGTCCCCAATTTGCCCTTCCTATATTTTTCTACTTTTTATAACAGAAGATGGAGAATGGTTAAAAAGACCCGTCTACAAAGCCCTTCATTCATTATAGTCGGGGTATCCGGCCACCTCATCTTCTATGGGAGTGTTTTCAACCACGAGGTGCATGGGATCTCGTCCCCCACTTGTGAAGGTCAATGTCGCCTCTATCTGGCATTTTCCAGCTGCATCTAGTCCATCATGCTCATTAGCAAACCCATTCGGTGGCATCTATTTCCCCAACCGCCCTTACATTTTCCTGCTCAAAACAATCACAATGTGAAAGAACCACGTCCAAGGCACACGGGCTCGGTCGGCCTCGCTCGCATAAAAACCAGACCACGTGAAGCGACAGAGCTCGAGGATAAGGATTGACCTTCACCACCGGAGACAAACTGTAGGGAAGATCCACCCAACCCGATGCCCAGTTCACCGAGAATCCAAAATGACATACTGAGCTTGTTTTGAGCATTACATGTCTCTGAATTTTAAAATAACTTCAACCACCTATAGGAAGAATGTTTTAAAATCAAACTTCATTGCTTTCCTGATTTTTTACAAAAGTGTGACTAAAAATTCCTGCAGGCTCTGCCCTGGCTCTGCCTGTGGGAGGGACGGAGCTCTGAGCAGTTAGATGCAACTGCTGCATTATCCACCCCAGCCCATGGGGGCTGACTGGCCATGAAGTCTGGTGAGTGCAAAGGCCCCCTTGAGGAAGAGAGGTCCCTGCTGCAGGAGGAGTCACTGTGGGAGTGGGAGGTGTGGGTGCAGATGGCTTCAGAGAGCCCTTCCCAATGAATGACCCTCTGCAGGTCATTGACTGCCGGGCTGCAGGCGCGACAAAAGCAGGCAGAGCTCACTGGTCATCTGGCACCTCTTCTACCCTATTCTCCTCTTGCTCCGATGGAAAACACATTCAAGTGTGGGCAGTTTGCTTCCTTAGGTCAGCAGCTCAGGTATGACCCCTGGGTCCTCCATCCCTGGCAGCGAAGGCCTGCTCTTCCCTGCTCCTGACAGCTGCACAGGTGGGCAGCCCTGGGGGCCAAACCTGGGCCCTGGCCTCGGCAAGACCAACCAGGGGACAAATGTCACAGATGCTGGCTGCCCTCAGTTGGGCTGATGAGCAGCCTGTCTGTCTGTCTTTGCTGGCTTGTTCACCACATTTGTGCACAGATTTTGGACAAGGTTTCCACATAAGGAAGTTGCCCCAGTTTTTCATTGCGTTCTCCAACTCCTCCTACCCCCAGAAAAGCCTCAAGAGGACAAATCAGTCTCCAGGGAAGTCCCCAAAGACCTCTAATTGCTCCCTGTGTGAATTTCAGGGTCGAGGAGATGCACCGTGCTCTGAGAAGCCCTGTGAGTTACAAAGGAGAAACTGAGGCTCAGAAAAGGGGCTTCCCAAGAAAACACAGGAGGTTTGTAGAAAGACGAGGCCCTCGCTTCTTCCAGGTCTCCCTGCCCACTCCTCCTGCCCCGTGCACTCCCCTGCACCCTGCTCCTGAGCATGCTCAGAACCAAGGGGTCTGCAGCTCCTGTGGCTGCAGCGATGACAGGCCCTGCCCACCCACCTGTGGCTCCCCATCCTGTGTGTTTGAATCCCACTGTTAGCCAAGACTGGCCCCGGGACAGCCTCTCTGCCCCCACATAGCAGCTCAGGGGCCCCAATGGAGCCTTCAGGGAGCACCTCTTGGAACAACCTCCACCCCAACCTGGACCCACACAGAAAGAAAAGGAGAGGTTTGTGTGAAGGGGTGGAGGGGAATGCTAGCAGGCTGAACTCGCATTGAGCAAATCCTGACGACTGGCAGTTCCTTTAATTTGGAGGGAAAAGACCCCCACTGGTATTCTGATCTAAATCAAACCAGAAAACTCACTCTCGATGTCCCAGAGTCTTCCTCGCTCTAAGGCTGAAGGGACACCGTATCCGCTGACTCCCTAGGACACCGCCCAGGAATACAGGCACTCAGACTAAAATTAACGCTGTGTTCTCATCAGTTCCCAGTGCAGACGGCTTTGGAAAAGCAGCTCCTTTGAAGCTCTGAACTTCGTCTTTGCAGGGACGTCCCATCAAGCACCTACTTTCAGTCTGGGCTTTGGATGCCCAACACTGGGTGTCACCATTTCCCCTAAGGAGAAGGAAGCAGAACAATTCTTTTAAGGACAAACAAATACCTGAGGACTTCGAAGGCCCAGGAAGGTTGGCAGGACCTCATAGGACAGGACATGGAATGACCAGCGGAAGTGTGTCTTTTGAATTTGACCCTCTGCCAAGTCTCCTGGGTTCTCAATATCTGGCATCCAGCTCTCTTTGGCTGAACTTTGGGAAAAGCGAGGGGCGGGGGACCTGCAGAACGAAGGGCACGGTCTTGACCTTGGACAGTCCTAACTCGACCTCAATGACCTGCAAGACAATGACCTTGATTTCCTAGGCTCCCCTAAACCAGGGGCTCCCCCCCACCTTCTCTTCGCACCCCACCAGACATGCTTCTTGCAGAACCCGGTGAAGGTAGGAGCAAGGAGAAGAGGAGAGAGAAAGAGGATTTAAAACTTTGCTCATAGATATCCTTCCAGCGGCGTTCCCTGCGGCTGCCTTTGTTTGTTCTGACAATGGATCTTATCTTGGGTGAGGACTGTGTTCAGGGCTATTATTACCCCGTATAAAAGGCTCGCAGGCTTTCTTCCCACTTGTTCCACGGCACCGGAGTGGCACAGCGAATTTAATCGAAGAACCAGCTCCAGGGAGAGTCTTCGGAGACGCTCTCCTTTCTCCTAATGCTGTTATCTCCCCTTCCTTGTGTTGGGGAGGCATAAAAATCACAAAAAAGTCATTCTGAGCATATTCTTCCTGATAATTATTGTCAGACCTGGAGATAAGCAGCCTACGTGATGTAATGTGTGTTAGACGGCCCCCGAATGCAAATCCTGCCGCAGCCGCGACCCAGACAATAGTCGCCAACATCACTGGGGCCTCTGCATTTTGCCACAGACAAGAGAACGCTTTGATTTTTTGTGTTTTGATAAGGCACAATCTGGGGGCCTTTATCTCGACTGTTATATTTAAAGATGACATTCTAACCCCGCCGGCTCGCCTATTGTTTTGACCCTGATCACCGCCAAATGTTGTTGTTTAGTCAAACTCAGCAGCTTAATGAAAGGCCTGCTCCCAATTTAAGGAAAATTATTTAAATGCAGAGTATCCTATACACTGTGGTTTCAAAAAGAACTAGGTGGTTAATCAAAAGTTAATTGTATAATTCTCATGCAGATTAGGGCCTCTTGCAAATGAATCCCAGGTTGTGATTATTAAAAAAAAAGGAGAGTGCTGGAGCAATGCACAGGGGCCCGCAGCCTGGTAAACAATCAGGCCCGGTTTAATTTGTGGTAAACAAAGTGATGATACACCAGGGGTCTCCAAAGGAGAAAAAAAGGTGAAAATAAATTAAAGCACAACATACAGATATGATCTTTTTGTTTGAGGCCATCTTTCAAAAACATAAGCTAAATGAATAAAAAGCAACCCATTAATATTTACCGGAAGCCGAGAACTACACAGAGACTACCAAGTCCGTAATTACACTGCAATTCTAGGAGGGGGCCTGGGGCAGCAGATGGCCATTCTCCTCTGTCACCGTGACTCCGGTCGCTGCTCCCTCCTTGCAGAAGGTGACACAATGCCTGTTCCCCTTGCCGAGGTCCGGAGGCAGCACACCTGACTGCCTGGCTTTGTCTTCCAAGAGCATGTCAAACACCTGCCCTGCCTAGGGGATGGCGGGGTGTGAATAACCTGCATGCCTTCAGAAATTAGCAGCAGGGACCCAGTCCAGGCTCCCAGGAGAGGTGGGGGTGTTTGCAAGCAGGCTAAATAAAATCCCGATAGAATGTGGTTTCTGATCAAGAAAAAGTAGAGAAGTGATGTGATCACTTTCCCTTTATCCTCGACAACCAGCTTCTCGCACCATCCGGCCTGGTGGAGCCCGGGCCCTGGCCTAGCTGGGATGACTGCCGGCCTGGTCTTGCCTCATCCAGAGGAGAGCACAGTCCAGGGAGAAGCCATAGGCCGCCACCCCCAATTCTGTTCTCAGCAGAATGAGCACTGTTTCTCTGGGGAAGGTGAGCCCCGGGCATCTCTGCTAGTTATCACCCGGGGGTCCTGTAGGGTCGGGTGGGACCCCCGCTCTCCAGGCGATGGTGAGAGTTCAGGCCACCGCGCCCTTTTCTTTCCCTCCAGTGCTCTAATACAGCAGGAGGCCCTGACAGAGTCCAGGAGC
The DNA here is from genome assembly GCF_021613505.1 of Equus quagga. Lineage (NCBI taxonomy): Eukaryota > Metazoa > Chordata > Mammalia > Perissodactyla > Equidae > Equus > Equus quagga. The sequence continues at coordinate 179,697,738 of NC_060268.1, read as the reverse complement.
AGGCTGGAGGCATTCTTTGCCAAGCTGAGTTGTAGAAATCAGCGGTGCATCGGTACCTTCCGGTAGTTCCCCAACATGCTGCATCAGTGCTGAGGTTTCCTGGCTCCCAAGTTCTGGCTGAATTTAAAAAGACTGAATAAGTCCTCCCGCTCTCCCACCCATCAACCACGCTCCTGCTTGGAGGAAATGACTGAAAACCACATGTGGAGCAAAGGCCCCAGCAGATGAAGGCTCAGTCCAGCCAGCTCACTCTGCAGCCCTCCCGGGAACCGCTCCCATCCAGCCCCTCTGCCCGCACAGTTGGCCCAACTACAGCATCACCACTTCCAGGGCAGGAATCTCCTGTTTCTACAATGGGCACAGAAAGTAGGCCAAGAGCTGACCAATTACTGAGAAACCTCGTATCTCCGTGGCCAGCCACACGAATCTCTCTCAGCAGCGGGCAGCTGCCACCTCTGAATCTTTAGTGCTGATCTTAGCTTCCTGGGGCTGCTCTAACAAAGGCCACAAACAGGGGAGGCCGCTTAAAACAACAGATATTTATTGTCTCACAGTTCTGGAGGCCAGAAGGCCGAAACCCAGGTGTCAGCAGGGCCGGGCTCTCTCCGAAGGCTCCAGTGAAGAATCCTTCCTTGCCTCTTGCAGCTCCCGGTGGCTCCCGGTGCTCCTTGGCTCGCAGCCGTGTCTCTCCAGTCTCTGCCATCTCCTTGTGTCTTTGGGGGGATGGGAGACACGAATCAACCTAGCAGAACTCTAGCTTGAATGCACCCTCTTTCATCACTCACCTGACTGCCATCTCACACCCCTCCAGTTATGTGCTCCATCTTTGCCTGCAAAAAGCTCCAGAAGAAGGCCCTTCCTGGCTCCAGACGGAACTCCACCCACACGAAGGAGGATGGCAGCCAGTGCTGGGGCAAAGGGACTAGATGGGGAAATATGAGAACAATTCCTCCAAGAGGCTGGTCCTCAGAGGGACAGCCTCATCACGCTGTGTGACAGACCAGACCCTTCCAGACAAACCAGACCACCGACACCTGTGAGATGAAGCCCTCTCCACTCCGAGGTCCCCCTGACCTCGCTCCAAGCCACCTCTGAGTTTCCCAACAGCCTCCTGTGCACCATCTAGTGGCCCTTTCTGGAACCACACCTCATTACTTAACTGTGGTGGCTGAATTAACTCCCATTCACCCTCGGCCAGGTGAAATATGCGGCCACCTCTGGAATAAGGCAAAAAGTAACCCGCAAGCTGACTTTCCAAACGAGGCACCCTGTTCCTCTCAGGCACTATTACATGGCTGTTAATTCATGCAGAGCAAATCACAGCATCTTAATAACAAACAGAGAAGAGTCGGGGCTCGTAAATGGGATTGTAAAAGGTAAAATCACGGGGCAGTGCCCCAGTTTTATTCTTCAGGACTTTCACACTCAATCACACCACTGCAGCTACCTCATAAATCTTAATAAATACTACGTTAGAGAGAAACCTTTGAAACTAAATTGTCCAGTAATACACATTTTCCAATCAAAACACATGGGAGTTTTAAATATTTACCACACATAAATAAAATGTTATCTATCTGATGCTTTTTATCACCTACACATACTACATATCTATTGACACCCAATGTTGATATTGATGTGTAAAATAATAATATTAAGCACAGAAATATAACGCCTCTAGCAAGGTCTAATCACCTGGCTTGGGTCCCTTGGAAAGACACATTTCTTGGGGTCCTTTTTGAAGATGGGATGCTTGGCTCCACGCCATCTCCCTCCAACAGGCCATGAGTCACCTGCCTCCCTGGCCATGAGGGAACAGGGACTGAAGAATGCTCCGGAACAGGGACAAGTAGCACCGAGCACGTGGAGGGAGCCCACTGCCCCCACAGGCCTGGGAGACAGGGAAGTGGAGGTGAGTGGGGTGGAGGGATCCCACCTCCCGCGGCCACAAGCAGAGCTCGGGCCACACACGGGCTCCTCCCCAAGGCTGTCTTGGCCACACTAAGCTAGCCAGTGGTCACTTAAGGCGAGCAGAATTAGGAGAGGGAAGGCGAGAACAACTCTGTGTTTTCCTGAGGTCGCTTGATAGGGCGAGGGGAGCAGGGAGCTGAAGTTCACACTCGGAGCCCGCGCTGCGGCCCCGCATGCGCTCCGTGATGCTCCAGGGCCTGTAGAGTGGATGGGGGGGGCCCTGGAGGTACCAGGTATCCTCGGCCAGGCCTGCGCTGGGCGTCCGCGCTGTGTGCTTGGGGAATGGAACCCGGAAGAAGGGATTTGCTCTAGAAGAGGTTCGTGGGTCCACACCCAGTGCCTGGCCCGCCTCATTCTCACGGCCCCACAGACTCTAAGGCAGGTGGGAAAAACCCGGTGACTCCCCAGCCTGAACGCACGGAAGGCGGCTGCGCGCCCTCTGGTGGCCGGCCCTGGAGCCACACAGTCCACGCGTCTGGACCAGATTTCTTCACACCCATCAATCAAAAGGAACAAGGTCAGATGGAATATATTTTTAAATGTCTCTTCTGGGTTACTATGGGAACTGGAGAAATCGTTAAACCCAAAGTACAATTAAGCTGCTCATTGTCCACATTAATTTGGGAAGGAAAACAACTTCATTTTTGCTTTTTCACACTCCAGCTTCCTGGTACATACTTTTCAGGGTTTCAAAAAGCCGTTCCTCTTTCCTCCAGCTGGAAGTCGCAGTAGGTTTCTGTGGGAGCACGGGGACCAGAGCAGCCAGTCCCGGGCAGCTATGGATGTGATAAACTGTTGTGAAGAAAGAAGCCTGCCTGCTCCCTGCTCATTCCCCCTAATATTTATGGAGCAGTTATATCTGAGGGAAGTTTTCCAGAGTCTGGCTGCCCTGCTTCAGTCCTGTTGACCATCTACTCACCTTGGGACTTCGGGCAAAATGCTCCGCCCCTCTCTGCTCAATTCTTCCATCTGCAGAAGTGTGTCCCGTGACAGGACTGTCAGGAGAATTGAATGAGACAGTAGATGAAAAGCACTTTTTAAAATAAATTTTTATTTAGAATTGTTTTAGTTTTACAGAAAAATCACACAGATAGTACAGAGCATACCTCTCCACCTCATTTCCCCTACTGTTAACATTTAACATCGCTGTGGTACATTTGGCCCAACTAGTAAACCAATATTAATACAATATTGTTAACTGAAGTCCATACTCTGTTCAGGTCTCCTTAATTTTCTTGGTGTCCTCTTTCTGTCCCAGGATCCCATCTAGGATATCACACTACATGTAGTTGTCTTATCTCCTTGGGCTCCTCTGGACCATGACAGTTTCTCAGATTGCCCTTATTTTGGTGACCTTGACAGTTTTGAGAAGTACTGGTCAGGCATTTTGTGGAATGTCTCTCAATTTGATTTTGTCTGCTGTTTTTCTAATTATTAGGTCATGGATATGAGTTTTGGGGAGAACCACAGAGGCAAAGTACCATTCTCATCACATCATTTCAAGGGTTCATAGTATTAACAGGATTTACGACTGTTGATCTTGATCTTGACCTGGCTGAGGTTGTGCTTGTCAGGTTTCTCCACGGAAGAGTTACTCTCCCTCCTTTCCATTCTGTAGTCTTGGAAGGAAGTCACTGTGCGCAGCCCATAGTTTTGGAGTGGGGTGTTCGAATCCACCTCCTTGAGGGCAGAGTATGTACATAAATTATTTGGAATTTTTCTGCAAGGGAGATTTGTCTTTTCTTTCACATTTATTTATTTATTCAATCATTTATTTATATCAGTATAGACTCATGGCTATTTATTTTCTATTTTGAGTCATTATCCAATGCGTTATGTTTTGCTCAAATTCTTCCAGTTTTGGCCACTGGCATCTCCTTCAGTTGGTTCCTTCGCCCCTTTAACATATCCTGATCACTTTGCCTTTTGAGCACATCCTTCTTCCTGGCATGACCAGATGCTCCAGGCTCCTCTTGCATGTTTCCCACCCAGTCCTAGAATCATTCATCACTCCAAGAAGCCCTGGTTCCCCCTGTTGGAGAAGGGCCCCAGTAACCAAGATCTGGCTAATGTACATCGTGGTGAGTATAGTTATCAATACTATATTATCTACTTGAAAGTTGTGAAGACAGTAGATCGTAAATCTTAGCACCACACACACACATAAAATGGTAATTATGCAGGGCAATAGAGGTGTTAATAACCTTACTGTGGAAATCATTGTGTAATATATACATGTATCAAATCAGCACACTGTACACCTTAAACTTATGTATGTTGTATGTCAATAATATCTCAATAAAGCCGGGGAATATAATCAATTAATTAATTTAATTTTTAAAAAAGAAAACAACGTCTGGGCACAGAGCTAATGGGTGTGGCAGGAGGAGTTTTGGAGAAACAAAAGGATCACTCCTGACCAGCCTGTGGGCAATGGCTTCGAGATGCACTTCAAAAAATCTGACACACCTAAGTGCTCAATAATTATTGGTTATTAATACCATTATAACATAGCCGACATGGTGCTCAGGGCAGGGGATAAACCAGCCCATGGTGGACTCAGCCTTGGGGCAAAGACGCATTGGTGAAAAGTTATGCTGCCCTGTGAGAAGGGCTCTTATGGCTACCCCAGGTGGTAAGGGGTCCCAGAAAGCAGCGTTAAAAAGAACGCTCCAGAGGACTGTGTATGGTCAACTATCGTCTGCTGTATTGTTAAGCGTAAAAGGCAAACTAAACTATGGCATGAACTGTGTGGTCCCGCCTCTGTTATATGAGTGTGTGTGTGTACATATACACATTACAGCAGAGAATTTGCATCTATAGCGTATTTTGTAGAATTAACTTGCATAGTTGGAATGACATGCACCATGATACGTGCTGGCGTTCTCTCTGAGCGGTCATGTTACAGATCATTTATATTTATTCTTACTTGCGCTTATCTAAATTTCAGGTGCACCCTGACTGAGTCTGCCCTTGAACCCATGCACCAACACCTGCTTCCCAACTGAGGCTTCTCTGTTGTGTGCCTTTTGTGCATGTACCAGACAAATGCATGTGCAAGTTGGCATTCCATAAGGAGAAACTTGGACCAATGGGTGATGGGAGCTGTTGAGTAAATGCTCCCTCTTTCTCCCATGCAACCCCATGGACAATCCTGAGACACATTTCATACTTCTTATTAGACAATCCAAAAAAAAAAACTTTGTTCTATGAATAATTAAAATGCACTAAAATTTAGGTAATACTAATGATAAACCTATCTAAAAATAAATTTTATTGATTTTAGGTTTTTTAAATTCTGAAATTTAATGTCATTTTTCTTTCACAATTTTGCACAATAATAATTTCCATATTGTATTAATATTTCATTTAAAATAGCTTCAAATTCTATCTGGTACCTTTTTGTTTAAGTTTTTTCCTGATAATACTCCATAATAGATTAGATAGAACGATTTTTCATTTATAAAATATTACCCTAGAACCAAGGCCCCACTTGCTGCCTGAAAGTTTTTTAGATGCTTAGATTAGCTCTGACTTTTCTTTGTGATAAGGGTGAAAATGTGCTATTTGGGGAGCTGCTCCTGCCCTCATCATTTGCTTTTACATGCAGCTGCATGTTAAATGAGTTTTAAAACCAATTTCAATCAAAACCATCCTTCTCTGTAATGACTAGGAATAAAAAATAGAAATATTGGAATAAATAAATAAATAAATAAATATCCTAAAATAAATTCACGATTATGTTTAACAATTTTAAAAGAAAGTTTGGGAGCTAAGAGAAGAAAGGAGCTGATTTGTCTCAGGATGTGTGGGAGGCACCTTCTGAAATGGCAGCACGACGGTGGGTGTGTGGCGGGTGGGAGGGGAGCTTGGGCACCTGCAGGCGGTGCCTCCCTGGGAGCCGGCCACACCCTGCGCTGCTCCCCAACCTGGCCGCTGCCTGCCCTGCCCTGCTGAGTGGTGGGGCCGGCATCTTTAGGGGTGACAGACACATGGGGGCGTGCTGACGCCTTAGGGGGCATTCCTGCTGTCTGATCACTGCTATGTGCAGGGCACAGGGTTGGCGCTCAATACACATCGTTAAGTCAATTTGTTTGAGAGCCAATAACATGCTGGTACTTACAATGTCAGAGTCAGAAACGTAAATTTTGCTTTGAGGCCCAAGGGTCATTCTCAATCATGTTTCCCTTACAATCTGCTGAATGGAGTTCTCTGTCTTTTCAGCTCCCCTGCAGCTCTCTGTCAGCTCCATTCCTGGAATTCTAGGGGCTCTGGGGGCACCAGACTTAGGGGCAAGAGCAATTCCTGAGCCCAGGGAGGGATTGGGATGGGCACCCGTCTGGGGCGGGGAGGTCCAAGCCTGCGAGATGGGCGTCTGCAGGGCACCCAGCCCAGAGGAGGGCTGTAGATAGACCCCCTTTGACCCACATGAGGTCAAAGGACAGCTGTGGGGGACACGCAAGATGAGCACCCCGAGCGTGAGGAATGCACGCCAGGCACTCTCTTCTTTGCAGGGTATTTTGGTGTGAACAGCGACAACATTTCGGATTCCTGCTTTCACTCCCCTCCTTGTCCTCTCACCTTGTTTCTCTGGATTCCACAGGGAATCTTTTACGCCCCAAGGACAAGAGTCTCGCACAGCACTGTGACCGCTGAAGTTCACCTGGCTGAATCCAAGATGCACGGAAAGGAGAGCCACTGGCCAGGTTAGAAGTGCAGCGTGGGTTCCAGAGCCTGCCTCCGAGCCCCGTCCCAGAATGCCTGGATCACCTTCCACTTGCTGCCAGACCCGTCGCCTTCCTAAACCCTTCATTAAGTTGTAGGAGCGAAGTATAATTTATTTTACATTTGTTATGTTTACTTTTTCTCATTCGGAAAGATATAAACACTTATGTTCCTGGCAGAGGATTTAGTTCATGCTTGTGATTTGCTCCCTCGTTTTGCTTGTTGTTCTTGAGATATAGAAGTTTTTAAAATTTTTATAGCTAAATTTATTGAACTTTTTCTTTACAATTTCCTTTATTGCATAGAAAGTCAACTTTCTCTTAGGAAAAATATGATAAAGTTAGATTCCCTCCCTCACACCATACACATAAATTCATTCTAGGGGATTAATAATCTATTTTTTAAAAACTAATAAATGTATACCAAAAAATACAGGGAAACATTTATGTTGTCTTGGGATGGAGAAGCTCCTCTCAAAATAAATAAAAATTCATAAAGAAAAGCATGATAGATGTGACCACATAAACTTCTAAATGGTTAAAGTCACTCTACCTACAGATATTATCAACACTGAGTTAATATCTATTCTGCATAAAGCATCTTTACGAATCAATTCAAGAGATAAAAGTGAGTAAAGAGTATAGACAGACAATCCACAGAAGAAATTTAACTGGCCAGAAATTTTCAATGATACAAGTTAATCAGAAAAAAATACAATTTAAAACAAAAATTTGATGGCATTTTTTTCCTCTATCAGTTGGCAAAAAAAATTGAAGCTATCTTTTGTTGGCAACAGTATGAAGGAACAGATACATTCCTGTAACATTGGTGGGAATACAACAAAAAAATCTCTTTACAGGAATTTGCAATAGCTATTAATATTTTCAGTGCACACATCCTTTACCCCAGCAATTACACAACTGGAAATGTACCCTTATAGAAATATTCATATATTGCATAAAAATATGCAATAAGATGCCTACTGCAGCACTTCTTGTAGTTGAAAAAACACGGAAATAACATAAATGTGCATTTTGGGCAGATCTGCAAATAATCTGTAATACTACATAATAATCTGTATAAGTACTACATAACACTAACAATACTATATGAATAATCTATAATACTACATGCTATGGAATGTTCTGTCATTAGTAAAAGGGATAAAGGATGTCATACATGCTCAAAAGGAAAGGTATTCACAATGAGCTGTTATGTGGAGGAAAAGTAAGTTGTTGGATAACATATATGATTGTGTTAGACTTTAAAAAAAATACCTTGTATCTGTACTTTGTTTTCTTCTTTCTTGTTAATGAAAGTTGTAAGGCTATGAATTTACCTCTGCTTTCTACTTTAGCAGAAACCAACATTTTTTTCCAGCTTTACTGAGATATAATTGACATATAATATTGCAAAGGTTTAAGACATATAACATGTTGATTTGATACTCTTATATATTGCAACATGTTAGTGTTCACCAACACCTCCACCTTGTCATGTAAGTACCATTTTCTTCATTATGGTGAGAACATTTAAGATCTACTCTCTTAGCAACTTTCAAACATATAATACAATATTATTAACTATAATCACCAAGGTGTACATTAGATTCCCAGAACTTACTCATCTAATAACTGAAAGTTTGTACCCTTTGATGAACATCTCCCCATTTCCCGCACCCCCCACCTCTGCCAACCTCCATCTACTCGCTGAGAAACCAACACAGTTTTGATGCCTAAGATTCTCATTTCAATTATTTTCCATGTTTAGCTGTATTTTATTCTCTCTTTGAAAATTTGAGAAACTGACTGTTCAGACTGGTAGGCTGGAACATTTTATGGTTTGTCCAGACACATATTCATAGTTCTTACTTTTATTGAATTGTAATGAAAGAAAGTGGCCTGGTCAATTTCTACTTCTGGGAACTTTGTGAGATTTTCTTTGAGGGCTGGTGAACAATATGGAGTGTGTTTGATGAATATTTGAAAGCATTATGCATTCTCTGTAAATCGCATGAACACCCATATCATTGCATCCTTATTAATTACATTATTTGAATCCTCTACATCTTAATTCATTTCTTTCCTACAAACATTTTCCTTGGGCGACTGAGCCACCCAGAATGCAGTGGGCCTGCCTCTTCCTTTCCCTCGAATCCTGCCTGTGTCGGGAGGACCTGTTTGCAGGGAGGGAGGGACCTGGCAGCAAGTAGAGACGCTTTCAGATCAGAAGCTCTCTGGACACCTCTGGGGAGGGTCTCGTGCTTTGTGATCAGCGAGATTCTGTGCTCTGCAGCTGGGTGCTGACAGCATGGGGACAGGGCACTTTCTTCCCTTCCATGAGGAGTACCTAGTACCTGGTGTGAAGTGTAGGGACATGTTTCTCAGCCCATCCACACCCTGTGCTAGGGGAAGCACCTGCAGAAATTATCATCAATCAGAGTGGCAAAGATTAAAAAGTATGGCAACACATTCTGTTGGGGAAACTGTAGGAAAAGAGATGCTCTTGTACATTGATGGTGGGAATGCAAATTAGCAAAACCCTTTTGGAGGGGAAAGTTGGCAATAGCTTAAAAAAACTCCATATGTGTTTACATTTTGCTCCAGCAATCCAGCTTCTGGGATCTGCCCTAAAGATATACCTCCAACAATATGAAAAGAGAGGTACACAATGCTATTTATGGCAGTATTAAGCTGAAAAATACTGGAAACATCTTGATGGCCATACATAAGAGAGTGAGCAAAGGAACTATCGCATGTCCATGCAACAGCGTGCTGTGCAGGTGTCAAAGGAGGAAGCGCCTCGTGACGTGATGTTCAGGATCTGGAGTCAAGTGAAAAAGAAAAGTGCAAATAAAAGTACATCTATGCTTTTGTGTAAGAAAAGGGGAAACATAAAAAATACCTGTATCTACTCGTTTGTGCAAAAATAAACACAGGAAAGATAAACTAGTACCCACAAGGGGAAGCAGGTGAAAAGGTTGAAAGCATGAGGGATGGGGACAGTGGAAGGAAGGGGAGAGGGACGCCTCTGGAGAATAATATGTGCATAGTTCTGGCTTTTAGAGCATGCTGATCCACATACTCAAAAAAATTAACAAAAAAGAAAGAAACCAAAAAGGTATATGAACAGAAACAAAGGAACCTAAATATATTTCAAGCAAACAACGTAAGCATACTGAAGAAAGAAAAAGAGGAATTGGCTCAAGTAACTTTTGAACATGGCATCGTGTTCACACTTCAGCTCTTCAGGCTAAAAACAAACCAAAAGAGCCATGAAAAAGCATTGAGGTCTCATTAGTTGATTTGTTTTTCACAGTGGTATGGCTTAGCAATTCTAAAACTATTTTATGTATATTGTAGGACTGAATAAAAAGTAAACATATTGTGAATAAGGAGAGTCAGGTTTTTCATTGTTGGCAAAAGGAGTTACAAAAGTGGAAAGGAGGAAGGTTAGAATGAACCCCACGGGGTTGGATTGGAATTGGAGGTATCGGTATGGATGGATAGATATGCCGACAGACCGACAAACAGACAGACAAATAGATATGCGTGTGCGCACACACACACACATTTCCACTTCTGTCTGCTCATGAGAGAGTCTAGAAGAAAACAGCTGCAATGGGCGCACCCAGAGCTCAGGTCTTGGTTTCTAAATACCATTCACCAATAAAAGGAACCAGAGCTTCTTGGAGAAATGACTGGTTTTCAGGCTGGTGCAGAGAAAGGACAAAATGAACCTGGAATACCACGTTGCACCAGAAATTAAAGAAGTCTTCGAAGAATGGTGGGGGCGTGTCAAAAGGACACAGGAGCCAGCTCCCAACGGCCCAATCTAGGACAATTTGAGCGTCAAATAGGGATAGTAACGGATTATAGCCCATAGATTAAAATAAGAATCCATGAGTCCATACAGATGTAGATAAATTTAAAAACAATAAGGAGGGAGAAGGAAAAGCTCTTCCTTAAAGTAGAATTCTGACTCAATGTAGACGGAGTGATGAGATTTCTGAGAAATCCCCAGTGGACAACCATCATAAAAATAATTGTTTCAAGCATAAAAGCATCAATGGTTGCTAACACTAGTGAAAATTTTATGTGAAAAAGATAATTTTGGAGTTTCCAAGAACCACTCTCAAGATACTTAATAATTACAAAGGGGAAAATAGAGAAACCTGGCAGACACCACCGTCAGCAGGTGAAGGCATCCACGGTAAGGGAGCAAATAGACATCACCGTCTTCCGGATACGACGCTCTGAAAAGGAAACTGTACTTCCCTCTTCCTGTGTTCTTGCTAAAAATGCATAACCTGAATTTAGTCATAAGGAAACATCAGACAAGCCCAGATTAAGGAAAATTCTATAAAATAACTGTCTTGTACGCCTCAAAATTGTCCAGGTCATAAAAGACAAAGAAAACTCAGGAGTGTTCAGGTGAAAGGAGCCTAAGGGGACAGGACAACCCAGGCTGACGCGTGGGGGATGGGGAAGAAGAATTCGATACAGAGGACGTTAGCAGGACAAGCGGGGAACTCTGAGAAAGAGCTTAGATTAGATAATATTATTGTATCAGCGCTAATTTCCTTATTTTGATCACTGGACTGTGATTACGTAAGCGTGTGTTCTTGTTTTGATAAAACACACACTGAAGTATTTAGGGGAGATGGGTCATCATGTCTCAAATTTATTCCCAAATGGTAAAAATAATATGCCTAACGTCTATAGAGAGAAGGAAAGAACAATAAAGCAAACGTGGTAAAATGTTAACACTTAGGGATTCCGGGTACAGGGAGTCTTTGTATTATTTTTGCAACTTTTCTATGAATCTAAAATTGTTCCAGAAAGAAACCTTTTTAAAATGCAAGAACGTCTGCATATGGCAATGATAATATAGGGTGCCAGGCTAACCCCCTAAAAATAAACTGGCCCTTCTTACAGGCTCTGTCTGTAACGGAGGAGTCATACATGCTTCAGCTCACCGGGAAGCCTCTTTGCCAAAATTCCTCAGTAGAATCTTCTAGAGCATCAGAGGAATGCCCAGCTTTCCTATTCTGTAATACCCACTGTTCATGATGAGGCCAACTGGATATTAGTTTTCTAAACTCAATGAGCTTCCTATAACAGTGTCCAAAGAGAAAGAAGGCACAATATAAGTCAAGCTGACTAAATAGTTAAGATAGGTAATATCAGGGCCATATTTTCTAGTTCGGAACATTCCGTTCCCTTCCATCCCCCAGGGCAGTTTCTCAACCTCAGCCCTGTTGACACTTTGGGCCAGACGATTCTTTGTTGTGGGGCTGTCCTGTGGACTGTAGGGTATACAGCAGTAGCCCTGGCCTCCGCCCACTAGATTCCAGTAGCATGACCACCTCCAGTCATGACGATCCCGGATGCCTCCAGATATTGCCAAACGACCCTCGAGGGGCCAGCTCTGCCCTGGCTGAGAACCAGCACGGTAACGCCAGCAATCAACAATCTTATAATAAAATCCAAGTTCATTTCCCCTTTGAAAACGTTTCCTAAATGCATAAATTCCATTTTGATGTTCTAACTAACGTTAGTGACAATCTGAGCGAGTGCCTGCCAGTGTAATTTAATCCTCAGAACAGGTCTGGGGGGTTAATACTGCCTTTCAGCCCCTTCGACACCAAGTAAACCGTAGCTCAGCAACTTTGAGAGGCAAAACTGAGAGTCAAGAACCTGCTTGACTTTGAAAACTGTGCTTCACTCTCTAAGTACCCGGCCTTGCGTTTGTTTGGTAAATAACTAAATAGTTATTTTTAGCCAAGTGTCACAGGGTAAAGTCACCCTTGAATGGTGTCTGGCCGCACGCCCAGTGCGGGATAGGTTGCGGAGATGCTGAAGACAAGATAGAGAGATGTCGTACGAGATATATGGGTTTATTAGGACTTACATAGAGGGAATGTCCAGAGGCAGTGGGTGCGGGGAGCTGTGTGCCTGCTCGAGTGTCCAGTGGTAACTGGCTGGACAGAATTACTGCCACCATGAACAGAGGGCGGTTGCTTATACAGGCAGGGGACAAACGCTCTGTGCTTGCCAAGAGGGACTGTCCTTGGTACGACTAGGAAAAGTACTCACATGGAAGGGCCTGTGTTCCTTCAGAACGTGATGTTCTGTGAGAGAAACAGTTACAATCCCAGATGGTTGGCGTCCTGCCCAGAAGAGGGCCAGAGGGACACATGGTTATTGTAGGGCACATAGGCTAGTGACCCTACAAATGGCTCATGATACCCTTTCACATTCTCTCTAGGTTGTGTACTCATTGAATGACCAAGTTGTCCCAGTTTGTTCAGGACTCTCCCCTCTGGCCCAGTAAATGACACGCTCCACCCCCATCATCACAGCCAGGCATGAGAGCCCAAGACTGGGGGGTGTTTGGGCAGTGACAAGCAAACATCACTGTCTTTGCGGTCGTTTGTAAACAGCGGGGTCATTTAGGATTGAGTTAATCTCACAGAGACAAGCCCAGTTTCGTAACCACTGGTCTTCTAGGTGGGAGAGGATGACAGTGGTCATCTAGAGAGGGGAACAGTGTGCCAGTCCCTGAGGCACAGCCGCAGGACAGCACATGTGACCTGGGCTCGGGCTGAGCAGCGTGCATGCTGCTGGGGGTTTTGTGCAGTGAGACCTAGGCTGGCTTCCTTTCTTCCTGCGAGCGTGGGTATAACTCTTGGCAGCTCCCAGCCTAGAGAGGCCCATTCCACAGAGATGAGTCAGTCTAGGAGCTTCCTGCAGCTTTGATCCCCCTAGCCTGCCACACTGTTGACGTCCACCCTCGACAGGAATGAGCTGGGGGGGCCTGCAGCTGGAGCGTCCAAGTCCCACAGCCTCCACTCTTGTTTCCGTGAGGCAGTCGACGGCCTCAGCTGGCTTCAGAGGAAGGCGGGCCCCGTGCCTTTGCACCCCCTCCTACTGCTGTTCTGTGGGGCTTCTCTTGATGGAGACGCTCACCATGTGTTCTCAGCCTTGCCAGAAAACAGAGAAAGGCACTATTGCCAGTAGTTTATATAGCTACCTACACCTACCTACCTGTGAGCAGGCCCTTGCACAGCCCCTGGAGGCACAGCCAGCCCTGGAAGGCAAGTGTGACCCTGAGGCCTGAGGTCCTGAAGCCCACAGTGCGGAGTCTAAGAACGTACTCTGAGACCCCATGTGCAGAGAAGATAGCCAAGATGCCGAAGACATGTATATGCTTGTGAGACAAAACGCTTACAGACACGTCACCCCCTGTTCCCCAGTGTAAACACGGTCACGGATTATCTCATCCACGCTGTGCCCACATGGGCACACATCTTTTCTGAACCCCTTTCAGAAAACAACAACAGAGAGCTAGCTAGCTGCTGTCATTTGTGAAGAATTGTTGTCAGTTTAAAGCCAAGGTTGGCAAACTCTCTCTGAGAAGACAACAGTCACTGTTTCCAGCTTTGCTGACCGTTGAACCTCCGTTTCAACAACTCAGCTCTGCCATAGGCGACACGTACCTGAATGAGCATCACGTGTCACAAAATATTATTCTTTTGACTTTTTTTTTCCTCCAACATTTTAAAAACTGTTCTTAAATCACAGGCGGCAGACTGGATTTGGCCCAAGGGCCATGGTTTGCTGACCCCTGACTTACGGAAAGGAATGTCTTAATCCTGACAGAGCTGAGAGGATCCTGGGCGTTAGCTCAAGTTAAGGATGAAGAAGCAGAAGAAGGAGCAAATGCATCTATTCCCATCACACCACAGGCTCAAAATTGAAACACTTCATGTTTTGGGAACGTGAAAATCAGAAGGCACGAGTGGTCATCACGCCTTAACACAGCCCCATGACCGCTCTCCACGCAGACGGTGTCCCTCCGAGCTTGGGCTGATCGGAACAGGCCACACTGCCTATTTCTAAGTGCACTCATCACCGGGGCTGCTGTCTGAGAAGGTGACATGGTTTTACCAGCGAAAGCAAGCATGAACACCTTTCCATAGCGGGTGCTGGGCCAGACTGTGTAGAAAGCAGCTCATTTCAGACGCCTGCCCTGGAGGGGTGAGGGGGGTGTCACAGCTCACAGCAGACAGGGCTCAGGGAGACAGCACACACAGCAACAAAACGCAAATGCCAGGCCACTGCCAGAAAGTCATACGTACCCCCATGCGACTCTGTACATCAGCAGAGGTGGCAAGCAACCTGCTCTGGGGGCTGCTTCCACCTAGATGAGCAGTGGTCAGAATCTTCTAAAAGTACCAAGAAGGAAAAGGGGGAATGTAGAATTCAGACCTGCTATGACAATCGAAGTTGCCTTTAAAAGCAAGGTGAAATTTATACAACAGGGAATTCCAAGATACAATTCAACTTGCTTTTTGTCCAGAATTGAAACAACTGTAAGTGAGCATAAGTGAAGCCATCTTGTTACACTAAATGGCCCCAGGCCCTCCTCTGTGTGACTACTCGCTGCTCTGCACATACTGTAAAAAATTCACATGCTCTCCTGATTTATGGCCTCCACTTACGTATGCATTCCCCGATACCTTGATAAATTAAAACTTTGTTCTATGAGTTTCTCTTCAGAAACAGGCTGACCACAGGCGGGAAACACAGCTACAAGGGACCCATCCCAGCTGACAAGAATTGGACGATGTGATGTCTGGAGCCCATCACGCTTGGAGACCAACATCCCTGGACCCCTCCTCACTGCCCACTTTCCCTATATAACTGCCTCAAGATTCTGTAATGCTTGAAGACATTAGTCACCCATCTTCCGATTTGCCAGCTAATCTAATCTAATTAAACGTCCTTTCTCAGTCTCTAACTTGTGATTAATTGGCTCAGATCGCAGTGAGCAGAGCAAGCCCGTTGCTTGGTATCACAACCAGAAAATGGAAATAATCGTGTGTTCCTTCTGTATCTGTGGTGCTGTATGAGATGTTTCCACCACTGACAAGCACTTTAACAATACAAATATATTAGTGATAATAATTCATGTTAATAAACTCTAAGATGTGTTAGGCCTTGCCCGGCCCTGTGCAAAGTATTTGACCTGTGTTGTCCTTCTCAGTGTTCACAGCTCCGTGAGATCAATGCTGCGTAAGCCCATTTTACAGACAAGGAAACTCCTGTTTGGAGATCAACTAGCTTGCTGGAGATCACACAGCTAGAGGCTGAGCCAGGATTCGCACATGGGCTGCCAGCCTCAGAGCGTCTGCTCTCAATCCTGCTCTACCCAACCAACTACAGCCCACTCCTGAAATCTACCCCATCTGTCAGAGATTGGATTAGATTCAGGACATTGTTGACGTTAGGTACATTTCATTTTCCTTTAATATATGGAAAATAGTAGCAAGTGTTTGCGATGACTCTCGATTAACCAGGATATTCCATCAGCCGTCACTGCCCACGTGTCAACCCTCTGTCCATTCGTGGGGCAACATTAATTCAACCCCATTTCCAGTGTTTGGGAACAGAAAGATGGGCATTGATCCTCGAGGCTGTCCCACCTAGAAGAGAAGAAGATAGTGAAGCCAGGTATCTAAAAGTTACTGTAAATATTCAATAAGATTACCTTTCAACCTTGCTATGGAAAGAAGCTGCTTTGCAGAAGAAAGAGAATGCCTTCAAGGATCACCAGATGACCAGACCCCAGCTGCCCTTGATGTCCAGAAGTCACATTGCCCACAGGCTGGTCAGCAGTGACTCTTTTGTTTCTCCCAAACTCCTCCTGCCACACCCATTAGCTCAATAAAACCCCCTGCCTTCTTCTCTTGTTAAGGCAGATTTGAGAGAACCCATCCTCCCACTTTCTCATTTTGGCCAGTTCGAACAAACCTTTCTCCATCTCCAAGCACGAGTGTCTTAGTGTTTGGCTTACTGCACAGCGGGCACATGAATGTGAGATTAAGAGGTTTGATATCAATAGGAGAAAATTCTAACACAGTAGGTGACCATGGGGTGTAAAGAAAGAAAAACTAACGTAACCCAAATAAGTGTGAAGGAAAGCCAAATAGAAGTGATACTTGAATGATTATTGAATAATATAGTTTGCCAGAAAGAGAACATGAGAAGGACATCCTAGGCAGAGCCATCTGCAAAAAGCATGAGCAGGTGAGAAGGGACAGCCCCTTCAGAAACCCCGAGGGTGTGGCTGGAACACAGGATGTCTGTGGGGGCCTCAGAGAGATGAGGTTGAGGAGGGAGACAGAGCCACATTGAAAGACCCTATCTTGACATATGAGGACTTTGAACTTTATCCAGAAGATTATCAGGAGCCACTGGAGATTTTAAAAAAAGGAAGGGTCTTAGCTAGGTTTGCATTTGGGGTTGATCTCTGCTGACAGGGTAGAGAGAATAGGACGGGAAGGGGTGTAGCTGGAGGCATGGAGACCAGTAAGAAGCAGTAATCCAGATGAGAAGTAACAAAGAGCTGCATTAAGGCTATTTCATGGATGGAGGTGAAGAGAAATAAACACATTCAAGAAATAATGTTGAGAAATTAACTGCTAGAAAAAACACATATATCCTAGGTGGAAAATGTGTGTATCTTGTCTGCAAACAAAGTCTAAACTTTTTATTATTTGTGCTTCATTGTCTGCCCTGTCTCTGGTCCCATCTAGAGAACCTGCCCCCCCATAGACCTAGAAAGACTGACGGAGCTAAGGATGCACGTGTGACATGGAGACAGTCAAGCCATTGTCTGGCCCCTTTGGTGGCCTGACTCAAGGAAGGACCAGGCTAGTCAGATGCTGTCTTTAAAAACATAGAGACTTTTTACAGAGTGGGGACATGCTTGGCTGGTCACCATGTTGGGTCACTAGCAAGATGAGAAGGCAGAGAAAACCATTTGGAGCAGGCAGATGGAGTCACATCAAGAGAATACAAGGAGGTGAGGCCATGTGGCCTTTAAGAGTGAGAAGAGGGGCTAGCCCAATGGCATAGTGGTGAAGTTCACGCCCTGGGTTCGCGGGTTCGGATCCCAGGTACAGACCAACACACCACTCATCAAGCCATGCTGTGGCAGCATCACGTATACAAAATAGAGGAAGACTGGCACAGATGGTAGCTCAGGGACAATCTTCCTCAAGCAAAAAGAGGAAGATTGGCAACAGTTATTAGCTCAGGGCCAATCTTCCTCACCAAAAACCCCCACAAAA
Organism: Equus quagga; assembly: GCF_021613505.1. Lineage (NCBI taxonomy): Eukaryota > Metazoa > Chordata > Mammalia > Perissodactyla > Equidae > Equus > Equus quagga. The sequence continues at coordinate 179,679,902 of NC_060268.1, read as the reverse complement.
ACAAACAAACAAAAAAATAGAGTGAGAAGAGAGGGACAAGCTGCTGGGTTCCAGAGACCCTCAATTCCCAGCTCCAGTTTAAATGAAGCCTGGGCTTCCTCTCCTCGTCTCCTTGATATCACAGCCTCCTCACAGCGAATTCCATTCTTACCTGTCCTAACTCAAGCCTGTTTCTGTCTCTTGCATCCCCAAAGTCTTAATTAAAACAAATCCTTTAAAAAACAGTCAAAAAGGAAAACACCCCAATAGAAAAACAGACAAAAGACATGAACAAGCAATTCACAAAAGAATACCACAAGCCAATTAACATATGAACAAATGTCCCTCCTCACTCATAACCTAGGAAATGAAATTTGGCAAAGATTTGGAAACTTGTCGTAACCGGGGAGATGCCATTGGTTTGTGTTGGAAATGCAATTTAGTATCCCCTTTCTAAAGGGCAATTGGGCAACAAGTAACAACCAACGCCTTAAAAATGTTCGTCTTTTGACTCCGCAAATCCTCTTCTGAGAGTTTATCCTAAGGAAATAATAAATCAGTTCTAAACGGATTTTATTTATGAGCCACACCTGAGCCAAGAAAATAGAAAGATTTGAATACTGAATAAGGATGTTCATTGCAGGGCTGCTTACGGGAGCAAAACTTCAGAAACAACATCAATGTTCAGCAATAAGGAATTGGTAAAAATTAATTACGGGTTGGTTAGAGAGACAGAGAGAGCGGGAGAGAGAGTACTGTATGCACCCATTAAAATAACATGAAGAAAAACATTAAATGAACTGATGTTATTTTTTAGGCTAAAGATATGTATATATGTGTGTATATAAACTGTGACCCTTATTTTTGTAAAGTAAAACTCAGATATATATATATATATATACTTTATATATTTTTATACACACGCAAGATATATACCATATACATATCTGTACACCTCTGGAGCTGGGTCAATCTCCAAAAAATATGTTTTTACCAAATATTAATATATATTAATATATATTTGGTATATACCAAAACACTAATAGTGATTATCACGGAATGGTAGAATTAGACACATTTTTATTTATTCTTTGTCCTACATTCCTTACTCTGCAATAAACATGTAGGAATTTTATAATCAGGAGTTGTTTTTCTAAGAAGTTGAAAAACATACACTCAGGAACTAGCAACTAATCGAACTCGAGAGAAGATGAGAAATGCTGCCTTACGGCCCTTTGCTCGCAGCCACTTCCTGGGCTCTGCGTTGAGTTCTCGTTCACAGCCCACACGTCTCTGGAGCTCGTCCGTCCTCTCCATCCTCTTCCCCTGCTCTGCTTCAAGCTCTCAGCATCTTCTGCAGTGCTATCACAATATTTTATTGTCGTCTTCTCTTCCCGCCCGTCTTGCTACCCTCCTCTTCCAACCGCTCACCCACTTGTAGCCGCGGTGACCTTCCTGAGTAAAAAGGAAGATGCTTCCCCTCTCTCTCTCCCAACCTGCTTCAAATCCTCACACGGTTTCCCTTTATTAGGGAATAAAGTACAAATTCTTTAGCACGGCCTGAAGATCCCTCCACAATCTGACCCCGGGGCATCTCTACGACCTCATCTCAGGTTAAAGGTGTGTGCTTCAGGCTCCCACAGCCCAGCTTCAAGTCCCAGCTCTGCTGCTTACTCAGCTTCTCTGTGCCTCAGTTTCTCCAACTGTGCAGACCTCATGTAAAGCTCTCAGAATAGTGCCTGGCACTCAGTAAGCACTCAGCAAGTGTTTGTTGTCGTTGTTAGTGCGTTAGTACCTTGCACCCTGATTACTGTTGGAACAGGAAATGGGACAAGCTGGAATGATTCCCAGGCCTCTGACGTTGTCCTTGGGTGGAGAAAGGAGCCATTTCCCAAAATACAAAATCCCCAAGGGGAAGCAGGCCCGCTGAGTCCAGTTTCAGACTCCCTGAGGCGGCTGGGTGGAGGGAGCTGGAGCTGAGGAAGGACACACAGCTCAGAGATTGTCTGGAGTCAGCAGCTAACCAGTGGTCCTTGTAGGAGCCCTGGCGCGCGGGTGATTCTCCAAGGGAAAGAGACAGCAGAGCGAGGGGAGCCCCGGAGAACACCAACATCCAAAGAAGCAGGGGAAGAAAAGAGACTCATGAAAGAGTGAAGAGGAAATGGTCAAAGAGGGGAAAAGGCCAGTGAGCAGTGTTCCAGAAGGCAGGAGAAAGGACATTTCCAGGAGAAGGAGGGGTGAGTGAAGAGCCAGTCCCTGGGTGTGAGCAGCCCGCTGCGTGGCCATCACTTGCCATAACTGGGTCTCAGCCATCAGACCTCACTGATGGCTTCATGATTCTCATGGAGGGGAAACCAACACACAAATCTAAGTGCTCTGCCTGTCACATAGTTAGAATTTCTTGTTGCTTTTTGGGCGGTTTCTTGCTTACATCTCCCCCTTCCAAGAAGTTTTGTCCCACTGTTCTAAATCGGCAGCCCCAGACCCTCCATCCCTGGCACTCTTCCTCTCCTTGCTCAGTTCGACTGAGCCTTCTTCCCAGTGCACCCTCACCCCCTAACACGCCCTACAACAGACTTACGATGGTCTCGTTTGTCTGCTGAGTGCTGTGCTAGCCTCATGAGGGGAGGGTCCTTCTTCCATTTTGTTCACAGACATAGTCTAAGCACTTCGAACAAGGCCGGTACCTAGTGGGTGTACCATAAATACTTGTTGCAAAAGTATTTGGGACATGACAAAAGACCACGCAGTCAGGACCCTTAGGAGCTCGCTGGAAAGAGGACCCATCGCCTCGAAATTTTTCGTATTTGGAAAACCTCTTTGAAGAAGCTTCCAGAACCATTCCTAGTTTCCCCTTCGCAGATACTGATGAGAACAAACGTCTGTCCTTCCTCTCCATTAGATGCTGCAGCTGCCGCCACCTGTCCCCAGGGAACACTTGGATGTGAGGTGTGAACCTCTATAAAGTCCTGGTGGGGACAAAGCAGAGACTCTCCCCAGACAGCACCCCGCTGTGTCATCGCCGTAAAGAGGGAGCAGGACTGAGAAGGGGAATCCGCTCAGCTCACTGTCCCCGTCAGGGCACGGTGTACCCAGACCATCCCCACGGCCCTCCACCGGACCCCCATTATCTCTGGAGATTGAAAACAGTTCTCTGATTTTTTTTAACGGAACACAAAAACTGTTCTTTATCAAGATATAGCAGGGCGGCCATGTGCTTTTTATAAAACTGATTACGGAGACCAGACGAAAGAAGTTGATGGGGTCAAAATGCATTTCAAATTCCCTCCGTTTGCTAGGACGGGGAAATGTTTTCTATTATATTTGTTAAAAGTTCACCACTACTTGATAAAAATCTTGAGAAAGGGCATGCGTGTTGCTAAATTAGCTCTAAAAGAAGACAACTTGAAGTTAAATAAATCTGAGTTAAACATGAGCTCATGTTACCTGCCGCAGACTTCCAGAAAGGAGTGGTTATAAGGGGAAGTTTGAAAGGGGCTCGCTCGTCAAGCCAGCCACAGCGGGGCCCCGAGGACTGGAACGTGCTTGGTAATCATTCCATGATTATAATGGTTATAACACGTTTGTTTTTGTATACCATTTTATGAGCTGTAAAGGCCTTTCACACTGCCTTCGTAATTGTAAACCCCCTCAGAGATTTTTAAACCCTGACCAGTCTTTTTTCCCTATTACTCTATTAGTCATTCATTTATTCATTCAACAAACACCAGCTGAGGGCCAGGCCTCTGCTCCACACCAGACAGACAAAAGACACAGTAATGAACCAAGTCTATTGCAGAAGCGGGGTGGGGGGGCACAGATAATTCAGAAAAAAACAAAAATATAAAATAAAACATCCAGAACTTCCCTCAGAGGTGCCAGCTATTAACATTTCGGTAAAGATTCCTTCTAATATTTTCTGTACATGAATACAGAGGCAAATGGATGTAAATGGTGACAAAAACTAAATATTCTGCCTCATATGATGGAGTCTATTTTTCCATGGGATATTGTTTGTTTTATCAAATCTTCATCTGTAGGATCCTCTTTAATGGCTGCGTGTCTCGAATTATTCTCTAGTGTTCTTGTCTATTAGTCAGTTAAGAATTGTTTCCTTTCAAACTAAGATGGTGTCAGACCTTTCAAAAGATCTAGCGAAGCCAGGAGGAAAAGGCCTGAGGACCTCACAGACTTTTCCAGAAGGAAGGGATACCTCATCGCAGCTGAAAAGAAAGAGAGGAAAAGATCAATTGCTGCATAAAGTCGTGTGGGATGGCCCAGAGGCGTGACAAGATGTTGGGGAACTTTGCTTATGGCTGCTGGGGAGGACTTCGACCCACAGCTGAGTTGAGGTTGGTGGGGATGGATATTCAAGCCAGAAAAAAATAAGAAATTCTAGAAGATAAAGTATTTTTTCTTTGCTCCTCAACTTCTCCTTCTTTCTGGCAACCCTAAACAGTTTCCACCTCCACACTCCTGAGCCTTTGCTCATTATGTCCCCACAAATTGAAATGCCTGCCCCCCATCTATAGCTGTCAGAATCCTACTCTTCCCACCCCTGCAACCAGATGAGAGAGCTCCGATCTTTTTCCTCTGGCACCCAATCGCCTTCAAAATAACTCCCATAGCTTCCATTCTGAAGAAACAGATGAATCCAAATAGAAGCACATGAGAGAATCTTTGTAATTTTTTTTCTTTCTTTCTTTTTTTCTTTTTTCTTTTTTTTTTGGTGAGGAGAGATTGGCCCTGAGCTAACATCTGTTGCCAATCTTCCCCTTTGTTTTTCTCCCCGAAGCCCCAGCGCATAGTTGTATATCCCAGTTGTAAGTCTTTCTAGTTCCTCCATGTGGGACGCCATCACAGCATGGTTTGGTGAGTGGTGCTAGGTCCACACCCAGGATCTGAACCAGCGAACCCTGGGCCACCGAAGTGGAGCGCACGAACTTGACCACTCGCTCATGGGGCTGGCCCAAGAGAGAGAAGGTTTGTAGAGTGCACTAAAAATAAAGTATCAAGAAAACTAACCAAGTCACAGAATGTGAATATGGAAATTTGAAGAATGACGAACTCAGATATTTCCAGCCAAGATAAATACTCTTTTAGCCGAACTCCAACGGTTAATTCAAAGAACCAGATGCAGAAATGTTTCTAAGTCTAAAACGGTGGCTTTCAAAAAAGATTTCACCCAACACAGCTAAGACTTATGACCCACTCCCAACAATAAAGCAACTCGGAAGAAAGAGGAAGAAGAAACATTTGAAAAAGTTCCCTAGGAGATTTCAATAGGGCCCCTGCCGTCCCCTAGAGAGAATTGCAACTCTGTCCCATAGATACGATGAGGTGTAAAAGCCCGGTTGGTGCTCCAATAAGTCAGATCCAAGATAGCCTGAGGCTGCAGAAGCACTTTCCTGCTGCAGACCCATGTGCTCAAAGGAAACTCAGAATGTTTTGCTGTCAGATGTGCTAGAAGGGAAACAACCCAAATGCCCACCAACAGGTTAATGAACCAAGAGAATGCAGCATATGCAAACAACGGAATAGTATTCAGTCACGAAAAAGGAAGGAAACTCTGACACATGCTACAACATGGATGAACCTTGAAAACATGATGCTGAGTGAAATAAGCCAATGCAAAGAACAGATATTGTATGATTCCACTCATGTGAAGCACTTAGTCAAATTCATAGAGATGAAAAGGAGAATGGTGGGTGCCAGTGACCGGGTGGCGGGGGGAGAATGAGGAGTGAGTGTTTAATGCATAGAAAGTTTCAGGTGGAGAAGAGGAGAAAGTTCTGGAGCTAGACGGTGGTGATGGATGTACAAAAATGTCAGCGTACTTAATGCAACTAATGCCACTTTAAAATGCTTAAAATGGTAACATTTATTTCATATATATTTTACCACCATAAAAAAGTTCACCTAGCCAAAAAAAAAAAGAAGAGCTAGAAGGGAGCAGGCACTGTCGGCTCTGCCAAACCTCCAGAGAACAAAGAAACTCCAGGCTCGAAGTAGCGCAGGTGCACGCGGCTCACAGGAGGCAGCGCGGTGCTCAGGAGAAGCCTGCCCTCATCCAAGGCGACCCCGAAATGCAGAACCATTCAGAAGAGTGTAAGGCAGGAGCCCCAGTGGCTAATTTCTGCACCAGTTCTTCTTAAAAGCATCATATCAATATAATTTTATGTGTAGTTTGGATTTCTCTCAGAGAAATTCTCATAAACATTGAGTTCCCTGGCGAGTTCTAATGGGCCTGAGATGTTGTCTGACTGAAACATGGTAACACACCAGTCACCTAGCAAGGAGGGGTCCGAATAACGAAGGCAGAAAGTCCAGTTGGTGGCGCTCAGTGGAGATCTTTCTAAAATATATTGCGCATTTGTCCCGTGACATAGAAAATTACAGAAGATTATTTAATTCCTTCTTCAAGACTCAAAGTCACAACCGTGTCAGAGAAATGCAAATACATAGTCCAGGGGATCTGATAGACCCCGCCCCTTCTCCAGCCTCACTCTGCAGGCACAACATGGGAAATTTTAGAAAGTGAATTGGCTAGAAGATAACAAAAAAGCCTGGAATTTGCTTTCTTGAAAATGACCTGACTTCTTACCATTTACCCTCTTTTCATAATACGAGAGGACTGGCTTCGAGGGAAACTTTTAACATTAAATGTTTATATGAGAAAACTTAAAAGGCCTCAGATCAATAATTTAAGCTTCTACTTTAAGAAACTATAAAAAAAAAAGAGTAAAATAAACCCAAAGCAGGCAGAAAGAAGGAAATAATAAAGACAACAATAAAAGTAAATGAAATTGTAAAGAGGAAAACAGTAGGAAAAAAAATCAATGAAGCAAAAAGTTGGTTCTTTAAAAAGATCCATAGGACCAGGCTGGTGGCACAGCAGTTAAGTTTGCACATTCCACTTCGGCAACCTCGGGTTTGCTGGTTCGGATCCTGGGTGCAGACCTACACTTGTCAAGCCATGCTGTGGCAGGCATCTCAAATATAGAGTAGAGGAAGATGGGCACAGATATTAGCTCAGGGCCAGTCTTCCTCAGCAAAAAGAGGAGGGTTGGTGGCAGATGTTGGCTCAGGGCTAATCTTCCTCAAAAAAAAAAATCAATAAAATTAATAAACTTCAAGCCTAACTGACAAAAACATACAAGACTCACATTATCTACTCTTTGAGAAAGGGTGGGTATTACTACAGAGAGCCTCAGTAGATAGTAAAAGGATAATGAAGAATACTAAGAACAACTCTATTCACACAAACCCAACAATTTAGATAAAATGAATCAATTCTCGAAAACCATCAACTGCCAAAACTCACCCAAGATGAAACAGAAAAATCGATAGTCTTACAACATCAAGTAATTTGAATCTGTAGTTTAAAACTTTCCACAAAAAAAAAAAAAATCCCCTCCAGATCTAGAAGGTTTTCCTGGTGATCGTTACCAAATGTTTAAGAAGAAATAGCATCAATTCTGCCCCACCTCTTTCAGAAATAGAAGACAAGGGAGCGCTTCTCAACGCGTTGTTTATGAGTCCATCATTACGCTGATAACCATACCAGACAAAGACAGCACAAAAGAAAACAAATACCAACTACTATCCCTCATCAACACAGATGTAAAATTCCTCACAAATGATTATCAAATCCAGCAAGAGGTCAAATAAATAATATACCATGACCAAGTGGACTTTATCCTGGTAATGCAAGACTGGTTCAATATTTGAAAGTTAATCAGTGCAATCCACCATATTAAGAGTATAAAGAAGAAAAACACATGACCATACCAATTTTTGTGGGGATAAAAGTACTTGACAAAATTCAACATCCATTTATGATTTGAAAGACCCTCAGAAAACTAGAAATGGAAGGAACTTCCTCAACCTAGTAAATAGCATCTACAGAAATATCTTCTGCAAACATCACTTAAAGGTGAAAGACTGAATACTTCCCCCAGGACCGTGAGCAAGGCAAGATGTCCACTAGCCACTTCTCTTTAGTGTGGTACTACAAGTCCTAGTCAATGCAATAGGGCAAGATAAATAAATAAAAGGTGTGATGGACTGAATGTCTGTGTTCCCCGAAAATTCACATGTTGAAACCCTAACTTCCAGTGTGTTTGTATTTGGAGACGGGGCCTCTAAAGAAGCAGTTAAGGTTAAATGAGGTCATACGGGGGCCCTGGTCTGATAGGATCAGTATCCTTATAAAAAGAGAGCTTGCTCTCCTGCTCCACACGTGCACACTGAGGAGAGGACGTGTGAACACACTGAGAGAAGGAGGCCACCCACAACCCAAGGAAAGAGCTCTCACCAGACACCAGCCCTGCTGACACCCTGATTTTGGAGTTCCAGCCCCCCAAATTGTGAGAAATAAATTTCTGTTATTTAAACCATCCAGTCTGCTGTGTTTTGTTATGACAGCCCGAGTACACTAACACACAAGGTACATAGACTGGAAAGGAAGAAATAAAACTGTCCCTACCCACAGGCAACATGATTGTCTATATAGAAAATCCCAGGGATTTCACACACACACACACAAATCAACTGTATTTCTACATAGTAACCATGAAAAATTGGAAATCAAAATTAAATTTAAAAAAACTACTTACAATAGCTCCCTTCAAAATAAAATACTTACATATAAATCAAACAAAACATACACAGAATCTATTCATGCATCGGTACAGAATCTAAAAAATAAAAAATGCTGATGGAAGAAATCAAAGAACACCAAAATAAATAGACATAACATGTAACGAATTGGAAGAGTCACCATAGTAAAGATGTCAATTCTCCCCAAAATGATCTCCAAATTTAATATAATTCCTATCAAAAACTTAACAGGAATGTTTTTTTAAGCTATAGGCAGGGGCCGCCCCATGGCTGAGTGGCTAAGTTCACACACTCCGCTGCGTTGACCCAGGGTTTCGCCAGTTCTGATCCTGGATGTGGACATGGCACCGCTCATCAGGCCACGCTGAGGTGGCGTCCCACATGGCACAACCAGAGGCACTCACAACTAGGATCTACAACTATGTACTGGGGGGCTTTGGGGAGAAGAAAAAAATAAAAAAAGAAGAAGAAGATTGGCAACAGTTGTTAGTTCGGGTGTCAATCTTTAAAAAAAAAAAGAAGAAGAAGATATAGGCAAGCTAATTCTAAAATGACTGTGAAAAGGCAAAGAAATTGGAATCGAAAAAACAGGTTTGAAAAACAACAAAAATATCAGAGGAAACACACTCCCCAATTTTAAGATTTATTATAAAACTAAAGTAATCAAGACACTACGGTATTGGTAAAGAGATAAGACAAACAGATCGATGGAACAGTATTGAACCCAAAAACAGACCCACACAAATATGGCCAACTGAATTTTGACAAAGGTACAAAGACAAGCCAAAGGAGGAAGGACAAGTTTTTCAACAAATGGTGTTGGAGCAAATTATGTTGGACACATCCACAGACCAAAAAAAAAGAAAAAGAACATCGACCTAAAACTCATATCCTATACAATCAATAACTCAAAATGGGGCATAGATCTAAAAGTAAAATATAAAACGATGACACTTGCAGAAAAAACATAAGATAAAAGGCAGGCAAGATCTTCTTAGACATAATACCAATATCTCAGTCCACAAATTAAAAACATTGATGAATTGGACTTCATCAAAATTAAAAACTTTTGCTCTATAAATGACACTTTTAAGAGCATCAAAAGACAAATTACAGACTGGGAGAAAATATTTATAAATCGTATATCCAACAATGACTTGCATCCAGAATATACAAAGAACTCTCAAGATTCCAGAGTCAGAAAATACACAACCCAATATTTAAATGGGCAAAAGCCTTGAATAGATATTCTACAAAAGAGCATATGTAACTGACAAATGAGCACATGAAAAGATGGTCAATATCATTAGCCATTAGGGAAATGTAAGTTAAAATCCAGTGAGATACCACTATTCACCTATTAAAATAGTTAAAATTAAAACCACTGAGAATACCAAGTGCTGACAAGGATGCCGAGCCACTGATGGCTGCCAGGAATGTAAAATGGTACAGGCACGCTGGAAAAAAGTTTAGAAGTTTCTCACAAACCTAAACATACACTTAATATACACATATGATCCACTCTTCGTATTTTCCCTTGAGAAAAAAGTTTATCTTCACACAAAAATCTGTATACAAATGCCTACAGCAGTTCTAATCATAATCACCAAAATCTGGAAACAACCCAAAAATCCTTCAGCTATGAATGGATAACAAACATGCTATCTTCACGGTGGATTACTAACCAGAAATACAAAGGAACAAATTGATGGTGTCCACACCATCTTGGACGAATCTCAAAGGGACTATGGTGAGTGAAAGAAGCCAGTCTCAAAAAGTCACACTGCTTGATTCCATTTATTTGCCATTCTCCAAAACACAAAGCTACAGTGATGGAGAACAGATCCGTGGTTGCAGGAGAGGAAGAGTGGAAGAGGTGGGACAGCAAAAGAATGGCAGGAAGCCGTTTTGGGGTGGGTAATAGAACTATCTGAATTCTGATTGTGGTATCGGTTACATGAACTTACACAATGTGTTAAAATCCACTGAATTATACATGCAAAAATAGTCAATCTTACTGTACGGTAATTTGAAAAGCGTTTTCTTTTTTTTAGTTGAAATGTAACACGGATTTCTTCCTACAAATTGAATGATAGATTCAACTGTTGAAACCACCTCCGGCTTGATTGCCTCCTTGCTCAACACTTCCTTTTCACTATCATTTTCTGTGTCTTTTGATACTTTCAGAATTCAAAATATTCTTTTAGCATCCATAACTATCCGTGCCAGGGCTGGTAGTCTAGTGGTTAAGATTCGCGCTCTCAGGGACCGGCTCCGTGGCCGAGTGGTTAAGTTCGCACACTCCACTGCTGCGGCCCAGGGTTCGGATCCTGGGCGCAGACATGGCACTGGTCGTGAGGCCACGTTGAGGCGGTGTCCCACATCCCACAACTAGAAGGACCTGCAACTAAGATATACAACTGTGTACGGGGAGGGGGTTGGGGAGATAAAGCAGAAAAAAAAAAGATTTGCGCTCTCGCCATCACGGCCAGGGTTGGTTCCCGGTCACAGAATCACACCACACATCTGTCGGTTGTCATACTGTGGCAGCTACTTGTTGTTGTGTTGCTAAACGCTATGCCACGGGGATTTCAGAGACCAGCAGAGTCACCCATGGTGGACAGGTTTAACTGGAGCTTCCAGACTAAGACAGACTAGGAAGAAGGACCCAGCCAACCATTTCCGAAAAAATTGGCTATGAAAACCCCATGAATAGCGGAGCATTGTCTGATAGAGAGCCAGAAGGTAAGAGGACAGTGCAAAAAGACCGGGCAGGGTTCCGCTCTGATGTCCACAGGGTCGCGTCTGAGTCGGAATCCACCCCACCGCACTAACAACAACAAATAACTATCCACGACCAGCGTTTAATAGCCTAGGTACAACATTCATCCCATTTAATGTTTTATGTTAAAATTTGCATAGCAACCAGCCTTCTAAGTTAACTGTCTTTTTATAGCTTACTCCAGCAAAAATGTTGTCATTTGCTCATCCCTGGAGATACTCCCAGTATAGACAAGATACCTGGTTGGGGCAACTGTGGGTGTAAATGGACCTCACATATGTGGCTGTTCAGATTCCCAACTCGCATTGTTCTGGATATTTGAGGATTTCAAAATCCAACATGCCGTATAACTGAGGTCTTGCTGGATGTACTGACATTTAATCCCAGGTATCATTCTCAGACCCTTAAAACACGCACATGATAAATATGCTTTGTTATGAAACCATTATTATCAAATGTAAATTTTAATGATCCTTTTTACATCTATAACTCAAAAAGCCAGTGACTAATAAACACTCGGATAATGATACTCAGGGTACCTGTTTATCCATATCCTAGATATCACCTGGCCTTTCACAGGAGGTGCGAATCCTAGTACGCCTAAACTGGAGTGACAAACACTTGTTAAACTCAGGCTAAAACTTCCAGGAACAGCCACATCTTCTTTTGTTCCTTCTTCAAAACTTCCATACAGATGTAACCCAAGAGGCCGTTTTTTCTAATTTCACTGTCTGTTGGCAGTTCTCTCATGAACACTCCACACAAGCGTGCATTGTATATTCAAGGGCAATTAAGTTGCTAATAGTCAGCTATTTCCAAAGTCGCCTGCTGCAGATGATGATATATCATAGAGCATCTGATGCCAGCAATGAAACTGGAAAAAGAAGGCTATGTTTTTCCCTAACTCTTGTGAATAAAAGAACCCAGCATATCTGAAACAAAGGGCCAAAGTTTTGTAGAAAGTGCTTCATGTTGAGCTTACTGTACGGTTTGGCACTGCTGTGTGAATCGGCTTACTATGCACGTGGGAAAAGGAAAGAGAACGGCATATTTTTTTCCTTTTAGTCATACCACATATTCTGTGTCTTTCCTTACAAATGCCTTCTAAAACACTTAAGTAAGATAAGATGCTTTCCCAGATAGAAATGTTTTAGTTCATTAAGCCTTTTCTTCCAGAATATAATTCTGTGCCTGACTGGTGCTTTATTACAGATAAGAGAATCATTCAAAATTAAAAGACATGAAACGGAGCTCTTCTAAGCAATCACTTAGACCATTTGAGGGGAAAAAATACTCCCATCAAACACAATTTTTTAATAATAAAATGGACACAAACATTTGTCCAAAGTTCCATTAACCCGATTTCACCTCATGCTCTGAACAGCTTTGAAATGTGTAATGTAAACAGCTGTGCAGATGCCTAAAGCTGCCTTTTCCGCAGGTAAGTTTTTCTTGAGTTCCCTTCCTCGGTTCTTTTCTGAAAGCGAGCAGCCCGCAGGCTCTCCTGGGGACCCTGGCGCTCCCCCTGCTGGCCTGCGGGCACATTGCCTGCCTGTCTGACCTGAGACCAGAGGCCGCCCTGGCTGGGCCGGTTGGTCCCTATGGGACCCAGCTCAGGCGCTTAATGTCAGTACTGTGTAAGTGGATTTTTCATCCCTTTTGGTTTTGATATCAGATCCTTAGGACAAATGTACTGTGAATGTGTGTCCTTAGACACTTACAGGGCACTCCAACGAGGGCAGCTAGATGCACCAATATAAGAAGCAGACATCACCCAACACCGGCAAGGATGTGAAGAAGGCAGCTTGGCCCCGGGTGCCCCCTCTTCGTCCCCACTGCCTTCTCCCCCACCAGGCTTGTTCCCTAAATTCCTGTTACTGCATTCCATTTAAATTACGGGCACAATATAGGCAAAAGGCGTCCCCTTTCAGAGAATCTGACATTTTAAACCAGCAGTTGAAATGTGGGACCAAAGCCTTTTTCCTACAAAGGCATTTCCAGAATCTTCGCACTTATGTAGCAGCCCCCCGCGCCCCTCCCCAGCAGCTGAACTGCACTGAGAGGAGTGAGCTCCCTGCCTCCCCCAAGGCCAGCCCCGATTATGGGGCAGATCGCAGGGGGCCGGCCCTTGGCCTGCAGCACAAATGCCGGCTGTGGAGCAGACTTCTTTTGTCCTCCAATATTATGCAAATAAGCAAATCAAATTAAGTACCTGAGATTTTTTTTTTAATTAAGGGTTTTGATTAGACGCTGATCTGTTGTAGGCAGAAGAAGAAGAAATTTTATTCCAAAACCCCAGATACCCCGGCTTTTCTGCAAGTCTTCAATGAGGGCAGACCTCCCAGAATTGCAGGGAGCTCGTCTTTTGATTTTCAGGTGGGTGAGCCCCTGGGACAAGGGGTGAGAACTGAGCCTGGGGATAGCAGAAGGAGAGAGAGAAGTGGTATAACTTATTTAAAAGTCAAACTCGGCTGCTCAGCTTGTCTCGAATTCTAGTGAGTAACACCAAAGAAAGCAGCAAGCTCTAGCGCATATTTATCCAAAAGAGGTTCTTTGAGTCTCGTAAACCAGAACTGGAAGGTTGGAAGCCCCTATAGCCCCAACTTAGACCAGTGACTGGATTTCACCGGATAAGAATGTTGTAGCTGGAGGGTTTTGTAGACGGGCGTGTGACCCCTTCATCAGGAAGCACTTTTATCTTCCACCCCATTCTGCCTGCAGGAGAAGGCAGGCAGAGGCAGCAGGCCCTGAGGGAGGCATGCGTCATTATGGCCTTCCACAAAGTAGCCAAAATCATTCTCAAAAACGAAAGCCAGCTTTTCTCTTACATGAGCTGGGCACTGTGCCAAGCACCTCCCCTCACCATCTCATTTGATTTTCACAAAACTCTGTGAGGCAGATATGGTACTCTTAAATTCACTCCCCTCTAGAGATGAAGAAATTGAGGTTAGGGGATGAGTATCCTGAACAGGATCAGTAAGTAAGTAAGAAGCTTGGATTCACACCCAATGCTAGAACACTGCCTGGCACACGGTAGGTGTGCAATAAATATTTGTTGAGTGAGTGAGTGAATGAATAAAATGTGGGAGAGGCTGAAGCTAAGGAAACAGACTCTGAGACAATGATTAAGTCATGAAAGTTGGTAACTCCAAGGTGAGATATCATAATAGGAGAAAAAGAATGAACACCTGGGTTTTGCAGAGCCAGACACATGATTTTAGACAAGTCAACACTCCCCAGTCCTCTTTTCTTACAGTAATTGGAGCTGTGCTTTGGGCAATCTTAGCTGGAACTTGGCGTCCTGGATTTTGGCCAAGCAAGTTACATGGAGCCACTCTCAGATGGCCAGGTGGAACCAAGCAAAAGTTACTAAAAATAGCATCTCCAGGAATTTCCAAATCAGAGTCAAGAAGACAATCTCTGATCAAATCGCCATTTGGAAGAAGGCTGGGCTGATCAGGCGCAGAGCCCAGCTAGACTTCCGGGGACCTGGGGAGCAGGTTCTTTCATCATCTTATCTCCCCAACTCCCGCCAATCGTAGTAGGGTATTGGATGTCAAAGTGCAATGTCGTTCTCATCCCATTCAGAAGGCCATCCACCGACACCGTTTCATTCTTTACCTGATTGAAAAATACAGATTCAAATGTTAAAAATAATACAATGGATGATAAATATATGAAAAGATGTTCAACCTTCCTAACAATCAATTAAAGATACAATAATGAGGTATCATTTTTAAGTACCAACCTGACAGAGACCAAAAAGAGGAATAAAGCCCAGTATTGATCCGTGTGTAGGAAAAACGAGATGCTGCTGTACTGCTGGTGGAAATACAAAAGAGTTCAGCCTCTTGAGATGGTAATTTGGCAGCAGATGACACGAGCCATCACAACGCCAATGCCTTTGATTAAACAATTAGAAACACACGATGAAGAAATAATGGAACCAGGATGTTCCCTGCAGTGGTTCTAGGTATTTTCACTGCAAGCTTCTTTGCCTCAAGCAGTTTCCCCACAAACACTTTCGCTGCACAACTAATTGCCCATAGGGCAATTTTGCCTAAAAGATAACATAACTGGCTGATTGGCAGTTTTGGTTTCATTGTGGTTTCATTTGATTACAAATGGTTTTCATTATGAAACGTGAAAAGTGAATAACAAAATTAAAAAGGCTTGACTGTGAAAAATAAAAATATAAAATATTTGAATGTAAATATTTGAATATTTAAATGTAGATTTATTTAAGTGTAGATTCATGACAATACTGCACAAAGAACTGATTTTATTTTGTGGATTGTTACCTAAGTACTTTGTCTTCCAAAGTGGTATACTTTTTGTTTTTTGCTTGTTGAATCATCTTCTCTTCAGCATCACACTTTTTTTTTGCTAAAATGTCTTCCTTGGTTAAGAGAAGTATCAATTTCATCCAAATACTAGGATGCATATTTGTAACCAAATGAAAACCATTTGGAGCTAAATGAAACCCAAACTGTCAATCAACTGGTTATTTTATCTTTTACGGCAAAAGTGCTTTTACAGCCAATTAGTTGTTGTGCAAAAATGTTTGCAGCGAAACTACTTCCAGTGAAAGTGCTCCTGGCAAAGAAGCTTTGGGAGAAAATACTGGCCATGCGTTGCAGTATTGTTTATAATAGCAGAATGTGGAACCAAATTCAATATTCAACAAGAGAAGTATGGATAATAAATGCATACAATAGAATATGATGTCATTTTTAAGAATGAAAGATAGTTTAACTGATTTGCATGGAAAGACATCTGGGATATTTATTAAACAAATAAAAAAACACTACCAAACAGCATGAATGGAGAGAGTTACCTAGCTAGACATCCAGGCAGTCTGTAAATGGCACCACAGACTACTAACAGCAGTCCTCTCTGGGTGATGGGATGGTGGCTGACTCTCACTTCTCCTTTACGTTTTCAGATACTGCTGATTATTTTAAATCCTGTATCATCTTCATAATCATTAAATGATCAAATCAACAAGGCTATTTTAATTTTGTAAAAAAAGTAAAGTGAGTGTAGCTACTACTGCCTAGAAAATGAATATGTACAGCTTCTGACATCTGTGCCAATTCACGAGAACTTTCTTTTTAATTAACAAAGGAAATTTGATTGTTATGGCAGAAAACAAAAACAGGAAAAGAAAAAACAAAACAAAATATATTTTAAATGAAACAACAAAGCATAATATACAAATGTAAGCTACTCATAAACTGAAAATATAAAACAGCATGATAGGAATAGCCCATGAGATCCCCCCAACCTTGACCCTGGACTTACCAGCTATTGGAGGATCTTATCAAGTAACAGTGGTTAAGGCTGTGTGTCCTGTGCAGGGAAAGACAGAGCAATGGCTCTCAGTACAGAGAATGCAGACATGGGTCCAGGAACTTATGGGGATTCAGAAAAAGAAAAGGAAAAAATTAATTTAGATTCTCCCTAGCTATTACTCTGCACCAGAATAGATTCCACAGGAGTCAAAAATTTAAATATAAACACTAAATCCTTGAGTTAGTCAAAGAAAGCGTAAGTAAATATTTTTATAATCTCGGAGTGGAAAACTTCTTTCCTAAGCATAATGCCAAGACAGAAACCATAAAGGAAAAGATGGAAAGATTTTGCTATAAAAAATTAAGAAATGAAAAAATCTTTGATATATGGCCAGCCCCGTGGCGTAGTGATTAAGTTCAGTGTGTTTCACTCCAGCACCTGGGGTTAACAGGTTCAGATCCCAGGGGCGGACCTACAGCACTTGTCAGTCACGCTGTGGCAGCACCCACATATAAAGTAGAGGGAGACTGGCACAGATGTTAGCTCAGGGCTAGTCTTCCCCAGAAAAAAAAAAAAAAAACACCTTTGATATAGAAAAATATACTTTAAACAAAAATAAGAGAAAAAAATAGAAACATGTATTCATAACAGGCTGACAGACAATGGTTTTATGCTCAAAACATAAAAAGCTCCAACAAATCAATAAGGATGGATATGAGTAGAAAATTAACCAAATGGCCAATAACCACGAAAGGATAAAATTGAAGAAACGCAAATTTGAATGATGAGATGACATTTTTTGGTGTCTCGGACCAAACAGACTAAAGTCTATCTGATAACAGATTCCAGAAAAACACACCTGGGTCCCACTGCAGCACTGTTTCTTATTAGATATGTTGCGAATTCCAAAGAATCTTATTCTTTTAATTCCCCTTGTTATTTAACTGTGCTAAGTAAACCTTGGTTTCTTCTATAAAATGAGAATCAGAGCAGAATTTTCACCAGAGGGCCATGTGTGAATGTATTAGTTTCCTCTTGCTGCTGTAACAACTTATACAAACCTGGTGGCTTACAATAACACAGATTTATAATCTTACAGTTCTGGAGGTCAGCAGTCCACAATCAGTCTCACTGGGTTCAAATCAAGGCATCAGCAGGTCTGCATTCCTTCTGGAGGATCTGAAAAAGAATGTGTTCCCTTGTCTTTTCCAGCTTCTAGAGGCGCTTGCAACCTTTGGCCCTTCCTCCATCATCAAAGCCAGCAGCATCACATCTTCCAATCTCTCTCTGACTCTGACTTTGTGCTTCCCTCTTCCATCTTTTAAGGACCACTGTGATCATATTGGGCCCAACCAGATGATCCAGGATCATCTTTCTTTCTCAAAATCATTAACTTAATCACATCTTCAAAGTCTTTTTTACTATGTAAGGTAACATATTCACAGTTTTCGGGAATTAGGATGTGGACATCTTCAGGAGAGCCTTACTCTGCCAACCACAGGGAACATAATGAATCAGTGCATGAAAAGCATCAAACTCGAGCTTGGCAAACAATACTGAAGGCACTCAAAACATGTTCACTGTTATTACGAGCCATTAATGACCGGATAAAGGTATGCTATCTGGAACTGATAAGGTGGGAAAAGAACCACCTGTAAACACAGCTGGTGGAGGAGAAGAAACTAGAGAACCAATTAATTTGGACATAGCCTTTGAGCAGGCTCTGGGTTTACAGGAATCACTGGACGTGTGGGCCCCACTTGACATACATGGATATTGTTGCAGCCCTGTTTATGATAGCGAAAAATAAGAGTAAATACATCCCAAGATATCCATGTCATGGAATACAGTACACCAGTTTGAAATTATTATGTAGATGTCCAGTTATTCACATAGAAATTGTTTCACAATAAGCTAATCAAAAGATAGTTTCCGAGGAGTACCATTTCCTTGGATTCCATTTTTGCAAAACACAGATGTGTGCTACCATGTGCATCTATGTAGGAAACCTGCAGAAGACTGCACAAGGGTACCAATGGGCGAGAGGATTCCAGGTGATTTGGACTGTTGCATACTTCTGAGTGTTATGAATTTTTTGCACGATGGACAGGGGTCCCTGGTTTCACAGGAGATGGGTTTTCCTTTTTTGGGCACCACCGACAGCATCATAGAGGGAGGAACTAACACCAGGGATCCAAGAGCCAAGAGGCCCGGTGGCTGCATGTACCTTCAATTTTTCTACAAGTCACTCTCTACACATACAGAATATTTCCCCTCCCAACCCTCATGGGGTTGTTCTTGGAGCAAAATGAGAAAAATCAAAAGAATAAAAAGATCTGGACACATTCCAGAAATTATTCCTCTAGGAATCTGACCACCACCCGCCTCAGCTTCAATGAGAGCAGAGGTCTGCCTCCCCTCACCTGGCACAGTGCCTGCATGGCGGGTGGTCCGACACCCCAGCTCTTCTCCATCTACTCAGGGTCCCCTGCACTTCCATGCACACTCTCAGCTCCCTCCTTGCCTGGCTAGCTCAGTTTAAGTATTGCTTCCCTGATCCAACAGACTAATCACAAGCTGTCACATGTCAGCAAGTTTGTCTGTTTTCAAGCCCAGGACCAGCATAGGTGATGAGAGATTAATCCCATGGGGGAACCAGGAAACGGTACAAAACAGAAAGAGACACCCCAGAATTTTCCCTCAAGGGGCAAGGGAGCTGGGCTATTTATCCATCAGCTCCTAAGTCCTTGGTCCAGATGGGATGGCAGCATTAATTCCCAGGCACTTCAGGTCTGCCACGGCTGCAGTGGCCGGTAGGGCTTCCCACAGGCTGAGGAGGAGTGGGGAGGGAAGAGCTGTCAGACAGAAAGGGGCGGCTACTGTAGCTGGAAGCTGGGCACCCTGAAAGGTCTGAGGGACACAGCGAGGCAGCCGCAGGAACAGCTGACAGACTCGTAATGACACAGGTAACTGTGCATGTATTTGTTAAACGTCGGTCTGCCTCCTCAGCCCGAAAACTCCACGAGGGAGGGGCTTTGTCTACCCTTCATCCAGCACTATCTCCAAGGGCCTAATAGTGTCTGGTACACAAGGAGACATTCGGCTAATATTTATTCAATGAAAGAATACATGAGAGAGTGAATGAATGAATGTCCAGATAAGCTCTTGTCGAAACAGACTGTCTAAACAATCATAAAATATGCCAGAATTTCAGAAAAGATTTGAATTATCAATCGACTTGAATTATCACCTGCGACCCAATAAGACCTCACTGTTCTTGCCTTGTCGTTAATGCTGTGGTTTTGTCCAAGTTCAATCTCTAGAGTTGAAAATACATAAAAAGGATCAAGCAGCACATCTGGCGATGAACATTCTGAGATATTCCCATACAGCATGTGCTGGCCAGATCCGGGCCACAAGCTAAAGAATGGATTTTACGTTTTTAAATGATGGAAAAACACAAGTTATTTCAGCACACTTGAAAACTGTATGAAGTTCACACTTCAGTGTCTGTAAATAAAGTTTCACTGGAACGCAGCCATGCCTGCTTGTGTATGAACTGCGTGTGGCCGCCTTTGAGCTCCCGCGGCAGAGCTGAGCAGTGTGACAGAAGGCTGGTCCTGCAAAAGCCTAAATTATTTACTCTCTGGCCCTTTGCTGGAGTTTGCCAGGCAGCCAGGGCACTCCATACGGCAGACGATGCACCTGTGAGGCGCTCTGTCCACACCAGCTGGAGAAACATCCCCCTAATTGGGACCTGAGGCCCTCTCAGGCACGGCTCTTCTTAGGCACAACTCAACTCATCCCCACGTGACACCAGCCCAGATCCTCAGCAGAATCTCCTGCCCAAACTCCACCCTTGGCCCCTTTCTCCTGTGGCCAGAAGAACATTGAAGCTGTATAATCTCTTCCTCCTTCTCCTCTCTGCAGGATTCCTGTGGCTCCAAGTATTTCTCCGACCAGGGAAACATATCGTTCTTTCTGACCAACTTGTCTCATCAGATTCTCTTAGTTCAGTGTATTCTCTCCCACCGATACAACAGAACGTAGAAAACACAACCAAACATGCATGACCACACACAGAGCCCTTATGAGATACATTTCCCATGAATATTGCTTAATCTAATAATTTTCCCTGTTTTAATACCATCAATTTCCCTCCTGATCAGTGCTACCCATCAGGAAGTAACTTCAGGTAATTAACATTTTTACATTTTTAATTATGAAATCTTTCCTGAGCTGGCAGGGTGTCAGAGATTAGAAGCATCAGGCACCAATGGTGCTGTGATC
The DNA here is from genome assembly GCF_021613505.1 of Equus quagga. Taxonomy (NCBI): domain Eukaryota; kingdom Metazoa; phylum Chordata; class Mammalia; order Perissodactyla; family Equidae; genus Equus; species Equus quagga. Next base: position 179,658,934 of record NC_060268.1, on the reverse strand, counting down.
TGAGGACTCGTTCCAACCTGGAAAATCAGTGTGGAAGTGAATTTGGGCCCCGGGCTGTGCCAGTATCCCTCTTTAAGTGGAATTGGACATCGGCACAAAAAGTGGGGCTCAGAATAGGAAGTTGTGCTTGGTGGCCAGCCTTGCTCTAAAATTTTGACTCCAAAAGCAAAATGTGACTTTTGTAAGGGTGCACCATCACTCTGTCTTTAAGGGGACCGAGCGAGCCCGGACACTTGAGCTCACCAGACCCAGGGCGCAAGACAGTGCAGACCGATTCCCTTCTGACAGCCACTTCAAGGTTACCATCCAAACTCCCGCCTCACCTCTGAAGTCACACTTTAAACGTTTTCCTCTCTCTGATCTACTTTTTATTTATGTCACAGCCCTCTCTGGGGCACATTTTATTAAAGAATTCGATTTAATACCCTTGCACGTATCAAAAAAGCATTTTGGGTGTTCTCCAATTTATAGACCTCTGTAGAAGAAGTAAACCCTCATAGAAACGTCACAGAAGGCTGGGAAATGAGGGTCCGAATGGAAAGAATAGCAGGAAAGCAACCTGTCCTGCTTGACAGTCTTGGTGGTTTTCTGGACAATCTGCCTGGATTTACCTTCCTCTCAAGTGCACCTCTGCTCAGACCATGGGGTTTTCTCAGCGCTTTCCTCTGCATCCTTTGGCTGATCATCACCACTCTGCTGAGAAGGGTAGCAGGAAGATGCTTTCTGAGCTCAGAGAGGTTCCAAGGCTTGTCCAAGACCAAGTCCTGTGGAAGAGAGGCCAGGGTCACTCCCACGCTGCCTTCTCTCCCTCTCAGGTGACATACCACACCCCACATGCAGGAGGCCCTCTGTCAACATTTCCTCTTTCTCTATTTTCCTCCATCAGTCAGATTACAACCCAAGACATGTCCATTCCTATTTTTGTTACCAATTTCACTCCGGTGGGACTCTGACCCACATTCGGAGGAGCCCCAAGGAGGGGCCCACAATCCATCCCTTCCTCAGAGGGTTCTTTCCTGTTTGGTGTTGCAGATTTGAAACAAAACCAAAGCTGAGCATTCAACAGCACAAGCTTTTATTCAACAGCCAAAGAATGGAGAAGTGGGAACTATGTTTGCAAATCAACCTCTCAGCTCTTGGGGCAAGTAAGCAGCTGTAGTAAGAGGTCAAGGTAAGGAAGGGAGTAACATTCATAGTTACTCCGGGAACTGGGTAGGCTTCTCAGGGGAACAAGGGTGGCACCTCCTTTCTTTCCTTATTTGGTAATATCCTGCCATTGCCATGGCAATTGTAAACTGTCATGGCGCTAGTGGGTGTGTTATATAACATGGTAATGTATTACAATGAGCATATAATGAGCTGTGGGGTCTATATCAGGTCAAGTCAGACTGCCATGTTGCCTTCAACTGGTTTTAACTGGTTCTAACTATATATCTCAGCCGTCTTCTCCATCCTCTCCTTGTGGTTTCCTATAAACTAAGGAGAACGTGTTAGGCTTGTTCTGAGCAGGGTTGTGCTTAATGTCGTATGGGGCCAGAAGCTGGGGTAACATTTTCTCCTCCTTTACTCCTGGTATTGTATTGATCCCTCCAGGAGTGGCGGAGATATCCACTCTCTGACCCCGCTTTCCAGGGGTCAGGAGGCTACTACGTGCAGCCATAGGGACCAGTACATAAAAATGCCTGATTAAGAGAAATGGACAGTGAAATGAGAAACACAGACCTGTTGAAGGGAAAGAAACTTATTCTTAAGTCAAGTTCTCATGAAATGGGATCTATTTTCTCTAATTTCAAGGGTATTTGGATTGAGCTACTAGTGAGGTCTGAACTGTTAGGGCTCACAGGTTGGTATACTGACAATAATTTGATGAGAAAAAAAAAAATGTAACGACTTTTGCCTGGTCTAAATAATCTCATCTGCCTGAGAGTCGAACTTGCCATTCCATGTGTACGTACAACTACCAGACAGGAAGCATGCTATATAGTCCATAGCACTAAAAGGATTTGTTTCAGGACCCCCGTGAAATAAAACATAGTGCCGGGGCACCCAATAGGTTCCCCATAAGTCCACTGAATGGATCGAAGGCCTATAAAGAGATCCATCATAAACACTTTATAAAATTTTATTCTTAAGGTCCTCATTTTTATGTGGATGGTTAAGTTTTTTGGTTTCGGTATCAAGAACTACAACTGCTCCAGAAGTCTAAGAATCACCAGAAACTAACTCACGAGTGAGAGTTGAATTAACGTGGGAAGAGAGCGGTTTTAGATGGAGTTCACAGCTCCCCAGGATTAGATCCAGTTGGCCACCCTTTAGGCAGGGACTCAGGGTTGCCTAGGACAGAGGAAGTCGTCGGAGATGCCACTCCCAGTTCAGGGCACCGCGTCTTTCCAGGGTACAGCTGTGCAAGTAAACCGCAATGCTCTCCACTCAGCTGAGCCACTGGTGTTTTCACCTGTACGGTCTTTTGAAAGTCTGAAAATCACCCACAACTGATTAAAGTCATGTGACTACCTCCCCTGCCCCCCCACCCCTCCCAAAAATGTGCACTGATTTACTTTTCAGCCTCTCTGGTTGAAAGTGAGAAGAAAATAATCGTGCATGCTCTCTCTCTCTCAACATAGTCCGCGAGTTTGTTTTTAAATCGGATTAAATTGCTGGGCAAACGGGCGGATGAGTCACAGGGACTCACCCAGGCATCACAAATGCTAATCACTTTGTTTCATCTTGCAGTTATGGCGCAATGTAGCCACGCCGGGTGCACAGTGAGAATCCGGGGGAAGCCGGTGGCTTGTGCCTTGCCAAAGGCAGCTCTCCTCTGGCTGCTGTCTCCAGGGGATAAACCTAGCCTCCTCCTCTTCTTTTCACCAGGGAAACCACCTTTTCCAAAGAGAAGAAACACTAGATTATTGCACTTTCATACAGATATTGGAATTACCAACGTGTGCAGGCTGATGCCTTGCTTTAATGAGCAGGTGACAGTGGCTACTTTACACAATGCCCACCTATAGGTTCAAAAAAGAACTGGAAACAAGTCCCAACGCCAGCAACTTGATTCTGCCTCTTCTAAAGCTTTTTTCTGCAAGGCGTACGTTTCGAGGAGAGAAAAATATACGCAGTTAAAGTAAACAAAGCTATTTGAACAATACCTTCCTTCCTAAGAAGTAACATTTAATCTGGTGTTTTAAAAGATGATACTTGCAAATATGGCTAAGCCATGTATTCAGTTCTGTTCAACTACTGGTGTGAAATTTTAATCAAAAAACTAGAGAGCTCATTCAAAAAAGAAATTAGTGAAAAAACTTTGGTCGTCTCTCATCAGTGAAAACTGATTTAGTTATGCAAATTACTGCTATGAATATTAAACCACTGATGAAAGGTTTTTAATGAAGGGATCTTTTGTTTTGGAAATGCAAGGGTATATGCTTTAATTTCTTGCTAATTTACTGTTCTTTGATAATGTTCACATTTTCCCCAAAGTGGCTTTGCTGATGGGTTTAATACTGTGAACAGAACTACAGACCAACAATACTGGTTTTGACAAGCCTTCCCTTGTGTAACTATACATCGTGATTTGCAGCCCCTTATGCACAATTCTATTAGGGTGAATTTTGTCTACAGGGCTTTCCCTGAAATGAATTCTCATTTTAATGTTAGCCTCCTGCAGTTTTTAATTTTTAATCTGTAATATGAAATTGCAAATTTTACAAACATCATTTGAAAAAGCCACTAGGACAGAACCGAATGCCAAAGTTTACATATTGCCTAATTAGACGGTTATGAGAGGCAGCTTATCAATGTCACGCCAAAGATCATCAAAAAATCCAATTACTAATTTGAAAAACACATATATTTATAGGTTCATTTTGTTTAATTTGCATCCGGTTAGCTCAATAATTGTTTTCAAATTGTATTAAGGCTAATAATTTGGGTTTAGCCGGGAACGTACCTGAACTGCAAAGGTGGCGCCCAGCTGCCCACCGTGAGTGGCAATGGCCGCGTGGCAAGACCATGGGGAAGAGACCTCCCGCCACGGAAAGCTCTGGCCTTCAGGTACTCTAGAGATAAACCTTTCTGAAGTGGAAAGACCTTGAAGCAACATACCAAGGAGGCCATATTTGGTGGTCTAGTCCCTGGCATTCTTCAGGTAATGAAGAATAAGGGTGAAAGAGCAGGAAGCAGCAAAGGAGGGGGCTGGAGGGTCCTCCAGAGAAAGATGGGCAGAGACCTCTAGTCTAGGGAGCTGGTCTGAGCCATTCCAGAAAAACAACAGCAGCTTCCTTCAAACTTTTTTATTACTGAAAATGTCAACATGCACAAAAGTAAAGCGGGCAGGGACTTGAAACCACAGGTCTCACCACCCAGCTTCAGTATCTAGCAACTCATGGCTGACCCTGTTTGCTCCAGTCCCTGCCCACCTGCCTCTTTCCCGTATTATCATGGAGCAAATCCTGGACAGCCTAGCATTCCAACTGTAGACATTAGGCTCTATCTCAGAAGAGTAGGTCTTTTCAACCACATAAAATACCATGATCATGCCTAAAAACATTAACAGGAATTCCTTAATATCATTAGATAACCAGTCAGAGTTCCACTTTCCAATTGTCCTGTGAATGTCCTGGATGATTTTTTTTTTTACAGTTTGAGTCAAGATGCAAATAAGTTTCACATGTTGTAACTGACCGATATGTTTCTTAAGCCTCTTTTAATTTCTAAGTTCTACCTCTCTCTCCTTCTCTCTCTTTCTTCCTATCACTATCTCTATTCTTCCTTTCACTCTTTCTTCCTATTCACTGTCTCTATTTATGTATCTATTGAAGAAGCCAGGTCACTCGTCAGGTAGAGATTCCCTCAGTTTGGATTTTTGTGCCCGCATTCCTGTGGGGTCCCCTTTACACGTTCCTCCATCCCGTGTTTTTTGGAAACTGAATCTACAGCATTTATCAAACTCAGGTTTGATTATTTTGGCAAGACTACTTCATAATGGGTGAAGTGTGTATTTCCACCAAGAATTACGTAAAAGTAGTAATTTTTTTATTTGCTTGTTTCCTATTGCCAAAAAATATTCAATGTAAGCACTAAAAATAATCTAAAGGGAAAAAATGCAATACGATATATCCTTCCAGATATTTTACTCTCTATATATGTTGTATTTTTCTTTCTCGTATTTTTTTTCTTAAAACGGGATCATGCAGCAAATTCGTTTTAGAAATTGTTTTTGTCACTTAACAAAATACCATATATATTGCTTGTTAAATCACTGAAATCTCGTGAAAACTTAAAAAGCAAGCTCACCTGTTATTTTACCCTCAACATGAGTTTATTCAGAAATAGCCTAGATAATTGCAATTCAGGATACGAATGTCGTGGTGAACCACAGGCAAATGCAGAGAACAAAGCAGGGGAGCTGCTTTTATGGAGAAAAAGAGGGAGAGGCAGGAGCTGTTCTAAAGGAAAGTCCACAGGGAGGAAGTAACAGTTCAGGGTGGCAACAGCTTCTCATTGGCTGAGCGCTGGGCTGTTGCTGGGCGGGGAGAGAAATCTTCCCTCGGTAGGAAAGTAGTTGGACTTCCTGTGGAAGACGCAGGCATAGTCTCTTCCGGGTTGGAGTAATTGACGATGTGATAGGGTGTGACAGCTCCCCCTACTGGCCCTCCAGACTTGAATTTAGTTGAGGTTTCTCATTAATTTCACACTCTGTAAGCTGTTGTGAGTAAGCTTTCTAATTCTTCCTTTTATTAGAGCAGCTTCTCAAAATAATCTGGAGTTTTGGGTAGACTTTCTGTGCCAGACTCAAAATTTTGTCCACATTTTGAAGAGGAATTCCCTAATTTGCTTATTCCACATTCCAGCTTTTAAATTAATAAAAGTAATCATTCCTTTTGAGTCTGAATAATGTTTTCTTACAAATTATGAGAAAACAGTGATCTAAGATTTGCATTTTCCACTCACATCAAATCCTAGTACTGCCTTAATTGTCAGCAACCAGAGGTTTCCTGGAGCCTGAAGCTGGGGGCAGGGACCGCACCTCCTCCCTGAGCCCCACAGCCCAAGCGAAACAGTGAGACCCTCGTAAGCTTTAATTCCACTCTTTTCTCTTGTACTTTCTTGCAGCACCATTCCCCACCCCCACCCCAAGACCTGCTCTCTATGTCCAGTCTCAGAGCCCAGGAATCTGTGAGGTCACAAAGAGCATTCCAGGGGAAGATTCTGGGCTGAGACCCAGAGGGAGCTTTGGTTTAAGGGAGGTAGAAAAAGAAAACCCGTTTGTGGAGTGCCTGGGTTTGCCTGCACGTTTATGTGTGTCAACTTATTTCATTTTCTCAGCTTCCCTAAGAAGCAGGCTTTACCCTTTCACAGACAAGAAACTCACAAGAGGCCACACAGCCTGCTGCAGGGCCAGAACTCCGCCCCGATCTGCCTCATCCCAAAGCCCATACTCTTTCCACTGCATGTCTAGCCTGAGTTTTAGGAAATCTGAATCTTCTGCTAAACCAGCTGATGACCTCAACCAGCTGGTTCAAGACCCCTTTCGGGACGCCCCTGATAGATGAGGACCAGCCCCACAAGGTTAGAATGACAGGGACCCACACACCCACCCTTCTTTGGGCAACTTTGTAAATGGCAAACCAAGGGTCAGATTCAGGCAGAAGTTACCACTGGAGCTCAAATAACCGCTGTACTGGGAGCCTGGCTAAGAAATCATCCAGTCTCCTAAGGCTCTAATAATCCTGCAGGGTCAGTCGGGGTTATCCAAATTTTAGGGACAGAAAATCTGAGCCCCATGCAGGCTGAGTAGCTGCCAAAGACCGGGGAGCTGGATCCAACTCAGCCTGAGCACCTTATTTTCTACCAGCTGCCCAACATGAGCCCTAGGTCCCAATTCTCTGTGTGTTCTCCTGAGTCCCCTCTCACCTGCCCACTCCACCTGTGAAACCCAGGTCACTTCCCCACAGACCCGGGATGGTTCCTACTTCCTTGGACGCTGGGCAGCATTTCTCCAGTAGCCTGGTGGTGAAGGCGGGACCTCCCTGTGCTGTTGACAATTGTATTCCCCTAAGGTCCTAGCAAGGTACTCTGGGAATAAAAGGTGGAGAATAAATACTTGCTGAAATGCCTGTTCCTGGAAGAGGTGACAGCCCTGCTAACGTGAGCAGGCATCGCTTACTTATGCGTAATGTTCCCGTTGCTGGGTGAGCAAGTGTATTTATCCACATCCCTTTCTTCACGTTCTAGTTCATATAGAACAGACCAAGAAACATTGGACCTATTCTGAGGTTTTTAATAAATTATGATTCAATCCCTGTCAGCTCAATTGGTCCCTACCTTCCTACCATTAATCTGAGCTCACTTTTCCTTTTCTGTTGTTGTTGACGAAATCGTGAATTCCATGGGTTCTACCATTGTGGGAAGGAGTGAGTGGTGGGGTGGGAGGTCTCTGCCCTCCAGCAGGTAGGGTGGGTCCTGGGAGAGCCGACCAGAGACAGGGAGCTGGCCGAGAATGAGGAGCCGCCAATTCCATTCCTTCTCCCTCCCCTTCTTGACAATGTATCTTCCTTTCTTCTCCTCTTCCCTTCTCCTGCTCATCTCTTTCTTGTCCTCAGTGTTGAGAGGGAGCCAGCAAACCACCTGGCTGCAGGTGAGGAATGAGGGCTGAGCGCCCTAATCGGCAAGACTGGAGAGGCAGGTAGTAACTCAGTAGTAACTGGAGAGTGCTCAGCTCTAAACACCGGGCCAGAAAGTGAGGACTTTATTTCATGCTGGGGGCACCAGGTAGAGTTACAGAGGAGGAAAGTGACATGCAAAAAGTTCTGGGTTTTTTTGGTGCAGAAGACCAGCCCTGAGCTAACATCTGTTGCCAATCTTCCTCTTTTTGTTTGAGGAACATTGTCACTGAGCAAACAGCTGTGCCAATCGTCCTCTATTTTGTATGTGGGATGCCACCACAGCATGGCTTGGTGAGTGGTGTGTAGGTCCGTGTCCAGGATCTGAAACCATGAACCCTGGGCCACCGAAACAGAGCGCATGAACTTAACAACTACACCACCAGGCCAGCCACCAAAAAGTTCTGTTTTCAAAGGCTTAAAATGGCGGCTATGTTCATGACCCATGAAATGAAAGAAGGACAAGAGGTTGGGAAGAGAGAAAAGAGGTAAGTTGTAAGGAAGCCACTGGAATTGTCCAGACTTACAGCCATAACGGTGGGAGCTGGCAGGGTGCCAGTGGGCATGAGAAGGAAGAGACAAGCAATGGAGACATGGCAAGACATGGCAGCCAGTAGACAGGATGGCTGCAAACCCCTCCCGCGGGGGGCCCTCCTGGGTGAACGTGGTCTTGTAGAGTCATAGATGGCTGGGCCTGGAGGGGACAGCACCTGGGTGAGGGTTGGCACTTTGAATGGACACGGGGAGTTCGAGGAAGCAACTGACCTGAGGCTAAACTGGTAGATTAGGTTGTGGATATAAACCCACGAGCCCTGTGAGTGCAAAACCGCAAAGGATCTTAGGAATCACCTAGATTACCAGCCTTCACACGCGCTCCTAGTTCCCTCAGGGACCTCAGTGGTGGACCAGGGCTACAAGGGTAAGGCTGAGCTGGATGTGGTCTGCTTCCTGACCCCCAAGCCCCACCCTCAAAACACACCACTCAAAACACACCCCTGCTTTTGTTTGAATAAAGGGCTTTACAGATAAAGAAAAAAATTATACAGTCACATCAAAGTTTAAAGATGGGAAACTGAGGTCCACAGAGAACAGTAACTGTGCTGCCCTCTGATCAGCTGCCTTGGTTCTAGAACACCCAAATGGGTGTGTCCCACGGTCATTTGGAAATTTGGGCACCAACGTTCTCACTAATTTCTTTAGCAATCACAGCTTGTGGACCTACTGTACAACCGTCACGGCACTAACAGGATGCAGACACACTGTGCAAATCCGAAGACAGGGGTAGTCAGTAAAAACCAACCACTGCAGAACGGTAAGGAGGAACACGAATGAGAAAAGGAACGTGAGAATTAGGAGCAGGGTGTTCAAGGAGATTAAGGAGAAAGTGCGGGCTGTGGGGGTGGTTTTAACTCACTTGTGCTAGCCTCGTGCCGTGTTTCTTCCATTTTCTATGTTTTTATCCATGACTGCAGGAACTGAAGGGGGAGTAGTGTTCATAAGCAAGATGGCTCCAAATCAGAGACGCCCACTCAACTTTACTCCTCTTTGAAACCTGTAGATGCAACAGGTGGGAAACCCCAGCAGGAGGGCACCTGTCACATCTGAGCGGGTCCCCCTACCCCCCAGCCGAAGGCCAGTGGTGCTTTTCTAGGACCAGGATGCAGAGACCTTTCTTTACGGAGCCAGCAAAGTATTCACACTGATTTACCGTTTGGCATTGAAACTAATAACTTTTGTTTTTAATAATGACGGTTTGCTGAGCTCTGAAAAACCCTGGCTGTGATTTAGCTGTTGTAAACAGGCAGAAGTAAACAGCCCCCAATCAGTCGCCTAAGAGCAAATTATAAAATCGCTTTCTGTGTTTACAGAGGAGATCGCCTCGGTGGAAGTGTCATAATGATGAAGAGACAAGTCCCAAACAGTCATTTACCTTCAGCTGCACCTCACCTGATAGCTCCCGGTCTAAAATTGATGCTGCCTTCAGGTGATACGAGGTTTCCTCTTGCAAAACAATGGGGGCTTCGACTCTGGGAGAGTCGGCCCCTGCTCCCTCCGCTACACAACCCTCCACAGCTTGCAGACAGGCAGCCATTCCCGTAATGGCCTCATCCATCATCTCATGCTTTATTATTACACCCATTACCCAAGCAATTAGGAGCAAGTCGAGCCGGTCACGGAGCCCGAGACATGTAAACTCTTATGAACAAGAGGGAGGGCACAAGCCTTCTGAAGGAGGTCATTTCCACAACAAATGATAATCCTGCAGGCCTCTGGCCCCCAGGGGTGATCGGTGGGATCTGCTTCTGACACGTTAAATACAGAGCCAGGCCAAAATGAGGCCTTGAGGGACCACACAGTGGGGTAGGGACGAGAAGGTAGGCACAAAAGGGAGACGGCTTCCAACAGGCACCCCATGGGTACCTGCCTTCTTCTGGTTTTAAAGAAAAGAAAAGGCAGCAATGATGAGATAGCAAGACAAGAGACCGACACAGAATAAGGAAAATGATTAAAAGTCCAGAGCTGGAGGGAAGTTCAAGGCCAAGCATATCCCCTCCATGCCCCAAGTCTCTGGAGCCCCTTCTTTAGACAAGCAGGCTCCCGTGGCCAGGCTCAGACTCAAGGATTTCCCTTAGCAGTCCTCAGTGCTGCCCTGCTGCTTACAAGGGCTCTTGCTCTCCTCTGGGCCCCCTCACAAGCTCAAGGAGCTCTGGATGTTGTGCATCCCCGACAGCGCAGGGCTCTCTCCCACAGTCTCCCAGCTGGACCCCAGAAGCCCCCCACCCTCAGCAGACCCATCCACTCCTCTCCATCTCCTGCCATCCCTGGGGGTTCTTCAAGCACATCGGGGCTGTTGTCGGCTGAACTGTGCCCCCCTAAAATGATATGTTGAAGTCCTAACCCCCAGCTCCTCAGAATGTGACTGTATTTGGAGATGGGGCTTTGAAGAGGTGATCAAGGTAAAATGAGGTCATTAGAGTGGGCCCTGATCCCATATGACTGGTGTCCTTATGAGAAGAGGAAAAGTCACCAGGGATGCATGCACAGAGGAAAGACCTCTGTGAGGACACAGCGAGAAGGCAGCCGTGTATAAGCCAAGGAGAGAGGCCTCAGGAGCAGCACGCTGCCCACACCTTGATCTTGCACTTCCAGCTTCCCGAATTGTGAGAAGATAAATTTTGGTTGTCGAAGGCCCTCAGGCTGTCGAGTTTTGTTATGGCAGCCCTGGAGGACTAAGTCAGGGTTCCCAATCCTCACCCAGCTCTGGAGACTCCTCAGACTCTGGCCACCTCCCCTCACCACCCACCCCTCCACACTCCATTTCCCGCCTGTCCCCTGTTCCCCACCAGCCTCCTCCTCTCCAAGCCCTACCTACTGCCCATGGAGCTTTCCAGAACAGGGGCTACTACTCCACCACTGGACTGTAAAAATCCTGTGCAATCTCTTTGCATCTAATTCTTGCCTCCCAAAGTGAGTGTTAAATTCCTTAAGACCCGAAACCTTGTGCTCTGCATCCTCCACAGCACCTTGTACGCGTAGGCATAAAGGGCAGTGGGGGAATTTTTTCAGTACCTGGGAGGGTTGGTCTGCACAGAAACAACTGATCAGTTATAACAACATTCAAGTTTATCAACAGTGATGCTCTTTATTGAGTATTACTCTTACTAGTAAGCATCACTCTTCTAAATGCTTTACATGCATTCACTCATTTAATCCTCACAAGTGTCATACAAGGGACCCACCACAATGATTCCCCTTTACAGACAAGCGACCCGCCAAGAGGTAAGTGGCCCAGACAGGATAGGAAGGAACAATGAAAATAAAGCTTTCTCTTTCCTGGGTCACAAAGACCCAGGGGTGGAGAGAACCCCAAGAGGTGAGCTGCCCCAGGTCCTCCAACTCTCCAGCAGGTAAACTTCCAACTCTTTAGAATGAAGTGGTGTCCATTGGCTGTTGTTTTCCACATATCTCCATGGTTAGAAATTTCATCTGTCTGTCCTTCTCTCCTGCCCTTATTTTTAAAGTATTATACTTAAAAATGTTAATTTCTAAAATATTTTACGTATGTAGATAGAGATAGAGATACTTTTTATGAGTCATGTTTTTCTTCTTCTTTCATTTGCTCCCCCATCCCTCTTAGGCTGATGTTTCCTAAGTGTGCCCAGACCCCAGATCAGGCCTGGTGAATCAGACCCTCCAGAAGACGAGCTGAAGAGTCTGTGGTACAGCAGCCCCTCGGTGATTCCTGCTCTGTCAAGTTCAGGAAACACGAGACCATGGTGATGAGTCCACCATACGGCAACTGCCTTGGCTCTCTGGGGCACTGCCTTGAGAGGAATGCTCAGTCTGTGCCATCTCTCCACAAGAGGTGCTGTTATCTACTGATAATGTCCATCATGAGAAGGGGACTGGGAAATGGTGGCCTGCATGTCCCAGGGGGGACCCTAAGTCATCAATGAAGGGTTCACACTGTCATGGTCTGCATTGTTGCTGTCTCTAAGAATTTAGCTCCACTATAGTAGGCTTATCCATCAGTTCCCCTTGGAATAGTTTCCTCTTCCCTTTTAAGATTTCTGCACATCCTTCCTAAAATATGTAGAGGACAGACTAGCTAAACCTTGACCATGATACTTCTCTGTTTCTTTTTCACAGCACGTAGGCATGTTAGGGTGCCACAGTGGGGGACATCTGGTCCCCAAGGGCAGCATTACCTGGGTGTCCCTACCACTCCAGGCCACAGTGGATCATTACCAGAGCCCAGGGAAGCGAAGTCTGGGCTCCTGTGCACAACCTAGTGCCCACAGAGGGGAAACTGCCCCAGCGGCCTTACTGCCAACATGGAGCTCAACAGCAGAAGAGCTCTCTCTGTGTCCAGGGAGTCATACCTCTTTGAATACCTCCTAGTTTTAGGTTTGCTTACTAAAACAGCTGCTTATGACCCACCATCCTCCCTGATTCTGCTCCTTGCTGAACTCCAGCCAAATAGTCTTGTAGGGCTACTTCCCCGGTTTGGGTTCAGGTTCAAGTGACTATTTCTGATCATCATCTCGGATGAGCCAAATTCTGCATTTCTGACCTTTCTCACTGAGCCCTCCTAACTCGCTTATTCTCTGTTCTGCCTGGCTCAATGCCTTGCCTTCCAGAGGTTTGCCTCCTCTCACTCCCACACTTCCTTGGCATTGACCAAGAGGCGTACCCCCTGCCCTGCCTCCCGCAGCAAGGAGTCCACAGCTGGCCTTTCTCCCCCGCTCTCCTCCACAGCTGCAGCCCCTCAGCCCTCCTCCACTCAGTGGGACAGAAGTGCTGGAGCAGCACAGCTCTTGGCTCAAAGTCTCGGGCTGGGAGAGCCCAGAGCAGCAGGCTTTGCAATGAAGCCATAAAAGGTCAAACGTATAAATACCTTGAGCTGGAAAGACACTGAGGTGGGGGCAAAGGAGGTTCTGGGAGAAAAGCACTACATTCTAGCTAGGGATAAAAGAGTCATAAATAAATTAAAGACATGAATTACAGAATCAGGAAGGAAGAAAATGGAAAGGACATTAGCTTGTCATAAAGGGACTAATGCCCAAGAATTAAGAATTTGCCAAAAATTCACTCAGCTGACAAATCTAAGAGCAGGTGCCAGCCTAAGGATGGTGGAGGGGCATTCCTGAACAAGTAAGACTGAGAAAGGGTCATGTATTTTGGCTCAAAAACACAATAAAAACAAAAGTCTAGGTATGAAAATAAGATCCTTGAAAGAAAAAATTGATAAGTTGGACTTCATTAAAATTAAAAACTTCTGCTCTGCAAAAGACACTGTCAAAGGAACGAGAAGACAAGCCACAGAAAAGGAGGAAATAGTTGTAAAACACATGTCTAAGGAAGGACGGGTATCCAAAATATAGCCCGCTCTCATGGTCTAGTGGTTAAGACTCAGCACTCTCACCACCAGGGCTCGGGCTCCTTTCCTGGCCAGGAAACGACACCATCCACCTATCAGTTGTCATACTGTGGTGGCTGCAGGTTGCTGTGACACTGAAAGCTATGCCACTGATATTTCAAATATCAGCAGGGTCACCTACGGTGGACAGGTTTCATCAGAGCTTCCAGACTAAGGCAGACTAGGAAAAAGGACCTGGCCACCCACTTCCAAAAAACTTGACCACAAAAACTCCATGAATAGCAGCGGAGCATTGTCTGATATGGCACTGAAAGGTAAGAGGATGGTGCAAAAAGATTGGCAGGGTTCTGCTCTGCTGTACACAGGGTCGGTAGGAGTTAGGATCAACTTGATGGCATTAACAATTCAAAATATACAAAAAACTCAAAGTGCAACAATAAGAAAATGAACAACCTTATTTAAAAATGGGCAAAAGACCTGAACAGACACCACCAGCAAAGAAGATATTCAAATGGCAAAGAAGCTCAACGTCATATATCGTTAGGGAGCTGCGAATTAAAACAATGAGATACCCTGTACCCCTAACAGATGACTAACATCCGAATGCTGACTACTTCAAGTGCCGAAGAGGACCTGGACAACAGGAACTCTCAGTCACTGCTCGTGCGAATGCAAAATGGTACAGCCACTTTTGGAAGACAATTTGGCAGCTTTTTATAAAACTAAACATACTCTTATCATATGACCCAGCAATCACGCTCCTTGGGATTTCTTCAAATGAGCTGAAAACATGTCCACACAAAAACTCGTGCATGAAAGTTTATAGCAGCTTTAGTTACAATTGCCAACATGTGGAAACAACAAAGATGTACTTCAACAGGTGAATGGATACACAAACTGTGTCACATCCATACAATGGAATATTAGCCAGCGACAAAAGGAAATGAGACATCAAGCCACAAAAAGACATAGAGGAAACTTAAATGCATATGGCTAAGTGAAAATATGTGTGACATTCCAACTCTGTAACCCTCCGGGAGAGGAAAAAATTGAAAGACAGTGAAAAGATAATGGTTTCCAGGGATTCAGGGTCTGGGAGAAGGATGAATGGGTGGAGCACATGGGAATTTTAGGGCAGTGAAACTATTCCGTATGATACTGTAATGATAGATACAAGTATTATACATTTGTCAAAACTCATATTCAAATTCAAAGAGTGAATCCTAATGTAAACTATAGACTTTAGTTAATAATAATCTGTCAAGATTTGCTCATCAATTGTAGCAAATCTACCACATCAATGCAAGATGTTATTAAGAGGGGAAGCTGGGGCTGGGGGTGTGTGTCTGATGAGCAAAAGGAAAGAAAATGATGTTCTCAATTAGCCCTAAGATTAACGGGCTCTTGGTCTCATTTATTGACTTGAAAGTTTCAAATCTTCCCATGGGAAGTGTTTGCAAACTGGACGTGACAATTTTCCCTACTCTATTTTTAATATTTGAGGTAATGGAGAATTCTGTCCAATCCATGGGTACACATTTACCGCCCACCTTTACAAGTAGGCATAGTTTCTGCCTGGAACCGCCTTGGCTCCCCGCTGGCTGTCACAAGACACCTCACTCAGCGACTCACCAAGAGCAGATGCCCAACGATCACCACTTGAGTCATGCAGCCCGGATTCAAACCTGCCTGCCTTTGAAGCCATGTCACAGGTTCCTCACCTATAAACCGACCTGCCTCAGGGACGTTTTGTGAAGTTTAGATGATAAAATCCACCTCAGTGGCTCCATGCCCTGCAGAGAATATTTTCATGAAATCAACGATTCTAATTGTGTTGGTCCAGCGTAGGGTCCAGCCTTTTTTGTTTAAAGCTTTCCAGGGGATTCTAATATGACGTTAGGGTTGAGAAACATTGATTTATAAGGTACTTGGCACATGTAGTAAGCACTTCCTAAATGCTGTCATAATTATTTTTATCTTTACATTGGCATCTCACTCATGCATTCGCTCATTCAAGTGGCCCATTGCAGAAGTCAGCAACAAGTAATGGGAAAAAGCCAGAGGAAATTCTCTTCACTTCATATCCATCATTGAACCACTAAAGTGTCAGGAACTGCTGTGCAGAACAACAAATAATTGATTAAGGGAAAAAAATGTGTAAAACTTCTTAGAGGTAGCACCTGCTGTGCCTGTTTAATTCGAGCTCAAACAAGCCCTTCCTCTGAGATCCCGGTTGTGGTAAACGGAACAAAACCTCCACCTGCCAGAGGAGCGGGCATGGGGTCTCCAGCCTCAGATGTGAGCTCACCAGGAGGAGGGTTGTTCCAATTACTGTCAGCTTCCCTGGGCTCACCTCCATCAAAGTGAGAGTTAGCAAGTGAGAGGGGTACTTTCCCAGAGTCAAGGGCTGCGTGCAGGGTCCTTCTGATTTCTCGGAAGTCATCTGTGTGCACGCATTCCCTGGAGAAGCCACAGGTGCTAAGGCTCTGAGACCAGGAGAGTGTATCCTCAGTAATAAGGACTTAGGAGTGAGCGGTTTGTGTGATTGGGTTCATAGTTTGGGAGGAGTATTCAGGAGCGTTGAAACTGGGACCCTTATGCAAACTTCCTAAAGACCCTTCCCCAGGGCCAAAGTTTCATCTGGAATAAGGCACTCTGGGTCACAAAGCCTCTGAGTCATGGGACAGCCTCCCGTCATCGTTCATGAGTGGGAGTGTTCTTATGGGTCTGTTGGGGCGGGCTGCCCCTTTACCCCCAACTGGGCCACTGGGCTTCAGTTACTGCAGAATCTGAACACAAGCTCTTCAACCGCACTTGGAATGTCAGTCGATTTCCATTATTCTCATGATAATATTTGAGGGGTTTTTGATTCAAT
Organism: Equus quagga; assembly: GCF_021613505.1. NCBI lineage: Eukaryota > Metazoa > Chordata > Mammalia > Perissodactyla > Equidae > Equus > Equus quagga. The sequence goes on along the minus strand of NC_060268.1, from coordinate 179,642,514 downwards.
TAAATTACTCTTAGTACCTCCCAGTCCCAGGGAATGTTCTGAAGGGAAAAGAGCTCAAAGCCATAAACTTAGAAGGTCCTTCCTGGGAAAAGAGGGCCAGTTAAACACATGTCGCTCCAGATCCACCCTCGATCCAAACTCTAGCAAGAGGGTTTCATTTTTTGAAGAAGAAGAAGATTAGCCCTGAGCTAACATCTGCCACCAATCCTCTTTTTGCTGAGGAAGATTGGCCCTGAACTAACATCTGTGCCCATCTTCCTCTGCTTTCTATGTGGGACGCCTGCCACAGCATGGCTTGATAAGTGGTGTGTAAGTCCACACCCGGATTGGAACTGGCAAACCCCGGGCCCAGGAAGCAGAGCACAGGAAGTTAACCGCTACACCACAGGCTGGCCCCAAGCCGGTTTCATTTTTTAACAAAAACAAAAATAAACAAAAAACCTCTCATGCAGGTGTGAAGAATAGGAGAGACTATTGCAGAACATTTTGGAAGCTGGAGGGAAGTAGACAAGTGGTAACTGACTGAGTGGGCTCTGAAAGTTGAACTCGGGCAGAGAAAGCCTAAAACCAACCTGGTTCACCCAGAAAACCCAAGAGGATGGGGATGGTGGCCCAGGAAGCTCCCAAAGTGAAGGAAGGCAGGAAGGGGTTTAAAGGACGAGGTGGTACGGAATGTCGGTTACAAGGCAGTGAGGCACCGATTCCCTCTCCCACTCTTCTCACCAGGACGCTGTCCCCCCCTCTCCAGGGGAGGCCTGAGGTCTCCAAGAGAGGTCCCTGGGCTGGGGTCACAGGGCACAGATGAGGACTGAGAGTTCCTGTAGAAACAGAAAGGATTAGCTGCACATGGCCCACAGATGCGTTTCTCCCCGTGGGCTCTCTCGGAAGACCCGCAGGCAGGTCTGTAGCCACCAGCCAGGAGGCAGGGGACCTTCTCTGGGGCCTGACCACCCATGAAGAAAGACCTACAGACACCGACAACTGGTGCCCGCTCCAACCGATTGGCCAGGCCACCCTCCCCACTGCTCAGCTCCCTGTCCACAGCCCCAGGAACTCAGAGATGCCATCAGCATTTTGTTCAAAAATGAGTAGACAGGAAGCAGCACACAGATGAGGACAGCGAACAACCTGGGAGAGAGTCAAACAGACAGAAAGAAGCCGGTTGAGGGAGATGAGACGGAATGTGAAGAAGGGGAAACTATCCTTAATATCCTTGCACAGGAAAGCAGGGATCACAACCATGGGACAAGGACAGAGATCATGGAAAGGAACATTTAGAGAAAAGTGAGTTATTGGCAATTAACTATTATAAGAAAGGTGGAAGAGATCCAAAAAACAAAATCAAAGAAATCTCCCAGACAGAGCAAAAAGAAAAACAAACGTATAATAGGAGAGAAAGATAAGAAAATCAAAGAATCAGTCCAGAAGGTCAAATATCTGAATAATAGGAGTTTCCACGCAGAAAGAACAGTGAAGGCCAAAGGGTGAAAATTACCTGACAAATCATTCTAGGAAATGTTGCTGATCACGAAATTCTAGCTGAAAGGGGTTTAGGAGTGGTCCACATGCAATTGATGAAGATAGACCCGTGGGAATGCAAATTATGATGAAAATTCGGAAGTCTCAGGATCAACCTCGGGAGATGCTTCAAACTTCCAGAGAGGAAGAAGGAAAAGGAAGAACAGGCCGCTGAGAGGATTAGGAACCAGGTGGCTTTAGGACTCTGGACAAGAAACCAGGAGCCAAAAGACAGTGGACCAAAGCCTTGGAAGATCTGAGGGAAATTACTTCCTAACCAGGAATGAAGGGAGCGTGGGAGGGCGCAATGGCGTTTTCAGACAAAAGCTCTTAAGAAAGGTCCTTCCCAAGAACGTTTTCTTAGGAGTTGACCAGCGGGTGTGCTGGAGAGTTAGAAAGAAAGAAGAAAACATTTCCAGAACACAGGGTCTGGGGGCCAGAGGATGCAGACTGGATGCCCCAGCTCAGAGGCTCGAGGAGAGGTTTTCCTCAAGAAGGTGAAACTGAGAGTATGGGAGACACCCAGATGTCTTGAGGGTTAAGACAAATGACTTCATGATGAATGCAGAAAACTGAGCAAATGGGGAAAAAATTAAAGAAAACTGACTCCCAGAAAAACAACACAAAAAAAAGTAAATAAAGTAAATGGCGATTATAATTTACTCCATGGCTTAGCTTTGAACAGCATTTATGGGGTCATAATAATGTACACTGCTCTAATCAAAAGTACACTGTAAGGGTAGGAATAGCGTGGATGGATACAAGAGTATGAGGGTGTGGTGGGCACAGCGGTAGAGACAGGTGCGCATTCTCATCTTCACAGTGGGAAGACAAAGCTTAAAGATGAGACACCAAGACATAGTAGCACCCACACAGAGTTTATCAATACAGTACAAAAGGGACCACCTCCGGGGAAACAGCAATGGCAAGGAGGAGAGATGGACAGGGGAGGTCTAAGTTGGGTCTGTGTGTGCCTTTTAACAAACCTTGTAAAACTATCTTGTTTTTAAAATCAGTTTCACGTTCAACTTTGGTTGTAAAAAAGACCAAAAGAAGGGTTAAACTGTTGCTCCATTAACTCTTACCTGGGTAACCTCAGGCAAGGTAGTATATTTACGATTACAATTGTCTATAAAAGAACCTTCCTTGCGGCGTTTTTGTAAAGATAAAATGACACAATCTATGTAAAGAGTTTAGAGGATGCCTGACACATAGCTTGCACTCAATAAATGCCATTCTTTTTTTTTCTTTTTGAAAGTTGGCACCTGAGTTAACATCTGTTGCCAATCTTTTTTTTTTTCTTCTTCTTCTTCTCCCCAAAGCCCCCCAGTACATAGTTGTATATTGTAGTAGCTGCAGGTCCCTCTAGTTGTGAATTCTTTTTTTTTTTTTTTGACGACTTCTGGGTGGACAAGGATGCTGCCCAGGCCAGCTCTGGAGTTAGTGCAAAGTCTGTTGGGAAAAGGGTGAAGGAGCCTCAGGCACACATGAAGCTCCTCACTGACCCCCTGAAGTTGAGCCAACGCCACCAACTTTAGGTTCTCCAGTATTTCACCAACCAAAGACCCAGAGATTTCCCCCTCCATGGCCACAGCTACACAGGAGTGGGTCTGGCAGGAGTGTGAACTGCCTCTACGAAAAAAGAACATAAGACTGGAGAGGGTGAGGTAGTTACTGCCTTTCTTTAATTAAAAAAAAAAAAGTACTATTCTTAGAAAAAATGTGCAGATTAATTAAAACTTACACAATGTAATTAACACAAATCTTTTAGCTCTGCATAAAGCAACAGTGGTAGCTGGACAGCCCTACAGCTCACTTAGAAGGGAAGCTGTAATGAAGGCTTGCTAAATTCCAAGTCAATTCAGACAATGTTGGACCATAGCAGAGAACAAACAGGAGCAATGCAAATAAAACATGTCCAGAGTGCTAACCTTAATAGAGTCCTGAAGGTGCACCTGGAGGGTTTTCCCACCATAAAAAAGAAGAATCTTCAACAGACATCATTGGGTGGTGGTGACCCAAAATTCCACAAGGAAACAAAACACTCTCAAACAGACAACGGGTTACATGTTTTTAAGTAAATTTAATCATCTGGGCTGTGACTCTTGTGATACTGTATGAAACAAATGTATGGTAAGACAATCTGAAGCCAAAGTTATGATCCTGCATCTGTAAGGAATTTTGGAAGAAAAACAATCGAAATGCTATTACCCAAGTTGTAAATAAGGCCACGAGTAGGTTTTTGAGAAAATACCAGCAAACTGGGGTGAAAAAACCTATTAGAAGATTTGTTCATCAAGTTTCACGGCTTATCCACTGAAGTGAATTTTTGGGCCTCCTTAGGTGGCTGCCATCGTTATTCCAAAAAGAAAATGCTTGGATTTCAGCTGCATGTGTGACTGCCCAAGGTCCCTTTAGTTACCGCAGGCTCGTCCTTTGCAATGCAGACTCACAGACCCATAAGAAATGCCTCTGCTGTCCTGTCTGTGAGCAACTGGAGGCCACGGACCTGGCCTCCTCCCCACTGAACCCCGTATCCCACCCACACCGGTTCTCAGGACAGGCTCAAAGCATGTTTGATGAACACAGCAACTAACTATCTTTGGTTGGAATGCTTTTTTCCTTGAGACTCTTGGTACTTTCCTCAGGAAAATGAAAATTACCTTTGAAACAGAGATTTACTAGCAAAACAGCTGAGCTGGCGTCTGATGGACCAGAGGGTCTCTGGGATAAAACTCCTCTGGGGCTGAGGGGCTTCTGTGGCCGTAGGATCGGGACCTATCCTGACCCCCAGCTACCCTTCAGGGTTGGGAACCCACAGCAGCCTCTCCTTCCCCGTGGCCGTGAGCTGCAGGCAAGGGCTCGAAGGCCTGGAGGGGCTGCAGGATTCCCAGAGCCGCCCCAGGCAGAGGCCCACTGGGAGGGGAGACGGTGGGGACATACGCTGAAGGGGAGGTTGAGGCAGGACAAACTGGCTGAGGATAGAGAAGAGAAGAGTGAGCCCATTTCTCTCGTGTAGCAGCTATTACCTTGGGAATTTCTATTACAGACTTTTCTGGAAGTTCAGAAGTTACTGTTGAATCTAAAATAATAATTATATTATCAAAAGGCTTTCCAAGGAAGCTGAATCTCCTCTGATAAATAAAATGAACTCCACTTCATCTTCCTTTCTTTGTCCAGTGAGGAATGTTTTATTGGAGGTTAACATACTCACAGGAACGTGCACAAATCACAAGAACTCAGCTCAGCAAATCCCACAAATTACACCCTCACCCCCAGCCCCCAGATCAAGAGGAGAGCGTGCCATTCCTTCATTCTTGCTGCTCTATGGCATTCCTTTGTCTACAGCTGGAAGACATTCGGAAAGTTTCTTGTATTTGTCTGTCATCAACAGCCTGCCTTCGTCTTTTGTGAATGATATTGACTGGGTTTTAAACAGGGACAGAAACACTCAACC